>NW_027140574.1:0-330327 GCF_036365525.1 Heterodontus francisci
TCATTTGTTGTGGTTATGTTACATATAGAATACTATTTTAACCGTGATACTGAAGGATATGACAACTAAGTTCTAACAGTCCTATCATAAAATAAACACAATCCTACAGTTTTGTCCCAACAAGGACGGAGATATCCAGCTTTGTGTTTGCAGACAGCGGCCACTACTGCCCACTGTTGACTGATTGTGTCTGAAGCTGTTGGGTTTTATCTAAACACAGGGCATTTGTTTTATTCGCTCATTCTTGGGATGTGGGCGTCGCTGTCTAGGCCAGCATTTATTGACCATCCCTAATTGCCCTTGAGAAGGTGGTGCTGAGCCCACTTCTTGAACCACTGCAGTCCATGTGAGGTAGGTACACCCACAATTCCGTTAGGAAGGGAGTGCCAGGATTCTGACGAAACAACAGTGAAGGAATGGCGATGTAGTTCCATGTCAGGATGGTGTGTGACTTGGATAGGAACTTGCAGGTGGTGGTGTTCCCATGCATCCCTGCTCTTGTTCTTCTCGGTGGTAGAGGTCGCGGGTTTGGATGGTGTAGTCTCAGGAGCTTTGGTGAGTTGCTGCAGTGCATCTTGTAGATGGTACACACTGCTGCCACTGTGCGTCAGTGGTGGACATATGAATGTTGTAGATGGTGTGCCAATCATGTTTGCTGCTTTTTCCAGGATGGTCCTGCGCTTCTTGACTGTTGTTGGAGCTGCACCATCCAGGCAAGTGGAGAGTATTCCATCACACTCCTGACTTGTGCCTTGTAGATGGTGAACAGGCTTTGCAGAGTCAGGAGGTGAGTTATTTGCCACAGGATTACTAGCCTCTGACCTGCTCTTGTAGCCACGGTATTTATATGGTTACCCCAGTTCAGTTTCTAGTTCAGTTTCTAATCAATGGTAACCCTCCAGGATGTTGATTGTGGGGATTCAGTGATGACAATGTCATTGAACATCAGGGGGAGATGACTAGATTCTTTCTTGTTTGAGATGGCCATTGCCTGGCACTTGAGTGGCACAAAAGTTACTTGCCACTTATCAGCCCAAGCTGGATATTGTCCAAATATTACTGCATCTCGACAAGGTTTGCTTCAGTATCTGAGAGGTCACGAATGGTGCTGAACATTGTGCAATCATCAGTGAACATCCCCACTTCTGACCTTTTGATTGAAGGAAGATCATTGATGAAGCAGCTGAAGATGGTTGGGTCTCGGACACAACCCTGAGGAACTCCTCCAGTGATGTCCTAGAGCTGAGCTGATTGACCTCCAACAACCACAGCCATCTTCCTTTGCGTCAGGTATGACTCCAACCAGCGGAGAGTTTTCCCACTGATTCCTATTGAATCCAGTTTTGCTCGGGCTCCTTGATACCATACTCGGTCAAATCTGCCTTGACGAGGACTCCTGGGTAGGTATTTTCCTTAAAGGTGCGGAGCTCCGTGGACTCGGCCTCATTTCCCGGCGGAGCAGCAGGAGAAGGTAGCGACTCTTCGGTGGGTGAGTGAAGGCATCAGGAGCTGTGTTTTAAAAGTAAGTACTTACTGTTTTACTTACTGTTTTCCTTGTCTTTGAGTTTCTTTTGGCGCCGGAGGAACCGGAAGCTGGTCGGCAGCGAGGACTCCTGGGTAGGTATTTTCCTTAAAGGTGCGGAGCTGAGTAAACCCGAGCCACTACACATGTAGTGTCTCCCGCCCATCCTCCTCCTCTAACCTAATAATAAGACCCTTTTTACCCTCCTCCTCTAGCCAAAAAGGACTGAACAGGTAAGCTATTTACTGTTTTTGTTAATATCTATAGTTGTACTTAACTAAGGGGTAATTGAATAAAAGAAATGGCAGCCAGTGTAGTGTCTTGCTCCTCCTGCAGAATGTTCGAGGTGAGGGAAACCTCCGGTGGCCCTGCCGACTTCACCTGCTGGAAGTGCATCCGTCTCCAGCTCCTATCAGACCGTGTTAGGGAATTGGAGCTGGAGCTGGATGAACTGAGGATCATTCGGGAAGCTGAGGGGTTGATAGATAGAAGCTACACGGAGGTCGTTACTCCACAAATCAAAGGCAGCTGGGTAACAGTTAGAGGTGGGAAGAGGTCAGTGCAGGGATCTCCTGTGGTCGTTCCCCTCAACAACAAGTATACAGTTTTAGATACTGTTGGGGGGGACGGCCTATCGGGGGCAGGCTGCAGTGACCGGGCCTCTGGCACGGGGTCCTGCACTGTGGCTCAGAAGGGAAGGAGGGAGAATGGGAGAGCACTAGTCATCGGGGACTCGATGGTGAGGAGTACGGACAGGCGGTTCTGTGGGCGCAGGCGAGACGCACGGATGGTTTGTTGCCTCCCTGGTGCCAGGGTCCGTGATGTTTGTGATCGCGTCTTCAGGATCCTTAAAGGGGAGGGGGAGCAGCCAGAGGTCGTGGTGCACATTGGCACCAACGACGTAGGAAGGAAGGGTGGCACAGATGTTAGAAGTGAGTTTAGGGAGTTAGGCTGGAAGCTGAAAGCTCGGACGGACAGAGTTGTTATCTCTGGTTTGTTGCCGGCGCCACGTGATAGTGAGGCTAGGAATAGGGAGAGAGCACAGCTGAACACGTGGCTGCAGGAATGGTGTAGGAGGGAGGGCTTCCAGTTCTTGGATAATTGGACTGCATTCTGGGGAAGATGGGACCTGTTCAAACAGGACGGGCTGCATCTGAACCAGAGGGGCACCAATATCCTGGGAGGGAGGTTTGCTAGTACTGTTCGGGAGGGTTTAAACTAGTTTGGGAGGGGGATGGGAACCGGACTTGTAATCCAGGGACCAGTGGGTCCACTCAGAAAGACAAAGAGTGTAGTGAGGTATTGGGGAAGGTAGCACTGTCGCAGAGGACAGATGGGCACGGAGAAGGGTTAAAGTGCGTATACTTCAACGCAAGAAGCATCAGGAATAAGGTGAGTGAATTGAAGGCGTGGATGGGCACTTGGGACTACGATGTTGTGGCCATCACTGAAACGTGGATAGGTGAGGGGGAGGAATGGTTTTTGGAGGTACCTGGTTATAGATGTTTTCATAAGATTAGGAATGGTGGTAAAAGAGGTGGGGGGGTGGCATTGTTAGTTAGAAATAGTGTAACAACTGCTGAAAGAATTTTCGAGGAGGATCTGCCGACTGAGGCACTGTGGGTTGAGGTCAGGAACAGGAAAGGAGCAGTCACCTTGATGGGAGTTTTCTATAGGCCCCCCAATAGCAGCAGGGAGGTGGAAGAGCAGATTGGGAAACAGATTTTGGAAAGGAGCAGAAGTCACAGGGTAGTAATTATGGGGGATTTCAACTTCCCAAATATTGATTGGCAACTCTTTAGATCGAATAGTTTGGATGGGGTAGTGTTTGTGCAGTATGTCCAGGAAGCTTTTCTGACTCAGTATGTAGACTGCCCGACCAGAGGGGAGGCAATATTGGATTTGGTACTAGGTAATGAACCAGGGCAAGTGATAGAGCTGTTGGTGGGCGAGCACTTTGGAGATAGTGATCACAATTCTGTAGCATTCACTGTGGTAATGGAGAGGGATAGGTATGTGCAACAGGGCAAGGTTTACAATTGGGGGAAGGGTAGATATGATGCTGTCAGGCAGGAACTGAGGAGCATAAGTTGGGAGCATACGCTGGCAGGGAAGGGCACGGTCGAAATGTGGAACTTTTTCAAGGAGCAGATAGTAGGGGCCATTGATAAGCATGTCCCTGTCAGACAGGGAAGGGATGGTCATGTGAGGGAACCGTGGTTGACAAGAGAGGTTGAGAGTCTTGTTAGGAAGAAGAAGGATGCGTATATAAAGTTGAGGAAAAAGGGCACAGGCATAGCTCTGGAGGGATACAAGATGGCCAGGAAGGATCTGAAGAAAGGGATTAGGAGAGCTAAGAGAGGGCATGAAAAATGCTTGGCGGGTAGGATAAAAGAAAACCCCAAGGCCTTTTACGCGTATGTCAGAAATATGAGGATGACTAAGGGGACCGTAGGTCCGGTCAGGGACAATAGCGGGAGACTGTGTGTTGAGCCGGAAGAGATAAGTGAGGTTTTGAATGAGTACTTCTCTTCGGTATTTACGAATGAGAAGGGGTGTATTACTGAAGAGGACGGTGGGAAGCAGACTGGTAAGCTCGAGGAAGTGCTCGTTAGGAGGGAAGATGTGTTGGGGTTTTTGAATAACTTGAAGATAGACAAGTCTCCCGGGCCTGACGGGGTATATCCAAGGATGTTATGGGAAGCAAGGGATGAAATTGCAGAGCCGCTGGCAATGATCTTTTCATCTTCTCTGCTGACGGGGGTGGTACCAGGTGATTGGAGGGTGGCAAATGTTGTGCCCCTGTTCAAGAAAGGGAATAGGAACAACCCTGGGAATTACAGGCCAGTTAGTCTTACTTCGGTGGTAGGCAAGTTGATGGAAAAGGTGCTGAGGGATAGGATTTCTGAGCATCTGGAAAGACACTGCTTGATTCGGGACAGTCAGCACGGTTTTGTGAGGGGTAGGTCTTGCCTCACAAGCCTGATTGAATTCTTTGAGCAGGTGACCAAGCAAGTGGATGAGGGTAAACCAGTGGATGTGGTGTACATGGATTTTAGTAAGGCATTTGATAAGGTCCCCCATGGTAGACTTATGGAGAAAGTCAGGAGGCATGGGATAGTGGGGAATGTGGCCAGTTGGATTAAGAATTGGCTAACTGATAGAAGGCAGAGAGTGGTCTTAGATGGTAAATACTCAGCCTGGAGCCCAGTTACCAGTGGCGTGCCGCAGGGATCAGTTCTGGGTCCTCTCCTGTTTGTGATTTTTATTAACGACTTGGATGAGGAAGTCGAAGGGTGGGTCAGTAAATTTGCAGATGATACAAAGGTTGGTGGAGTTGTGGATACCGAGGAGGGCTATTGTCGTCTGCAAAGGGACTTGGATAGGTTGCAGTGCTGGGCTGAAAAGTGGCAGATGGAGTTTAACCCTGAAAAGTGTGAGGTCGTCCATTTTGGAAGGACAAACATGAATGCAAAATACTGGGTTAACGGTAGGGTTCTTGGGCATGTGGAGGAGCAGAGAGACCTTGGGGTCTATGTGCATAGATCATTGAAAGTTGCAACTCAAGTGGATAGGGCTGTGAAGAAGGCATATGGGGTGTTAGCGTTCATTAGCAGAGGGATTGAATTTAAGAGCCGTGAGGTGATGATGCAGCTGTACAGGACCTTGGTAAGGCCTCATTTGGAGTACTGTGTGCAGTTCTGGTCGCCTCATTTTAGGAAGGATGTGGAAGCCTTGGAGAGGGTGCAGAGGAGATTTACCAGGATGTTGCCTGGAATGGAGAATAAGTCTTACGAGGAAAGGCTGAACATTCTAGGCCTCTTCTCATTAGAAAGGAGAAGGATGAGGGGTGACATGATAGAGGTTTATAAGATGATCAGGGGAATAGATAGGGTAGACAGTCAGAAACTTTTTCCCCGGGTGGAGCAAAGCGTTACAAGGGGTCATAAATTTAAGGTGAAGGGTGGGAGATATAAGGGGGATGTCAGGGGAAGGTTCTTTACCCAGAGAGTGGTCGAGGCATGGAATGCCTTGCCCGGGGAAGTTGTTGAGTCAGAAACTTTAGGGACTTTCAAAAGGCTTTTGGATAGGTATATGGATAAAGGAGAATGATGGGGTATAGATTAAATTGTCCTTGACAGAGGACAAAGGATCGGCACAACATTGTGGGCCGAAGGGCCTGTTCTGTGCTGTATGTTCTATGTTCTATGTTCTATATATGTCAAGGGCAGTCATTGTCACCTCTCATCTTGAGTTCAGCTCTTTTGTCCGTATTTGTACCAAGGCTGTATTGAGAACAAGAGCTGAGTGGCCTTGGCAAAAGCCAAACGGAGCGCCAGTGAGCAAGTTATTGCTAAGCAAGTGCTGCTTGATGGCACAGTTAACACCAGGGGAAGTGCTGGCTTCGTGGTTATGTCTCTGGCATAGTAATCCAGAGGACCAGGCTAGTACTCTGGCGACACGATGAAGGTCCATAGGTCACTGACGGCAGCAGCACAGGTAGATAAGGTGGTTAGGAAGGCATATGGGATACTTGACTTTATTAGCAAATGCATAGAATATAAGAGCAGGGAGGTTATCATCATAATATATAAAAAGCTAATTTGGCCACAGCTGGAGTACTGTGTACAGTTCTGGTCACCACACTATAGGAAGGATGTGATTGCACTGGAGAGGGTGCAGAGGAGATTCACCCGAATGTTGCCTGGGTTGGAGAATTTCAGCCATGAAAAAAGACTGAAAAGGCTACGGTTGTTTTCCTTGGAACACAGAAGACTGAGAGAGGACATGATTGAGGTGTACAATATTATGATGGACATAGGTGAGGATAGGTTCGATAGGAAGAAACATTTTTCCCTTAGCGGAGGGGTAATGAACCAAGGGACATAGATTTCAGTTGAGAGCCAGGATGTTTAGGGGGGTTTTGAAGAATTTTCTTTTCATCCAGAGGGTGGTTGGAATCTGGAACGCACTGCCTGAAGACGTGGTGGAGGCAGGAAGCCTCACAACATTTAAAACCTATTTAGATGAGCACTTGAAACGCCATAGTACACAAGGCTACGGGCCAGAAAAATTGGATTCGAATAGTTGGGTGCTGGATGGCCAGCACAGACACGATGGGCGGATGGGCCTGCTAATGTGCTGTGTAACTCTATGACTCTCCGACACACTTGGGCAATTTTTCAGATTGCCGGGGAGATGCCAGTTTTGTAGCTGTATTGGAACAGCTTGGCTAGCGGCGCGGCAAGTTCTGGAGCACATGTCTTCAGTATGTTGTCAGGGCCCATAGCCTTTGCAGTATCCAGTGCCTTCACTCATTTCTTGATATCACGTGGAGTGAATCGGATTGGCTGAAGACTGGCATCTGTGATGCTGGGGACCGCAGGAGGAGGCTGAGATGGATCATCAACTCGGGACTTCTGGCTGATGATTGTTGCAAATGCTTCAGCCTTATTTTTAACACTGATGTGCTGGGCTCTCCCATCACTGAGGATAGGGATATTTGTGGAGCCACCTCCTCCAATTGGTTGCCTAATTGTCCACCACCATTCCCGGCTGGATGTGACAGGACTGCAGATCTTAGATCTGATCCGTTGGTTTAGGATCACTTTGCTCTGTCTATCGCATGCTGCTTACGTATTTTGGCATGCAGATAGTCCTTGGTTGTAGCTTCACCAGGTTGACACCTCATTTTGAGGTATGCATTGTGCTGATCCTGACATGCCCTCCTGCACTCTTCATTGAACCAGGGCTGATCTGCAGGCTTGATGGTAATGGTAGAGTGGGGAATATGTCGGGTCATGAGGCTACAGATAGTGTTTAAGTACAGTTTTGCTGTTGCTGATGATCCACAACGCCTCAGGGATGCCCAGCTTTGAGTTCAAGGATCTGTTTGAAATCTATCCCATTTGGCACAGTGATAGTGCCAAACAACACGAAGGAGTGTATCTTCAATGTGAAGACGGGACTTTGTCTCCACAACGACTGTGCGATGGTCACTCCTACCAATACTGTCATGGACAGATGCATCTGTGACCGTTACGTTTGTGAGGACGAGGTCAAATAGGTTTTTCCCTGCTGTTAGTTCCCTCACCACCTGCCGCAGACACAGTCTAGCAGCTATGTCCTTTAGGACTCTGCCAGCTCGGTCTTTAATGGTGCTACCAAGCCATTCTTCCTGATTGACATTGAAGTCCCCCACCCAGAGATCATTCTGTGTCCCTGTTACCCACAGTGCTTCTTCCAATTGGTGTTCAACATGGAGGAGTACTGACTCATAAGCTGGGGAAGGGCCATGGGTGATAATCAGGAGGAGGTTTCCTTGCCCATGTTTGACCTGATGCCATGAAGCTTCATGGGGTCTGCAGACAAGGGTCTATCCTGCTGCTGGGAGATGACATACCCGGGATGGTGATGGCACTGTCTGGGACACTGTCTGTAAGCTATGATTCGGTGAGTATGACTATGTTTTCTGCTGCTTGACTTGTCTGTGGGACAGTTCTCCCAGCTTTGGCTCAAGCCCCCAGATGTTTGTAAGGAGGACTTTACAGGGTCGACAGGGCTGGGTTTGTCTTTGTTGTTTCTGGTGCCTAGGTCGATGCCGGGTGGCCTGTCCGGTTTCATTGCTTTTCTTAGATTTTGTAGCCGTTTCGCACTACTGAGCAGCTTGCTAGGCCATTTCAGAATCAAACACATTGCTGTGAGTCTGGAGTCACATGTAGGCCAGACCAGGTTAGGATGGCAGATTTCCTTCCCTAAAGGACATTAGTTAACCAGATGTGTTTTTACAACAATTGACATTAGACACTATTAGAATAGATATTTTAATTCTAGAGTTTTATTAAAGATTAATGATGTCAGAGTATGTTTTGTTTTGAAATACAAATAAACTAGAAATTCTCCAAGCAGCAGTTTGTAAGACGTCAGAAATGTAAGGGATTTGGATTGTTTAATTGTCCTGTGGTTTAAAATATGTATGTGACCAGGAAGGAAATCTGCTATTGTTTGTGCTGATAACAATCCTGAGGCATCTGAAACATCCACAAGGGGTGATGAAATTACTGAAGGAAATGTAAACACATGCTCGCCATCATGGCAGTCTGGACCTCTGGATTACTAGTTCAGTGACATTACCACGACACCTCTGTCATTGCCTCACTGCCACACGTTCCTTGATTAAGACACTACATAAAACCTTCCCCTTTGACCAAGCTGTTGGGCATCTGGCCTCATATCTCAAGCTGTGTCACATGTCATTCTTTGCTTTATAATGCTCCTGTGAAGCACCTTGTCATGTTTTATTACATTGAAGGCACTGTATAAATATAAGTTGTTGTTGACGTTTACCAGACATACATGACTTGTCTTGCTGCAGTCCATTTGCTGTCGATTGTTTTTATTCTCAAGCAGCGAATACTTTTGTCCTGGGATGTGAACTCTGGAAATTTCCCACTCAGTGATATTAAAAAGACTGGTCAGTAAATACAAAGTTTACTCCATCGCTACTTTTTTAAATCCAGGCGCAACATTTACAACCCTCCAGTCCACTGCCACGACTCCCATCTCCAAGGAGGATTGGAAGATTCTGGCCAGTGCATCTGCTATTTCTACATTTTCCTCCCTTAGCAACCCTCCTACATCCCGTTCAGACTGGGTAAATGTTGCAGTTTATTGTGGCAAAAAAGTGTTGGATTGAAAGGAGTTAACTGAACCTGTTTGTTCAGTGTCTGTAATTAATGTCAGTCTCCATGGACCCTAGTTGTGTCACTTGAGGTTGTTTCTCTTCTATTAATAAGGGACTCCTTTCAATGTGTTATCACATAGTGTCAGCAGGAGCATCCACCCCGGCACTAACAGGGATCAGTGGCTCCAGAGAGTGGGAGAAGATAGATCAAAATCTGAGAACAATAAATTGGAATGTTACAACAATGGATCAGAATCTGAGAACACCAGGTTGGAATGTTATAACAATGGACAGGAGTTTCTCCTCGGATCTTTACTTTCTTTCTACATATTATAATCGGCTACGATTAGACTATCGGATACTATTTGCACTTGAGATAATTCAATATATTTACTATCCCATCCTGGCTATTGTTGGTGTCCCAGGTAAGTCACTCGATAAAGCTATTAATTCTATAAGCCATATTTACCTACATTACTGTTCTTGCCATTTATTCTGCCCTCCTTGCTGCTGCTGTTATTCCTGGTGAATCTCTACCTCAAGCCATTGCTAATTACCGTTCTTGTAATTTCATCGCTCATCTTGGTTGCTGTCTGTGCCCCTGATAAGGCTCTATTTACCGCGAGGAGATCTGTAAAATCTGTTCCACTGAAATACTGTTCTGTAATGTATATTTTGGGAAGATGGAAGCCAGTGTCATTGGTCACAAACTCCATCCCCTGTTTGTGAAACACATTCCCCTCCCTGCATAATGTCTGAGGCTGAACCAGACTGTTTACAACCGCTGTGTTCTATTTATACCTGAGCTGAGTTCATCTCCATGTTCGTTCCATCACCAGCCCTGACGACTACAACCTCTGTAATGTGACCTGGTCCCACCTCTGCCTCAGTCTATTTGCTGAACAAACACTCATCTGTGACAAAAACAAGAAATGCTGGATTCACTCAGCAGGTCTGGCAGCATCTGTGGAAAGAGAAGCAGAGTTAACGTTTCGGGACAGTGACCCTTCTTCGGAACTCATCTGTGCTTTTGTTAAATTCACACTTGACTATTCCAATTCTATCCTGGTCACCCTGCCAGTTATAAACCTCTATAAACCACAGTCAATCCAGAACTCTGCTGCCTGTATCTTAACTCACACCAAATCCCGATCATCCATCACCCCTGTGCTCACTGATCTACTTTGGCTCCCGGTCTGGCAGCACCTTAATTTTAAGAATCCCGTTCTTATGTTTGAATCTCTCCATGACCTCACCCCTCTAAGTAGTCCTATTCCCTGTCCATGCCCATATTCCAGAAAATCTTTTGCCATCAATTCTATTTTCATGTCCCCATTGAAAGTGAATTTCCTTCCCGCTCTATCTCTCCCTGGTGGTGATTTCCAGCTCTTACAGCACCACTGTTGCCCACACTGGAAGCCTGGATCCATAAAAGGGTGTGAGCTGAGCTTCCAACCACTTCCGGCGTGGCCTGCAGCATGGCCTGCACCATGTCCCATGCTGTGCAGTGCTCTATCCCGGGTCAACAATGTGTGCACTAGTAGCATGAGGAGTTGTGGAATGTCATGTCAAACTGCTATTTCAGCAGCTTTGATGTACGTCTTTGAAACTTTGTCTGTGCATCTCCACTGACTGCCTGTGTTAGTCACTCTCAGCTGAATATACATTTAGCAGCACGAGGAATCCCTCTCTAGTGTTATTTAAAGGTACCAAGCATCCAACTTACAGGTGAGGGGCTTTTGACTTACCTCTGCCATTGTAAAGTTAGTGGATGTGTTGTGGATGGTTTTCTGGAGGTTGTGTTGTGAGCTGCTGCAGACATTAAGAGAGGACAGAGGATTTGGTGACCCAACTCAGGCGAGGAATGGGGACTGTAGTTACAGTGTCTCTGGGTCTGTAACATGACCAACAAATGGAGCAGGGACTGCAGAGAGGGGAAGCTCTGCAAAGAGGGAGGAGGAGGGGGCTCTGACCTACCCACCCTGCGTTTTCCAACAGCACATTTCTTACCTAAACCTAACCCAGGAGCAGGGTGTGAGGTGACTCTGATCCATTAAAGAGGTGGTCACAGAGCTGTATCTCCGCCTGCAACACAACCTGGAGCCTCACACCAAGGTGAAGACGGAGCTGTCAGTGGCTGTTAAGGTCACAGTTTCCTTGAACTTCTATGCATCTGGATCTTTCCAGAGTGGAGCGGGTGCCCTATCCAACATACATTCATAGACAGTGATAGTCATAGAATCATTTACCACACAGAAGGTGTCAATTCGATCCATAGACACAATGCCGACAGTCTCTGGAGCAATTCAGTCAGTCCCACTAGCCCGCTCAATCCCCATAGCCTTGCAAGTTCACTTCCTTGATGCGCCCATCCAATTTTCTATGAAATTGGAAGGAAGTAAAGCTGGTAACAGGTGGCAAAAAAGTAGAGAGTGACTTTAAAAGGCAGGTGAAACAAAGGTGAGCATCAACCAGAATGAAGAATGTGAAGAAGGCACAGTTAAGGGCACTGTACCTGAATGCACGCATTATTCGGAACAGGGCATATGATTTAAAGGCCCAAATAGAGGTAATCGGGTATGGTCTGATTGTCATAAGGGAAATGTGACGACAGGGTGACCAAGGCTGGAACTGAATATTCAAGCATGTTCAACATTTACGAAGGACATGCAATAGGAATTGCTGTTGCA
Source organism: Heterodontus francisci (assembly GCF_036365525.1). Classification (NCBI taxonomy): domain Eukaryota; kingdom Metazoa; phylum Chordata; class Chondrichthyes; order Heterodontiformes; family Heterodontidae; genus Heterodontus; species Heterodontus francisci. Next base: position 11,897 of record NW_027140574.1, read on the forward strand.
CTGATAATAAGGGATGGGATCAGTACATTAGTAAGGGAGGATCTCAGGTCTGAAGAACAAAATGTAGAATCTGTTTGGGTGCAGCTTAGAAACAGCAAGGGGCTGCAAACATTGGTAAGAGTTGTTTATAGGTTATCCAACAGTAGTGGTAGTGTGGGACATGGCATTAATCAGGAGATTAGAGAATCAAATAGCATGGCTAATAAAGTAATCACGGGTGACGTCAATCTTTATACAGACTGGGTAAACCTAATAAGAACTAATACTGTGGAGGACGAGTTTCTGGAGTGGGTTTGGCATGGTTTTTTGGAGCAGTATTTTGAGGAAGCGACCACAGAAAAGTCTATTTTAGAGCTAGAATTATGTAATGAGACAGCGATAATTAATAGTCTTATTGGAAAAGAGCTTTTAGGGATGAGTGTTAGGGATATGTTCCTGTGAAAATGAGGGATAGAAATGGCCAGATTAGGGAACCATGGATGACAGGTGAGATTGTGAAACTAGCTCGAGGAAAAAAGAAGCATACATAAGGTCTAGGCGGCTGAAGAAAGACGAAGCTTTGAAAGAATATCGGGAATGTAGGACCAATCTGAAACGAGGAATTAAGAGGGCTAAAAGGGGTCATGAAATATCTTTAGCAAACAGGGTTAAGGAAAATCCCAAAGCCTTTTATTCATATATAAGGAGCAAGAGGGTAACTAGAGAAAGGATTGGCCCACTCAAGGACAAAGGAGGAAAGTTATGCGTGGGGACAGAGAATATGGGTGAGATTCTAAACGAGTACTTTGCATCGGTATTCACCGAGGAGAGGGACATGACGGATGTTGAGGTTAGGGACAGATGTTTGATTACTCTCGGTCAAGTCGGCATAAGGGGGGAGGAAGTGTTGGGTATTCTAAAAGGCTTTAAGGTGGACAAGTCCCCAGGTCCGGATGGGATCTATCACAGGTTACTGAGGGAAGCGAGAGAGGAAATAGTTTAGTTTTAGTTTAGTTTAGAGATACAGCACTGAAACAGGCCCTTCGGCCCACCGAGTCTGTGCCGACCATCAACCACCCATTTCTACTAATCCTACACTAATCCCATATTCCTACCACATCCCCACCTGTCCCTATATTTCCCTACCACCTACCTATACTAGGGGCAATTTATAATGGCCAATTAACCTATCAACCTGCAAGTCTTTGGCATGTGGGAGGAAACCGGAGCACCCGGAGGAAACCCACGCAGTCACAGGGAGAACTTGCAAACTCCACACAGGCAGCACCCAGAATTGAACCCGGGTCCCTGGAGCTGTGAGGCTGCGGTGCTAACCACTGCGCCACTGTGCCGCCCCTGGGGTCTTAACAGATATCTTTGCAGCATCCTTAAACACGGGTGAGGTCCCGGAGGACTGGAGAATTGCTAATGTTGTCTCCTTGTTTAAGAAGGGTAGCAGGGATAATCCAGGTAATTATAGACTGGTGAGCCTGACGTCAGTGGTAGGGAAGCTGCTGGAGAAGATACTGAGGGATAGGATCTATTCCCATTTGGAAGAAAATGGGCTTATCAGTGATAGGCAACATGGTTTTGTGCAGGGAAGGTCATGTCTTACCAACTTAATAGAATTCTTTGAGGAAGTGACAAAGTTGATTGATGAGGGAAGGGCTGTAGATGTCATATACATGGACTTCAGTAAGGCGTTTGATAAGGTTCCCCATGGTCGGCTGATGGAGAAAGTGAAGGCGCATGGGGTCCAAGGTGTACTAGCTAGATGGATAAAGAACTGGCTGGGCAACAGGAGACAGAGAGTAGCAGTGGAAGGGAGTTTCTCAAAATGGAGACATGTGACCAGTGGTGTTCCACAGGGATCTGTGCTGGGACCACTGTTGTTTGTGATATACATAAATGATTTGGAGGAAAGTATAGGTGGTCTGATTAGCAAGTTTGCAGACGACACTAAGATTGGTGGAGTAGCAGATAGTGAAGGGTACTGTCAGAGAATACAGTAGAATATAGATAGACTGGAGAGTTGGGCAGAGAAATGGCAGATGGAGTTCAATCAGGGCAAATGCGAGGTGATGCATTTTGGAAGATCCAATTCAAGAGTGAACTATACAGTAAATGGAAAAGTCCTGGGGAAAATTGATGTACAGAGAGATTTGGGTGTTCAGGTCCGTTGTTCCCTGAAGGTGGCAACGCAGGTCAATAGAGTGGTCAAGAAGGCATACGGCATGCTTGCCTTCATCGGACGGGGTATTGAGTACAAGGGTTGGCAGGTCATGTTACAGTTGTATAAGACTTTGGTTCGGCCACATTTTGAATACTGCGTGCAGTTCTGGTCGCCACATTACCAGAAGGATGAGGATGCTTTGGAGAGGGTGCAGAGGAGGTTCACCAGGATGTTGCCTGGTATGCAGGGCGCTAGCTATGAAGAGAGGTTGAGTAGATTAGGATTATTTTCATTAGAAAGACGGAGGTTGAGGGAGGACCTGATTGAGGTGTACAAGATCATGAGAGGTATAGACAGGGTGGATAGCAAGAGGCTTTTTCCCAGAGTGGGGGATTCAATTACAAGGGGACACGAGTTCAAAATGAAAGGGGAAAAGTTTAGGGGGGATATGCGTGGAAAGTTCTTTACGCAGAGGGTGGTGGGTGCCTGGAACGCGTTGCCAGCGGAGGTGGTAGACTCGGGCACGATAGGGTCTTTTAAGATGTATCTGGACAGATACATGAGTGGGCAGGAAGAAAAGAGATACAGACCCTTAGAAAATAGGCGACATGTTTAGATAGAGGATTTGGATCGGCGTAGGCTTGGAGGGCCGAAGGGCCTGTTCCTGTGCTGTAATTTTCTTTGTTCTTTGTTTTTTGAGTGACCATAATATTACAACATTTCAAATTGCTTAACAGTGAAGTAGTTCAATCTCAAGCGTGACTGAGGTGGATTGGAAAAATACATTGAAAGGTATGAAATTACATAGGCAATGGATAGTCTTTAAAGGAATATTACGTAGTCTACAGCAACTATACATTCTTGGAAGGCGCAAAAAACCCAAAAGTCAAGGCAGTCAACCGTGGATAACAAAGGAGGTTAAGATGATGTTCAATGTGGGAAAGTAAGGTAATCCACTTTGGTCGGAAGAATGAAAAGGCAGATTATTATTTTGATGGAGGAAAACTACAAAACACTGCAGTACAGAGGGAGCTGGGTGTTCTTGTGCCTGAAACACAAACGGTTAGAATGCAGGTGCAGCAAGTAATTTGGAAGACGAATGGAATTTTGGCCTTTATTACTCAGGGGTTAGAGTTTAAAAATAGGGAAGTATTGTTCCAACTGTACAGAGTATTGGTGAAGCCTGACCTGGAGTACTGTGTACAGTGTTGGTCCCCGTATTTAAAGAAGGATGTACTAGCATTGGAGGCAGTTCAGAAAACGTTCACTGGGCTGATTCCTGGGATGAAGGAGTTGCCTTATCAAGAGCAGCTAAACAGGTTAGGCCCGTATTCTCTTGAGTTTCGAAGAACGAGAGGTGATCTCATTGAAACTTACAAAATACTTAAAGCGATAGACAGTGTCGATGCAGGTAGGATGTTTCCCCGAGTTGGGGAGTCTAGAACCAGGGGACACAATGTCAAAATAAGGCAGAAGCCACTAAGGACGGAGATGAGGAGAAATGTCTTTACTCAGAGGATTGTGAATCTTTGAAATTCCCTACCCCAGAGGACTGTGGAAGCTTCGTCATTGAGTATGCCTAAAGTGGTGATGAACAGATTTCTAAATACAAATAACCGAAGTGATATGAGGATAGTGTCGGGGAAAAGACATTGAAATGGAAGGTCAGTCATGATTATATTAAATGGTGGGGCAGTCTCGATGGTCAGAGTGGACGACGGCTGCTCCTATGTCCCTACTCTACCATTGGTGGCTGTGCCTTCAGCCTAAGCTCGGACTCTCTCCCTGAACCATAAATACAGTAAGTTTCACAGAGTCCGGTTTTAGGGAGCACTGCTTGTGCAGAGTAGTAAATACAGTCAAGTTAATGAGTGACTGAATCTTAAAGGTCTAAGAGTTGTGGTAAATGATTGTTTTTCAGGCTGCAGAAAGGTAGACAGTGGTGTTCCCCAAGGGTCAGTGCTAGGACCACTGATTTTTTATTGATATGTATTAGTGATTTGGATTTTGGAAGAAAGAGCAATATTTCAAAATTTGCTGATGATAGCAAACTTGGAGGCAGGGCTGACAGTGAGGTTGATACTGATCAATGTAACAGGATATAGATTTGCGAGCAGAATGGGAAGGCAAGAGGCAGATAGAATTTAATACAGACAAGTGTGAGGTGATACATTTTATATGAAGTAACTGGGAGAGGCAATATACCATTAATGATGCAGTTCTAAAGAAAGTGCAGAGACAGAGGGACATGGGGTTCATGTACATAGATCCCTGAAGGTGGCAGGACATATTGAGAGAGTCGTTAGTCAAGCATATGGGATCTTGGGCTCCATAAATAGAGGTAGTGAATACAGAAGAAGGAAAGTTATGCTGAACCTTTATAAAGTTCTGGTTAGTCCACAACTGTACTACTGCATCCAGTTCTGTTCACCACACTTTAGTAAGGATGTAACGGTCCTTCACAGGGTGTAAAGGAGATTTACCAGAATGGGTCCAGAGCTGGAGGATTTTGGTTACAAGGTTAGTCTGGAAAAGCTGGGATTGTTTTCCTTGTAGTAAAGGAGATTGAGGGGAGATTTGATAGAGGTATACAAGATGATGACATGTTTGGATAAGGTAGACAGGAAAAGATGTTCCCATTAGTTAATGGTACAAGGACTAGAGTTAAGGTTGTGGGCAAGAGATACAGGGGGATGTGAGGAACAACATTTTTACACAGCGAGAGGGAATGGCCTGGAAATCACTGCCTACGAGGGTGGTGGAAGCAGAGATGGTGAATGATTTCAAAACGATAATGGATGGACACTTGAGGGAAATAAACTTGCAGGAATATGGAGACAGAGCTGGGGAATGAGACTGACTGGATTTATCTAGGAAGAGCTGATTTGGACTCGATGTGCCGAATGGCCTCATTCTGTGCTGAAATAACTACGACTCCACGACTCTCTGACAGAAGAATACTATTACTACTGATTTCCTATACTGGGAAAGTTTATAATGGACTGGACAGTATCACCCTGTTGAACCCTGTGATGTAAGTGAAATGTTTGATGTCCCAGAACGTGGTTAACAAATGTCTTTCACAAACAAAGTAAATCAGTTCAGGCCCACTCACAATTCTGGATCATTCACAATGGGGAGTAGTTTCTCCTGGTTTTCTCTACATTGGACAGCAGCCAGGCTTTTTTTTATGAGTCCCCCACCTCCAAGTGGACAGTCTTGTCAGGGTTAGGTGAGATAAGACACGTTACCCAGGCGACAGCTTTCTTCAATTTTGTTACTGCTTCCGTGCTCTCTTCAGTCTAACCGGGTTACACCTGGTCATCATCACCATTAGGTAGTTCATAAAGAGGAGTCACAGTCTCTGAAAATCGAGGGATGAGAGTCTGCTGATGCCTCCCAGCCTGAGGATAGGACACAGGGCAGTCTTTGAGGTGAAAAGGGGTACACACTGGATGAGGGTCCACTGATACCCCACAAGCCTGAGGAGAGGAAACAGGGCAGTCTTTGAGGTGGCCAGGGGGATAAACTGTATGAGGGTCCTCTGATACCCCACCAGCCTGAGGATAGGACACAGGGCAGTCTTTGAGGTGAAAAGGGGTACACACTGGATGAGGGTCCACTGATACCCCACATGCCTGAGGAGAGGAAACAGGGCAGTCTTTGAGGTGGCCAGGGGGATAAACTGTATGAGGGTCCACTGATACCCCACCAGCCTGAGGATAGGACACAGGGCAGTCTTTGAGGTGGATTGGGGTGGACACTGGATGAGGGTCCACCGATACCCCACCAGCTTGAGGAGAGGACGCAGGGCAATCTTTGAGGTGAAAAAGGGTAGACACTGGATGCGGGTCCACTGATACCCAACCAGCTTGAGGAGAGGACGCAGGGCAATCTTTGAGGTGGAAAAGGGTAGACACTGGATGATAGTCCACTGATACCCAACCAGCCTGAGGATAGAACACAGGGCAGTCTTTGAGGTGGATTGGGGTGGACACTGGATGAGGGTCCACCGATACCCCACCAGTCTGAGGATAGGACACAGGGCAATCTTTGAGGTGGAAAAGGGTAGACATTGGATGATAGTCCACTGATACCGAACCAGCCTGAGGATAGAACACAGGGCAGTCTTTGAGGTGGACAGGGGTGGACACAGGATGAGGGTCCACTGATACTCCACCAGTCAGAGGTTAGGCCACAGGGCAGTCTTTGAGGTGGAAACGGGTAGACACTGGGTAAGGGTCCACTGATACCCCACTTGCCTGAGGATCGGACACAGGGCAGTCTTTAAGGTGGAAAAGGATAGACACTGGGTAAGGTCCACTGATACCCCACTTGCCTGAGGATCGGACACAGGGCAGTCTTTGAGGTGGACAGGGGTGGACACAGGATGAGAGTCCACTGATACATAACCAGCCTGAGGATAGGACACAGGGCAGTCTTTGAGGTGGAAAGGTGTAGACACTGCATGAGGGTCCACTGATACTCCACCAGTCTGAGGTTAGGACACAGGGCAGTCTTTGAGGTGGAAAAGGGTAGACACTGGGTAAGGGTCCACTGATAGCCCACTTGCCTGAGGATAGGAAACAGGGCAGTCTTTTAGGTGGAAAATGGTAGACACTGGGTAAGGTCCACTGATACCCCACTTGCCTGAGGATCGGACACAGGGCAGTCTTTGAGGTGGACAGGGGTGGACACAGGATGAGAGTCCACTGATACCCAACCAGCCTGAGGATAGGACACAGGGCAGTCTTTGAGGTGGAAAAGTGTAGACACTGCATGAGGGTCCACTGATACTCCACCAGTCTGAGGATCGGACACAGGGCAGTCTTTGAGGTGGAAAAGTGTAGACACTGCATGAGGGTCCACTGATACTCCACCAGTCTGAGGTTAGGACACAGGGCAGTCTTTGAGGTGGAAAAGGGTAGACACAGGGTAAGGGTCCACTGATACCCCACTTGCCTGAGGATCGGACACAGGGCAGTCTTTGAGGTGGACAGGGGTGGACACAGGATGAGAGTCCACTGATACCCAACCAGCCTGAGGTTAGGACACAGGGCAGTCTTTGAGGTGGAAAAGGGTAGACACTGGGTAAGGGTCCACTGATAGCCCACTTGCCTGAGGATAGGAAACAGGGCAGTCTTTTAGGTGGAAAATGGTAGACACTGGGTAAGGTCCACTGATACCCCACTTGCCTGAGGATCGGACACAGGGCAGTCTTTGAGGTGGACAGGGGTGGACACAGGATGAGAGTCCACTGATACCCAACCAGCCTGAGGATAGGACACAGGGCAGTCTTTGAGGTGGAAAAGTGTAGACACTGCATGAGGGTCCACTGATACTCCACCAGTCTGAGGATCGGACACAGGGCAGTCTTTGAGGTGGAAAAGTGTAGACACTGCATGAGGGTCCACTGATACTCCACCAGTCTGAGGTTAGGACACAGGGCAGTCTTTGAGGTGGAAAAGGGTAGACACAGGGTAAGGGTCCACTGATACCCCACTTGCCTGAGGATCGGACACAGGGCAGTCTTTGAGGTGGACAGGGGTGGACACAGGATGAGAGTCCACTGATACCCAACCAGCCTGAGGATAGGACACAGGGCAGTCTTTGAGGTGGAAAAGTGTAGACACTGCATGAGGGTCCACTGATACTCCACCAGTCTGAGGATCGGACACAGGGCAGTCTTTGAGGTGGAAAAGTGTAGACACTGCATGAGGGTCCACTGATACTCCACCAGCCTGAGGATAGGACACAGGGCAGTCTTTGAGGTGGAAAAGTGTAGACACTGCATGAGGGTCCACTGATACTCCACCAGTCTGAGGTTAGGACACAGGGCAGTCTTTGAGGTGGAAAAGGGTAGACACAGGGTAAGGGTCCACTGATAGCCCACTTGCCTGAGGATAGGAAACAGGGCAGTCTTTTAGGTGGAAAATGGTAGACACTGGGTAAGGTCCACTGATACCCCACTTGCCTGAGGATAGGACACAGGGCAGTCTTTGAGGAGGACAGGGGTTGACAGTGGATGAGGATCCACTGATACCCCACCAGTCTGAGGATAGGACACCGGGCAGTCTTTGAGGTGGACAGGAGTAGACACTGGATGGTCTCGACCTGATGTTGGTCTGGGCTGATGCTGGATGATACAATCTGGACACCTGGAACGGTGACACGATGTTGCACCAGCTGGGCCTTACGTGGATGGTCTTTTAGTCCAGCTCCCAAAGTAAGTGCAGTAGTTCCTGTAAAAGGGTTAAATGTGTGGACACGGTCTGTGGTGATGAGGAGGAGATCATCGACATATTGCAGAGAGCAGGAAGACTGAAAAACTCATAAGGGCCCCGGCTATACGTTTGTGTAAAATAGTGGGGTTATTATGGATCCCCTTGTGACAGACATGTCCAGGTGTATCTCTGGTCCTCAGAACTAAATGTGAATTTAATTTGTTTCCCTAGTTTTACTGGGATACTCCAATAACTATTAGAGATATCCAAGGTGCTGAAGACACCCCTCCTGCTGGGAATCCGGGAGAGTAGGGTGGGTGTCTCTCAGACAACCAGGTTCACACTGGGGTGACTGAGTTGAGTTTGTGGTGGTCAATAGTCAGTCACCAGCTGCCATCCGGTTTTCTCAGCGGCCAAATCAAGCAGTGAATAGTGAATGTGTCTTTGTGAACTACACCCTGGTATAACAATGATTGATGATGTCTGGAATATATGATATAATCTCAGCTCGGTAAGAATACTGCTTCATGGATCATGCAATGGTCAGTCAATTTCTTCCGGTCTGCTCATGTTTCCACAGTTATCTTTATGGGTTGTGAATACACTCAGGACCGACTCGAGAATCACCTGTACCTCAGGGTGATCAGAGGTGTCTGGTTCACACTCCTCTGATATTTTAATCATGAATATTGAGGTTACACTGGACACCAGAGTAGGGGCATGTTTTAATGTTCTACAATATACAAATATAGGGATAATCAATTACTGCTGATTACCTTTGAGCACATTACTGCCCAGTAGTCCCTGTCCATTATAGAAAAGGGAGGCAGGACTTTGACATGAACTCTGTTCCCTCTCCTATACCACTGTACGATCTGATCCAGGGTTACAGATTACCCAAAAGGTGGTCGAAGGGTCACAAGCAGTTTATTGAGGAGTAACAGTTCAAATACAGCACAGTATCAGTATAGACATAGTAGACATACGACCTGTGACTGGTGACAAAGGTTTTCTGGCTATGGATCAGATGTTAGAAGCTGTTATTATGGACGTTTATAGCAGGGCACGTCGAGAAATACAAAGTGATCAAGCAGTGTCAGCTTGCTTTTGTGAAAGGAAAATCTGGTTTAACTAATTTATTGGAGTTCTTTGAGGAAATTACATGTTCTGTGGATAAAGAGGGACCGTTGGATGTAATGTAGTTAGATTTCCAGAAGACACTTGATAACGTGTCACATCAATGGTCATTGCAGAAACTAAATGCTAATGGTGTAAGGGGTAATATATTGACATGGATAGAAGATTGGCTTAGCTAACAGAAAACAGAGAGTAGGCAAAATGGGTCATTTTCTGTTTGGTAAGATGTAACGAGTCGTGTGCCACAGAGATCAGTGCTGGGGACGTAAGTTTTTACAATTTATATGAATGACTTGGATGAAGGGACTCAAGGTATGGTTGCTACATTTTCTGATTACACAAAAACAGAAAGGAACGAAAGTTGTCAAGAGGGCATAAGTGGGCTACAAAGGGATATAGGTAGCTTAGGTTAGTGGGCAAAGATGTGGCAAATGGAGGATAACGAGGGAAAATGTGGAATTGTCCATTTTATAGGAAGAATATAAAAGAAACATATTATCTGAATGGTGAGAGATTGCAGAGCTGGACGATGCAGAGGAACTGGGTGTCTTAATGCATGAATTGTATAAGGTTATTATGCAGGTACAACAGGTAATTAGGAAACTAATCCAATGTTATCATGTATTACAGAAGGAATTGAATACAAAAGTATGGAGGTTATATTTAATTTATACAGGACATTGGTGAAACTACATCTGGAGTTCTGTGTACCTTATTGGTCTCCTTATTTAAGGAGGATGTAAATGTGTTGAAAGCAGTACAGAGAATGTTTACTAGACTAATACCTGGAATGGGTGGGTTGTCTTATGAGGAAAGGTTGGACAGGCAAGGCTTATATCAGCTGGAGTTTAGAAGATGAAAAGGCGACTTGATTGAAACGTAAGATTCTGATTGTGGGATAGAGTAGGTGAGGGCAACAGAGAGAGAAACAGAGCGAGAGAGAGAGAGACAGAGAGAGAGAGAGAGAGACAGCTCAGCTCATCTGCTGCTGAAACCCTCATCCATGCGTTTGTTACCTCGAGACTTGACTATTCTAACACACTCCTGGCTGCTCTCCCACATTCTACGATCTGTAACCTTATGGTCATCTAAAACTCTGCTGCAATCTTCTAATTTACACCAAATTCTGTTCACCCAACATCCCTGTGCTCACTGACCTACATTGGCTCTTGGTTCGGTAACACCTCAATTTTAATAGTCCCATCATGGGATCAAATCCCCCCATGTCCTCAGCCCTCTGATTATCTCAATCCCCTGTCCATTTCCAATATTCCTCAAACTTGTTAATCTTAAAGTCTTTTTATAATTCCATTTTTAAAGTGAGTTTCTTTCCCTCTTTCTCTCTCCCTGCCCACACATTTCATCTCTCCTGCTCCACTGGTGCTGTGGAAGTTTGGATCCACAAAATGGTGTGAGCTGTACTGCCGGTCACATCCAGCACATTGTACAGGACACCCAGGCTGGCCGGGGTGATAGCGTGGGTGTAACCTGTGTGTGTCTGTAGTGTGAGGAGGGGTCTGAATTGACGTCAATCAGTCATTCCAGCAGCTTTGATGTACGTATTTGAAACTTGGTCTGTGCATGTCCACTGACCACCTGTGTTAGTCATTCTCAGCTGAACATACATTCAGCAGCATAAGGAATCCCTTCTAGTGTTATTTAAAAGGACCAGGCATCCAACTTACAGGTGAGGGGCTTTTGACTTACTTCTGCGATTGTAAAGTTAGTGGAGGTGCTGTGGATGGTTTTCTGGAGGTGTGTTGTGAGCTGCTGCACACATTCAGGGAGGATAGAGGATTTGGTAACCCAACTGTGGACAAGGTATGTGGACTGTAGTTACATTGTCTCTGGGTCTGTTACACGACCAACAAATGGAGCGGAGGCTGCAAATAGGGAAAGCTCTGTAAAGTGGGAGGAGTAGGGGGCTCTGCCCTACCCACCCCGGGTTCTACAAGAGCAAAAAAAGCAGTGGTCCTAATACCGAGCCCGAGGGAACACCACTGTCTACTCCCATCGAGTCTGAACAACAACCTTTCACCACTTCTCTCTGTTTACTGTTCATTAGCCAATGTTATATCCACACTGTCACTGTCCCTTTAAACCATAGGGTTCAGATTTCCTAACCTGTCTCTTGAATGTCACTTGATCAAACACCTTTTGAAAATCCATATCTATAACTTTAATCAGACCACCCTCAGCAACCTTCTCCATTGTTTTATCAAAGAACGCCATCAAATTTAACTCAGCACCACCTCTCTCCACTCCTCCACTGTTGTTAAATTATCAGACTGATTATCCGACATCCAGTACTGGATGAGCAGAAATTTCCTCCAATTAAATATTGGGAATACTGAAGCCATTGTTTTCACTCCCCACTCCAACTCTGTTCCCTTGCTATTGATTCCATCCCTCTTCCTGGTGACAGTCTGTGATGCAGACAGTATGTTTACATCCTTGGTGTCACATTTCACCCAAAACGATCTTTAACCTCATTTTCAGGAATTCATTGCAGCCGCCTATTTCCATCTCAGTAACATCACCCGACTTCACCATGTCTCAGCCCATCTGCTGCAGAAACCTCATTCATGCATTCGTCACCTCTAGATGTGATTATTCCAACTCGCTCCTGGCTGATCTCCCAAATTCTACTCTCTGTAAACTTGAGGTCATCCAAAACTCTGCTGCCCATGTCTTAGCTCACACCAAGTCCCGTTCATCTATCACTGACCGACATTGGCTCCCAGTCAAGCAATGTCTTGATTTTAAAATTCTTATCCTTGATTTCAGATCCCTCCATGGCCTCGCCCCCCGCCCCATATCACTGTAATCTCCTCCACCTCCACAACCCACCGAGATATATGTGCTCCTCTAATTCCGGCCTCTTGTGCACCCGGATTTTAATCACTGCACCACTGGCGACTAGGTCTTCAGCTGCCCAGGCCCAAAGTTCTGGAATATCCTCACTGCACTGTTTTTTTTTTCATTCGTTCATGGGATGTGGGTGTCACTGACAAGGCCAGCATTTTTTGCCCATCTCTAATTGCCCTTGATGACTGAATGGTTTGCTGGACCTTTCAGAATTCAGTTTAGAGTCAACCACATTGTTGTGTGTTTGGAGTCACATGGAGGCCAGACCGTATAAGGATGGCAGATTTCCATTGCTGAAGAACATCAGTAAGCCAGGCTGTTTTTTTATGACGATCATTGATAGCATCATGGCACCATTGCTGAGAATAGTTTTCAAATGCAGATTTGTATTAATTAATTGAATTTTAGCTCATATTGAATTTTAAATTGCACCAGTTACCACGGTGGGGTTTGAACCCATGTCCTCAGAGAATCAGCCTGATCCTCGGTATTACAATTTTGGTAATAGTCCCACTCTGCTACGGTCACCGCCTTTCCGTCTCGCTTTCCTCCTTTCAGGTACTCCTTAAAACCTATCTCTTTGTTCAAGCTGTTGGACATCTGATCTAATATCTCCTGTTGTGTCTCAGTGTCATACTTTGCTTCATAATGATCCTGTGAAGTACTTTGGCATGTTTTATAACATTAAAAGCACTATATAAATATAAGTTGTTGTTGAGGTTTGCCAGTCATGCTTTGACATCACCATATCCCTCCTGCTGTCTATTTATTATTCCATGTTTTTCAAAGCAATGAATATATTTGTCCTGGGTTATGAAATTTCCCCATCAGTGATATTAAACTGTCTGGTCAGTAAATACGGTGTTTACTCAATCTCTCCTTTTTTTCAAGTAGGGTGTAACATTTACAACCCTCCAGCCCTCTGTTACAACTCGCATATCCAAGGAGGATTGAAAGATTCTGTCCAGTGCCTCCGCTATTCCCACCTTTCCTTCCCTCAGCATCTCTCATACATCCCATCCAGACAGGATAAATGTTCTACTTTATTGTGGTACAAACAGTGCTGGACTGAAAGGGGTTAACTGAACCTGTTTGTTCAGTGACCGGAATTAATGTCAGTAATAAAAGCGGGAGTAGGCCATTCAGCCCATGGATCATGTTCTACCATTCAATACCACAATGGCTGATCTGACCATGGCCGTAATTCCAATTTCCCGCAAGACAACAGTAAGTCGTGAAAAGTCAGTCCAAACCGGCCTTGAATATATTCAATGACCCAGACTCCACTGACTCTGGGTAAGTGAATTCTAAATGCGATGGAACTTTCAAGAGAAGAAATTCCTCCTCATCACTATTTCAGTTTGGAGACTGCTTATTCATAAACTGTGGAGAATGTGCTGAGCACAGGGCGGGGCAGGGCACCAATGTAACACACATCTGGGCTTAGTCGGAAGTAGCAAGATGAGGTTTGTTCCTTCTATTTCCTTGGATGTGGGTATTGCTGGCGAGGCTGGGATTTGTTATCCATCTTTCGTATCTCTTGGAAACGTGGTGGAGGGCCACCTTCTTGAAACGCTGGACTCCACCTGCTTTGGGTGCACCCGCAGTGCAATTAGAAAGGAGGCTGCATGATTTTGACCAGCAATAATGAAGAAATGGCGATGTCGTTCCAACTCAGGATGTCTGTGTCTTGGAGGGAGCATTCAAGTGTTCATGTTTCCATGCGTCTGCCGCCCTTATCCTTTTAGGTATTAGCGGTCTCATGCTTGAAAGGAGCTGTCGAAATAAATATAGTAACTTCCTGCGGTGTGATGTTATATTTGGTGCACACGGCAGCCACTGTGTGCTGGTGGTGGAAGGAGTTAAGTGTCAGTATGGTGCATCATATGCCCATCAAGGAAGCCCATTTTCTTGGATTTTTCTGAGGCGCTTGAGTTTTGTTGGCGGCGGCACAGATCCAGGAAAGTGCGGTGCATTCCATTATTCCTGACTTATACCTTGTAGATTGCAGATGTAAAAGTCAGTGAGTTATTTGTTGCATAAATCCCAAAGTCTGATCTTCTCTGGAGCAACAATATTTATTTGGCTGGCCCAGTTAAATTTCTGATCAAAGGTAACGACTATGATATTAATAATGTGGTAATTGGGGAGTGACCACGACGATGAATATCAGGGGAGGTGGTTAGAATCTCTCTTGTTGGACAAGGCCATTTCATGGTAAATTTGTGATGCGATTTTTAGTTGCCTTTCATCAGCCCAAATCTGATGCAAACAATGCAAAAAATGCAGTGCTTTTTGTGGGAGTGAAAGAAGACAGTTTCAGTTTGTCCGTCATTTTTCCAGAGTAAATTGCTTCTCAACCTGACCTCAATCATTGACCGTATAATTGAAAGAGGAAAATGACAGGGTAGTTGGGGGAAGTATAAACTGTCGTTGGTCTATTTGTTGAAACAAGCCACGAGTTTCATGATTGGATGTGATAATTTCGAAAAGATACATTGTAATGATCAGGAGAACATGGAAAATACGCTGTATTGTGTCATATCTGGACAAGAAGAGGGGTAATTGGATCTGATACAGGCTCTTCAATTCACCATCAATGCTTAGAACATAGAACATCGAACAGTACAGCACAGGACAGGCCCTTCGGCCCACGATGTTGTCCCCCAACCTTTAACCTACTCTAAGATCAAACTACCGACATACCCTTCACTCTACTATCATCCATGTTTTAAAGGGGAGGTCACAATATGGATAGTTATGATGCTGTGTTTCCGAACCTTGGGGCATTCAAGGCTTACTCTTGGAAATCAGAAGAACCATATCTTCCCACTGCTTGGAGAGACATCGTAGTAACAGGGGGGAATGCAGAATGGGTGTGCGGGGGTTCGGGCTAATGGGAGGGCCAACCTTGCCATCTTGCTGATGGAACTGTTCCTCGAGGGTCCAGTTGGTAGGTGATGGAGGAAGCTGTTTGCAGCACAGCTCTTACTCAGAGTTCTGGAAGGGATTGACAACGGATTGCAGTGTTCCACGGAAAGTAAGTAATCCAATTCCGGCCCCAGGATATAATTCTATCTTCTGGGTTACCAAAACACAGCAGCAAGAAACCTCTAACCCCGAGGACTATATCGGTTGGCTATCAAGGCAAAGCTGCCACAGGTTTCACATTTATAACAAACAGAAACGAAAGACGTGGATTCACTAGTGAATCAGATTCAATCCTTTGTCAGTACAAACATCTTCCTATTTCAATAATTTCGTTTTCTTTTCTCGAGAAAGTCTATTTTCCCTCCTAATTTTACATGTTGTTCCCAACTATTTATGTGATTTTCTGTTCAATTTCGCACAATATCAGGATGGAATAGTTCTACACTTACGAACTTGACATTCAACAAACCCCCCAAAAGTCTTCAAGGCAAATCTGCCAGCAAAAGTATGGCCATGTTCTTATGCCTCTCCCTCACATGAATTACAATGATTGCAGATTTTTACTTTGTGGTGAGTCAGTTCCTCGTTGGTTTGAATTATCCTGAGGGAGGGACTGATAACCTCATGGAATATTTTGTTCACCTGCCCTGCACGGCCTGAAGTCAGTCAAATCCCACTCCCTGACAGCGATCAACAAAGGAACATGAAACATGCCAATTACAAGATCTGATCCTGAGAAGGCGCAAAATGTAGGACCATTATGTTAATTTGATAAACATGCATCCGTCAAAGGATAACGCAGGAACCAGTCTTACTTCCACATCGGTTTATTCACAATCATCCATATATTATAAGTGCAGACTACATTTACCTGCTCCAGACCAGCTTCCCTGCATCCCTCCCAGGGCGGAAACTGGTTCTTCCATAAGTACCCTAATATTTCCACAATTAGTATCAGCTGCTCTTAATCACAATTAGAGCAAGCAGCTATATATAATCAATTGACAAATCATTTGCAACATTGGCTCATTTGCAGCATTTTATTACCAGTCCATCAATGTGTCCATTGTATATTATTGTTTTTCTTGTGATTCCTGTCTTAATATATAAGCTACATGTGAGAATTTCAGCTCCTGTTTGAAGACCAGAACGGCTCTTCAAATATCCTGCATTGCATGAATGCACAACCTGTGGACTGTTCATTCAAAACACACCATGAAATCTAACGCGGCGGCGCTCACTCATACAGCGACATACGCAATCACAAACATTGCATCCAGACATCTCAGAATGCATGATAGAGCAGGTTAAAACAGCGTGACATCAAGCACGAGGGCAAACGTATGGAGAGTGCGAGATTGATGAGCACGTAGTGAGAGATATCGACTTCCAGACGGGTTTTGAAGGCAAGAAGAGTGTTGAAATGGTGTCGTGCTGGAATTTACGATGCCCTGGGTACAGTTTATTGGGGAAAAGCCTGTTGACGATGCAGCAGAAACAGTGGTGCATAACAAATACTGTTCGACAACAGATGATAAGGGAGGAGTGGAGTGGGGTAAGTTCACAGCGATTTATAGCTTGGCAGATTGTTGTGATTGACACGGTGTCATTTGCAACAGGTTTGATATGTTCGTCCACGATTCTTCAAATTATTTCAGTGGAGCAATAAGGAAAAGGGAAATTTGATGAAACTGTGCTGGACAGGGATTGGGGTCTTATTCTTGGTCAGGATTTGAGCTGTGGCATTCAGCATACCTGCATTTTAGGCTGTGCTCCTGATTTGCTCGTTGGTCGACAAATACTTTGGTCGGCGACAGGGATAGTGAAACTGACCAGGAGCAGAGCCTGGTCATGTGGCCCTGTCTTACTGGAAGTTGGGGTAACTTGTGCTGGCTGCTGTTTGATTGGCTCCTGGCTTTCTGATCAGATTTCCTCCATGGCTACCATTCAAAAGCTTCAGTGCACTTGGGCAGCAGCTGGTTCTGACAGTGGACACAGTGAGTATGATACTTTCATATAAATAGATGAAAAATACGAGCGTAGAATGTGGGAGGTCGGCCACGAGTGTGTTTGAACAATCAAACCTGGAGCTGGCAAAGGCACAGATGGGTTTTCAGCAGCATTTGCTGTGAAACGGGGAAGACGAATGGGTCATTGTGATGGCGCAGCCTTGTGGCTGAAAGCTCATCTCGAGGTTACTATATGACCAAGATTGCGAAAAATATGGTTCAGTCTCAGACAGTTTCCAGAAAAAGGAATTCTGGCTCGAGAGTAAAGTTTGTGGCAAGGAACAAAGGAAATGCCTTCAGACTTTCCACAATTTAATTGAAGGACATTGCTGTTCACCCAGTACCAGAATTCTGACAAACCGTGTGACAATCCAGAGACCACTGAGGAACGAGAGATGTGAGGGTGAGGTAGAGTTTGGTGTCTTCAGCACCAGTAGTGAAACTGACATTCTGATTCTGGGTGATGTCATTGGCAGACAGAATGTAAGTGAGAAATAGACCTTTCGAGATAAAGAGACATTGCTGCAGAAATTGGAGTAGAATCTACTGATGGTGATATTCTGGCGATGATTATAACGATAAGAATGGAAGAAGATAATTGCAGTTCCAGACACGGGGACGATGGTGGAGAGATTTGGAGGATTGACTGATCAACTCAGTCAATTGCTGCAGACAGGTCGAGAACTCGAGGAGGAAAAGTTAATGTTTATTTCAGTCACACAGGATGCCATTTGTGATTTTGATAAGAGCTAATATGTTACTGTGGCAGTGACGGATGTCTGATTGGAGGACTTCAATTGTGGAGTTCTGGAAAAGATAGGCACAAATTAAGGAGGCAACAAGAGAAAGGCAAGAGGTTGGGGTGGAAACTGAGTTTGTAAATCGATTAAAGAAAGGGTTATAGAATAAAAACAAAAGGTGCTGGACATCCTAACCAGGTCTGGCAGCATCTGTGGGGACAGTAGCAGAGTGAACATTTAAGGTTAGTGAGCCTTCATCTGAAATGGCAAAGGTTAGGAATGTAATAGCTTTTAAGCAAACAAAGCTGGAGCAGGGCAAAAGAGAACTAAATGGAAGGTGTTGATAGGCAAGAGGGTCACAGAGAATAACTGACATGAAATTCATGGGGCAAAGGCAAAGGCAAAGAAAGATGTGTTCAAGGTGTGGTGAAAAACAGCACGTTCGTGCAGAGACGGTGTTAAATGACTGAATAATGAAAGCTCTAACCAAAACCACAAACATGAATAAAAACAGTGGGCAGGCACATGGCGAAAGTAAATTGAATGATGTAACAAAGTAATATAAAATAAAGTAAAAATGAAAAGTAAAACTAAAAATAAAAACAATCGGGGCTAGTCATGCTCTGAAATTATTGAACTCAATGTTCAGTCCAGTTGCCTGTAGCTGGCCGAATCAGTAAATGAGTTTCTGTTCTCTAGCTTGCGTTGATGTTCACTGGAGCAACGCAGCAAGCCCAGGTCAGAGATATGGGAATGACAGCAGGTGTGTGTGTTGAAATGGCAAGCGACAGGAAGATCGGGGTTATGTTTCCGGGCTGAGTGGAGGAGTTCGGAAAAGTGGTCACCTAATCCACGTTTCGTCTCCCCAATATAGAGGAGACCGCATTGTGAGCAGCGAGTACAGTATACTAATTCGAAAGATGTACAAGTAAGTGGCTGCTTCATCTGAAATGAGTGCTTCGGGCCATGGATAGTGAAGAGAGAGGAAGTAAAAGGGCAGGTATTACACATCATGCGATTGCATGTGAAGGTGCCATGGGAAGGAGATGAGGTATCAGGGTAATGGAGGAGTGGTCCAGGGTGTTGCGGAGGGAACGATTCCCTCGGAATGCTGACAGGAGAGGGGAGGGGAAGATTTGTTTGGCGGTGGCATCACGCTGGACGTGTTAGGAATGGCGGAGAATAATCCTCTGGATGTGCAGGCTGGCTGGACAAGAGGAGCCCTGTCGCGGTTCTTGGAGGGAGAGGAAGGGGTGAGAGCGCATCTGCAGGAAATGGGCGAGTCACGGTTGAGGACCTGTCAACCACAACGCGGGGTGGGGGGATTGAGGGGGAATCCTCGGTTGAGCAACAAGGAAAATATTTTCGAGGCGCTGTTGTGGATGGTTGCATCATCAGGGCAGATGTGTCGGAGAAGGAGAAACTGTGAGAATGAAATGGAATCCTTACAGGAGGCAAAGTGTGAAAAAGGGTAAAGGGTCGCTGGGTCTAATCCCATTCTCCCTGTTCTGCTTCAATGATTCTGGGAAATGCTTAAATCCCTGATGCAAAGGAAAGGACAAAGAAATGGAGACTTACGATCCCATGTACATTGATACACTCTGATTTTTTTTTTTAGCATAATACGTTGCCTGATAAGTTTCAGTTATTGCAATTTGCTGGCAATGTTAACAATGTACTTTAGTTCAAAAGAGTCTTAAAGAAATAAGACAATAACAGGAATCTTTGGGTAGTAAATATAAGAAAGTTTAGGAAAGGAAAGACATAATTCATAAACGTAGGGTAATGGCATTTACAGCTTTAGCCGGTTTCATGGTCTGCTGAAGTATAGATCACTTTCAAGCTCTCAGCTCTCTGCTCTTGATATCGAACCCGCTTGCAGAAATAAAATGTCGTGCATACTCCGGAAACTTCAGAATCTGTGCAACACAGAAACCTGATGGAACCCTCATTGTTAGCCCTCAGGTTAACTGTCATGTATGTCGCAGTTGGTGTATTTTTGACGAAATAATTGGTATGAGCTGTTGTTTGGTAAACTTAGTTTGTTCTTAATTGCATCTTCCAGTTGATAACACGTGGTTTGAAATGGCAGCAATGTGTTATCCACAGAGAACAATGTTTTCTTTACCCTACCAGTTTCAATCTGATGCTGAGCATCTCAGTATTCATAAGCTAGACTCTTACAAGGCCTTGGTGTACAGTAATTTATCAGAGTTTAGAAAGATTCCAATTTCATATGAAATTGATTTTTACAGAAACTTTAAACTTAAACAGTTTGTATTCATTAATACTTTAAATGAATAAACAGACTTTCTAATATATTTATCAATTACAACAATGCACTCACTATAACTTAATCATGTTTCATTACTTTTATAATCATGACTGGCTAATACTTAATGCAGAATCAATGCATGTAGATAATACATAATACAAAATGCAGAGTACGAAATGGCTGAAAAGACAAATGATAATCTTAGAATCGCTTCCTTGACCTTATTGGTTATTAAAGCGAATACAGTATCAAAATGCTAAAGTTTAGCTGCAATCACACGCTCCGTGGCTGCCGACAGCTATCCCTGCAACCCAGGGATTTTCAAGCTTTACCCAAACTGGAGCCGCAGTAGTCGGCAGCGGACCTGGGAGGGTTTAGATAAACATAAAAACACACAATCACAGCAACAAAATACTTACATTTGCCATGGAAAATACCATTTAAGATAACCACAGCAAATATTACTCATATTAGATACAGCAGATGTCACTTGAGCTAATCGCAGAGTATATTAACTCAACAATGCACAGAAAATATCACTTCAACTGGTCACAGCAAACATTACTGAAAATTGCTGTAGAAAATGCCACTTAAACTGGAAACAGAAAATAACACTTAAACTAGACACTAGAAATATCACTTAACATTATCACAGCAAATTTCAGTTAACATTAACACAGCAAGAACTGTGCCCATTTTCAGTATTTTTTTCTTTTTTGGGGATCATTTTACGTGATATTTTCTGCGTCCTTCTTATGTTGCATTTATTGTTACAATTTTAACTGATATCCATTGCTGTCATCTTACGAACAGGTAGTTAATTTTGCAAACACATTTCTATATATTTTCAACAACCTGTCGAAAAGCGGATTGTGATTTAAATGCTTTCCTTTTCTTTAAGAAAAAACCCTGATGACGCATTCCTCCACTCCCTCAGCTTGTGAACCCTGACTTGTAACAGACTGTCACAACACTGTTCTTAAAGTTAAGTCAAAACAGTCGGGTTTATTAACACACAGTCTTGAACTCGGGAGGGGGTTAAGTTCACAAGGCACGCTCACAGACATACAAAGAAAGTTAAAGGCATCAAAAGGACAAAGACATTTACCAAGTAGAAAATACCTTAATTACAAACTGACAGGGGCTTCAGTTGAAAATAGGGATGGTTTATTTTTTGAACTAACATAAAGTTTAACAAGGACTTATTTAGTGACTGTCATTCCTCCACAAGTGCCTATTGTGACTTGACGCACCATAACACTTCCAACAGTTGCTTCCAGTCCACTGGATGTGGCAACAATGCTCTGCTCAAGGCCAGTAAATTCTGTAACCATATTAATTACCTTTTCGATGACAAAACTATATAATGTGTAAATGTGGTGCAGGGGTTTTCGAGTATGTAAATAACTTAATGGGAAATAGCTTTATCTGTAATCTGATGTATTAGCTACCAATTCAATACTGTTTAGATGATGTTGATTTTCAGTTTGATTGTTTTCGCAAAAGTCTGAAAGCATGGAATCTTGCTGTCATATTCTTTAATTGGTCAATGGAAAATTCATACTTGTTGTTTCAAGATAACATTCTCTATAGAGGTCTTGCCAGACCGGACCTGATGTGTGTGTATCACTGAGCCAGGGGGAGAGCAGACCAGAAGCTCTGTGTTTGTATCAGTGAGCCTGTGAGAGAGCTGATGGGCTCCATTGTGTCTGTATCACTGAGCCTGGGCAGAGAGCAGACCGGCCCCACTGAGCCTCTATGACTGATCCTGGGGCAAAGTGGACAGGGTCCACTGTGTCTGTGTCACTGAGCCTGCGGTAGAGCAGACCTGCCCCATTGTGCCTGTATCACTGAACCTGCGGTAGAGCAGACGGGCTCCACTGTATCTTTATCACTGAGCCGGGGGGAGAGCAGGCTGGCTCCACTGTGTCTGTATCACTGAGCCTGGGGTGGAGCAGGCTGGCCCCACTGTGTATGTATCACTCAGCCTGGGGTAGAGCAGGCTGGCCCCATTGTGTATGTATCACTGAGCCTGGGGCAGAACAGAGCGTCTCGACTGCGCCTGCATCACAGAGCCTAGGGAAAGCAGACCGACCCCACTGTGTCTGCATCACCGAGCCTGGGGCAGAGCAGACTCGCCCCATTGTCTCTGTACCGCTCAGCCTGATGGAGAGAAGACCCGTTCCAATGTATCTGTATAAGTAAGACTGACGGAGTGAAGACTAGCCCCAATTGGTCTGCATTACTGAGCCTGGGGGAGAGCAGAATGTCGGCACTTTGTCTATGTCACTGAGACGTGATGAGAGCAGACCGTGCCAACGTGCCTGCATCACTGAGTCTGACGAAGAGAAGACCCGCCCCACTGTGTTTGTATTACTGAGTCTGAGGGAGACCAGACTGGCCCCACTTTGTCTGCATCACTGAACATGGGGGAGAGCAGAAAGGGCTCCACTGTGTCTCTATCACTGAGCCTTGCAAAGCGGCCCCACTGTGTCTGTGTCACAGAGCCTGGGGAGAGTAGACCAACTTCACTGGGTCTGTATCACTGAGATTGGGGGAGACCAGACCGGCCCCAACGTGTCTGTTTCAGTGAGTCTTGGGGAGAGCAGACTGGGCTCATTGTGCTGGTATGAGGGATCATTTGGAAGAGCATACAGGCCCTCTCTGTTTCTGTATCACTGAGCCTGGACGGAGCACTCCAGCATCACTGTGTCTGTATCACTGAGCCTGACGGAGAGAAGACCCGCCCCACTCTGTGTCACTGAGTCTGGGGGAGAGCAGATTGACCCTGCTGTGACTTTGTCACTGAACCTGGTTAAAGCAGATCGGCCCATCAGCGTCTGCATCACTGAGCCTGGGAGGAGGACAGACTGGCAGCACTGTGTCTGTATCACTGAGCCTGATGGAGAGAAGACCCGTCCCAATGTGTCTGTATCACTAAGACTGACGCAGAGAGGACCGGCCCTCCTGTGCCTGTATCACTGAGCCTGGGAGAGAGCAGACTGGCCGCACTATGTCTACATCACTGAGACGGGTTGAGAGCAGACGGACACCACTGTGTCCGTGTTGCTGATCTTGGGGAAGAGCAGACCAAGTCCACTGTGTTTTCATCAGTGAGCTTAAAGGGGAGCAGACCGACTTCACAGTTTCTGCATCAGTGAGCCCTGGGGAGAGCAGATCGGCTCAACTTTGTCGTTATTACTGAGCCTGGGGGAGAGCAGACTGTTCCCGCTGTGTCTGTATCACTGAGCTGTGGGAGAGCTGACCGGCTTTACAATGCTTGTGTCACTGAGCCTGGGGGAAAGCAGCGTTCCCGCACTTTGGCTGCCTCATTGACCCTGGTGGAGAGTAGCCTGGACCAACTGTATCTTTATCACTGAGCCTGGGGTACAAATAACAAGGAACAAAGAACAGTACAGAACAGGAAACGGCCATTCGGCCCTCCAAGCCTGCGCCGATCTTGATGCCTGTCTAAACTAAAAGCTTCTGCACATCCGCAGTCCATATCCCTCTATTCCCATCCTATTCATTTATTTGCCAAGGTGCCTCTTGAAAGTTGTTTTCGTACCTGCTTCCACCACCTCTGCCGGCAGCAAGTTCCAGGCACTCTCCACCCTCTGTGTAAAAAACTTGCCTCGCACATCCCCTCTAAACTTTGCCCCTCGCACCTTAAACCTATGTCCCCCAGTAACTGACTCTTCCACCTTGGAAAAAAGCTGCTGACTATCCACTCTGTCCACGCCACTCATAACTTTGTAAACCTCCATCATGACGCCCCTCCACCTCCGTCTTCCAGTGAAAACAATCCGAGTTTATACAACCACTCCTCACAGCCAATGTCCTCCAGACCAGGCAACATTCTGGTGAACCTCTTCTGTACCCTCTCCAAAGCCTCCACGTCCCTCTGGCAGTGTGGTGACCAGAAATGTACACAATATTCCACGTGTGGCTTAACTAAAGTTCTGTACAGCTGCAGCATGACTTGCCAATTTCTATACTCTGAGCCCCGACCGATGAAGGCAAGCATGCCGTCTGCCTTCTTGACAAACTTATCCACATGTGTTGCCACTTTCAGTGACCTGTGGACATGTACACCCAGGTCTCTCTGCCTGTCAATACTCCGAAGGGTTCTGCCATTTACTGTATACTTCCCACCTGTATTTGATCTTGCAAAATGCATTACCTCACATTTTTCCGGATAAAACTCCATCTGCCATTTCTCTGTCCAAGTTTCCAACCGATCTATATCCTGCTGTATCGTCTGACAATCCTCATCACTATCCGCAACTCAACCAACCTTTGTGTTGTCTGCAAACTTACCAATCAGACCAGCTAAATTTTCCTCCAAATCATTTATATACACTACAAACAGCAAAGGTCGCAGCACTGATCCCTGTGGAACACCACTTGTCACTGCACTTCATTCAGAAAAGTACCATTCCATTGCTACCCTGTGTCTTCTCTGACCGAGCCAGTTCTGTATACAATTTGCCAGCTCACCTCTGATCCCGTGTGACTTCATATTTTGTACCAGTCTGCCATGCGGGACCTTGTGAAAGGCTTTACTGAAGTCCATATGGACAACATCCACTGCCCTTCCCACATCAATCATCTTCGTCACTTCCTCAAAAAACTGCTGTCACTCTCTTTAACGTTGCTTTATCAGAATTTTCCACATTCTTCGTTTTTTTCCTCAATTCCTTTTTTTCCTTAACTCAATTTCTGTAAAATTCAATTCATTAACCGTGATTTGTACATTTGAACGGCCCTCATTGCAACACCAGATGAGTTTTGTGTACAGAACAAGATACAATTAGCAAAGGCAACATCAAGCCTGGAATTCGTGCCAAGCAACAGGGACTACGGCTGATTCCTGGTTTGGTTTATTGTTAATTTGCTCTTTCTCTCTCTTAGAGTGAACTTGCTGACGATTGTGATCCTGTCCAGAGGGAAGTGCCGTCTCACCAAATATGGCATTCATTATTTGGTGGCCACGACACGGTGCACATAATGGTGGCATTCATTGTAATCAAACTGAAGTGAATTAACAGTACTTACTTGCTGATAAATGTCTTTTTCATCTGTTCCATAGGCGCCATGAAACTTGTCAAAAAATTGCAGCAATAAAAACAAGAAATGCTGGAAATACTCAACAGGTTTGACAGCATCTGCGGAACGAGAAGCAGAGTTAACCGTTCATGTCAGTGATCCTTCTTCAGAATTAGCAGATATAAGAAATGTGAAAGGTTTTAAGCAAGTAAAGCGGGGGTGGGGCAAAATATAACAAAAGAGAAGGTGTAGATAGGACGAGGTCACAGAGAATAACTGACCAGAGGTCATGGAGAAACGGCAAAAAATATGTTAATGGTGTGTTGAAAGATAGGGTGTTAATGGACTGAAAACTAAACAGCCACATGCACAAAAATTAAAAAAACAGTAGGTAGGCAAACTGAACAAACTAAGATCAAATAAAATAATATAAGCACAAAAAAGATTTTGAAAAGAAAGAAGAAAAAAATAACTAAAATAAAAGTAAAATGGGGGCCCGTCATGCTCTGAAATTATTGAACTCAATGTTCAGTCCAACAGGCTGTCTTGTGCCTAATCGGTAAATGCGATGCTGTTCCTCGTGCTTGCGTTGATGCTCACTGGAACACTGCAGCAATCCCAAGACAGAGATGTGAGCATGAGAGCAGTGGTGTGTGTTGCAATGACAAGCAACTGGAAACCCGGGGTCATGCTTTCGGACTGAGTGGAGGTGTTCCACAAAGCGTTCATCCAGTCTGCGTTTGGCTTCCTTAATGTAGAGGAGACCACATTGTGAGCAGCGAATACAGTATACTACGTAGACAGAAGTACAAATAAATCGCTGCTTCACCTGAAAGGAGTATTTGCGGCCTGGGATAGTGAGGAGAGAGTAGGAAAATGGGCAGGTATTATACCTCCTGCGATTGCACAGGAAAGTGCCATGAGAATGGGACGAGGTGATGGGGGTAATGGAGGAGTGGACCAGGCTATCGCAGAGAGAGAGAGAGCGATCAAATCAGAATGCTGATAGGGGAAGGGAGGGGAAGATGCGTTTGGCAGTGGCATCACATCGGAGGTGGCAGAAATGGCGGAGGATGATCCTTTGGATATGGAGGCTGATGGGTGGAAACTGAGGACAAGGGGAACACTGTCGCAGTTCTGGAAGGAAGGGGAATGGGCGAGGGTAGGGTACAGGAAATGGGCCAGACACTGTTGAGGACCCTGTCAACCACAGTTGGGGGGAGGGAATCCTCGGTTGAGGAAAAAGGAAGACACATCAGAAGCGCTGATATGGAAGGTAGCATCATCAGAGCAGATGCGTCGGAGATGGAAAAACTGGGAAAATGAAATAGTGTCCTTACAGGAGACAGGGTGTGAAGAAGTGTAGTCGAAGTAGCTGTGGGGGTCGGTGGGCTTCTAACGTACACTAGTAGACAGCCTATCTCCAGAGATAGAGATAGAGAAGTCGAGGAAGGGAAGGGAAGTGTCAGAGATGGACTATGTAAACCTGAGAGAAGCAAGGTTGATAAAGTTATCCAGTTCGGGGCGGGAGCAGGAAACGGCACCGATACAGTCATCAAAGTACCGGAAAAATACTTGAGAGAGGGAGCATGAGTTGGACTGGAACAACATATGTTCGACAGATCCCACCAAAAGGCAGGCATAACTAGGATCCATGCGGTTCCCCAGAGCAACACCTTTTACTTGAAAGAAGTGAGTGGAGTTGAAGGAGAAGTTGTTCAATGTGAGAGCAAATTCAGTCAGGCAGCGGAGGGTGGTGGTGGATGGGGATTGGTTGGGCCTCTGTTCAAGGAAGAAACGTAGAGTCCTCAAATCGCGTTGGTGGGGGTGGAGGTGTCGAGAGATTGAACGTCCATCGTGAAAAGGAGGCGGTTGGGGCCAGGATACTGGAAATTGTAAAAATGACATATGGCCTCAGAAGAGTCACGGATGTAGGTCGGAAGAGACTGGACCAGTGGAGAATGGATAGAGGTAAGATGGGAAGAAATCAGTTCAGTGGGGCAGGAGCAACCTGACACAATGGGTCTGCTGGAACATTCCTGCTTGTGGATTTTGGGAAGGAGGTAGAAGTGGGTTGTCCAGGATTGCGGGATGATGAGGTTGGAAGATGTCAGTGATTGTCTTGTGGACAGTCGCTTGATGTTCGGTGATGGGGTCATGGTCCAGAGTGAGGTAGGAAGAAGTGTCTGAAAGTTGGTGCTGAGCCTCTACAAGGCAGATGTCGGTATGCCATACAACAACAGCACCACCCTTGCTTGCAGGTTTGATGAAAATGTCGAGGTTATACCTGAGAGAACGGAATGTCTCAAATTCAGAGGAGGACAGGTTAGAGTGAGTCAGGGGGGCAGAGAAATTGAGATGACCAATGCCTCTCCAACAGATTTCAATGAAAAGATCAAGAGCGGGTAAGAGGTTGGGAGAGGGGTCCAAGTAGAGGGAGAATGCTGGAGGTGGGTGAATGGGTCTGCTGATCGGTGGGGCGGGGGGGGGATGGGGTGGGGGTTCTCCTGGTCAAAGAAGTGAGCTCCGAGGCGCAGGCGATGGAAGAAGAGCTCAACGTTATGTCGAGCGCGAGATTCATTGAGGTGGGGCGTAATGGAATAAAACGGAGTCCTTTGCTGAGTACAGAACGTTCGGCGTCAGAGAGGGAGAGATCAGAGGCATATTTATGCGTGGCGGATGGGTGGTTTGACCGACTTTTAACCCATTTTCAGCCGAACTTTTTCATCCTGCTGTTCAATGCTCTCACTGTCCAACATATTATAATGTCAAATATATTCCGGCAGGGCACTGCTGCGCAGCATGGATGACCAAAATGATCCAGACAGCAAGAACTGGAAGAGATCAATGATCTTGCTCTTTACTATGTCTGGCAATTCCGCTATTCACTGGGTGGCATATGTTGTGCATTGCCTGAGGTGGTGGGTGTGGGGGACCACAATTATACAAGCAATACTACAGTAACCCAACATACATCACCAAGCAAACGGGATGCAAGCTGCAGGTTGTCAGCTGTTGTAACAACACATGTATCTGTGGACTGACACCAGGAACGTTCACGGAAGAGTTGAAGAACGGGATGAAACATCTGGTTACACTGAATCGGAGATTGTGAAAAAAGCAAACAATTGATCAGAATGCTGCACCAAGCTGTGTGAATTGCAATCCAGACTATAACACCTCATTTTCATATATATTCCGTAACACCACGATAGCAGGTGATGGGAGGAAACAGGCTGGCTCTCTTGAGAGTGAGAGCTGGCCAATGTACCAGCACAGAAGCAGAGTACAGCTGCATTGGGTCTGCCCCCACACTTGATATAAAATAGAAAGAAAGAAGACAGGTAAGGCAAATACAACAAAAATGTCTAATTCAGAAAAAGAAGGAATAAAAAGAATGGAAAATCTTCTGGTCACTTCAGAGCAGGCAATAATAATCTGGATTCAACTAGATCTTGTAAATGTCAAGTGTACAAATATAATGAACACTGGACCACATCAGTTAAATATGAAACCATGAGCAATAATGCATACTGGATCATATCTCTTACATGTGAATCATAGAATCATATAAAGTTCAAGGACAGAAAGAGGCCACTTGGTTCATCCTGTCTATGCTGGGGAAAAAAGATCCACCTATTCTAATCCCACCTTCTAGTATGCGGTCCGTAGCCCTGCAGATTATGGCACTTGAGATGAATATCCAGATTCCTTTTGAGTACGTTGAGTGTAACTGCCTCAACTATCCTTTCAGGCAATGAGATCCAGACAACCACCACTCTCTGGGTGAAAAAGGGTTTCCCTCATCTTCCCTCTGATTTTTGTACCAATCACGTTAATTCTATGCCTACTAGTCACTGACGTTGTTGCAAAGGTGAATAAACCCTTCACCTCCAATCTATCCAGGCCCACATCATTTTGCAACTTCCATCAGATCTCCCCTCAGACTGCTCTGCTTCAAGGAGAACAACCCCAGCCCATCCAATATTTCCTCATAGCTGCATTTTTCAAGTCCTGGCAACATCCTCGTAAACCTCCTCTGTACCCTCTCCAGTGCAATTACGACCTTCCTGTAATGAGGAGACCAGAACTGCCCACAATACTAAAGGCGTGGCCTAACCAATGAGTCAGACAGTTCCAGAAAAACCTAGCTGCTCTTGTATGCTATCCCTCGTCTAACAAAGGAAAGCATTCCATATGCCTTCGTAACCAGCTTATCGACCTGTTCTGCGACCTTCAGGGGTCTGTAGACATTCACCCCAAGGTCCCTCCCTTCCTCCACACTTGTCAGTATTTTGCCATTCATTCTGTATTCCTTTGCCTTGTTGACCTCCCCAAATCCATCACCTCACACTTCTCCAAGTTGTATCTTTCTGCCCATCTGACCAGACCATCAATATCTTCCTGCACGCTACAGCTGTCCTTCTCGCTATCTACCAACGGCCAGCCATTGTGTCGTCCGCAAACGTTTTGATCATGCCCCCTACATTTACGTCCAAATCGTTAATATATACCACAAAAGCAGGGGACCCAGAACAGATCCCTGCAGAACGGCACTGGAACTGGAAAAAGCTCCCCAGTCGTTAAAACAGCCGTCAACAATTACCCTTTGTTTCCTGCTATTGAGCCAAATTTGTATCCACATTGCTGCATTTCCCTGCATCCCATGGGATGTTACTTTATTAACCTGTCTGCCATGTGGGACTTTGTCAAAAGCCTTGCTAAAATCCGTGTGGACCACATGAACTGCACTAACCTCATCTATTTTTCTTGTTAGATGTTCAAAAAATTCGATCAGTTTGCTGAAACAAGATCTTCCCTTAACAAATCCATGCTGACTATCCTTGATTAACCTATGCCTTTCCAATGACAGTTTATCCTGTCTCTCACAATAGATACCAGTAATTTGCACACTATTGAGATTAGACTTACTGACCTGTAAATTTCGGTGCAGCCTTCGCTCCATTTTTAAACAGATGTACAACATTAGCAGTTCTCCAATCCTCCGGCACCGCAGCTGTATCCAGTGAGGACTGAGGATAGTCAGACCATCACTATTTCCAATCTTGTTTCTTTTAACAGCCTGGGGTACATTTCATCCGGCCCTGGTGATTCATCAACTTTAAAGGATACTAATCCCATTAATACTTCCTCTCTCCCTATGTTTATCACATCCAATAATTCACACTACTCCTCCTTAACTACAATACCTGCATCGTCCCCCTCTTTTGTGAAGAGAGCCGCAACGTATATATTAAGAACCATACCACTATCTTCTGCTCCTGCACAAAGGTTATCTCTTTGGTCTTTTGTGGGCCCTATTCTCTCCTTCGTTATCTTCTTCCTCTTAATGCTTCGATAAAACATGTTTGGGTTAATCTTAATCTGCTTGCCAATATTCTTTCATGCCCATTCTTTGCTTTCCTTATTTTCATTTTGATTTAATTCCTACACTTTCTATACTCCCCTCGCCTTTCTGTAGTATTGAATTCCCGGCGTCGGACATATGCTTTTCTTTTCCACCTTTGCTCTGGGCTCCTTGACATCCATTGGGATGGGAGGGGAGCGGTGGGGGGTGGGTGGCGGGTAGGTTTGGCCGTCTCAACCTTTTTATTTGTGGGTACATGTTTACGCTGAACCCCTTGAATCTCCCCTTTGAATGCCTCCCACTGTTCAGACACTGATTTACCTTCATGTAGCTGTTTCCAGTCGACTTTCGCTAAATCACTTCTCAGTTTAGTAAAATAGGCCTGGCCCCAATTGAGAACTCTAACTCCTGTTCTATCTCCGTCCTTTTCCATAGTTAGGTTAAAAGTGACTGAATTGTGATCACTACCACCAAAATGCTTCCCCACTGCCACCCCTTCCACCTGCCCATCTTCATTTCCTAAAACTAAGTCTAAAACTTCTCCCTTTCTTTGTGGACTTGCTTCTTCTGAATCCACCTCAATAATTCTGCACACTCAATTGATTTCACTCAAAAACTATCCCAGTTAATATTGGTGCGGTTAATGTCCCCTGCTATTAATGCCCTATTGCTCTTGCACTTCTCAGAGAATCCGACAAAGCCGCTCTTCTATCTCCATCTGACTGTTTGGGATGACGATAGTACACTCCCAGCAGTGGGATTGCACCTTTTTTGTTCGTTGGGTCAATCCATATGGCGTCATTTGATGAACTTTCCAAAATATTACCCCTCTTCACAGCAGTAATAGTTTTCATGACCAAAATTGCCACTCTCCCTCCTTTCTTATCCTCCTCCCTGCGTATCTGAAATCCCTGTAACCAGGAACGTTGAGCTGCCATTCCTGTCCCTCCTTAAGCCATGTTTCTATAATAGCTATGGTATCATACTGCCACGTGTCTATCTGTGCCCTCAGCTCATCTGCTTTATGTTCGAGACTACTTGTATTGAACTAGATACCATTGAGCACTGCCAAACTCTTTTTTTATTGTCTAACTGTCGTTTGCTCTGTCTTCCAGACTCATCCAGTAATTTGCTTCCTTCCATTTTCATTTCTGAATTTTCTGCATTTTATTTTCATTTCTGTCTGCATTTAATAATAATGCACACAGGACCACGAGTGGTAAATGTGAACCATTTAATAATAATGTACATTGGACCACACATGGTAAATGTGATCAATATATTAGTAATACAGACAGCACCACATCTAGTAAATAAGAAACATTTAATAATATTGCACACTGGACCACAGCTAATTGTTACAAAACATTTAATAATAATACAGTCTGGAACATAGCTGGTAAATGTGAAACATTGAATAATCTGCACTCGGGACCACATGTGATTAAGATGATGAATATATTAGTAATGCAGACTGGACCACCTCTCATAAATCTGTTAACTTTAGTGATATGCACACTGCATCACTTCTAGTAAATGTGAACCATTTAATAATAAGGCACACTGGACCACATTTAGTTATATGAAAAAAAAATATAATAATGCACTCTGTGCCATATCTGGTAAATGTGAATCATTTAATAATAATTCAAATGGAACAAAATTTGATAAATGTAAATAATGCACACTGGTAAATAATCCATACATGGTAAATATCTACTGTTCAAAAATAATGGAAATTGGAACACACGTGGAAAATCTGAAGTGTTCAGTAATTTTTAAGTATTTCATGGGGTGTGGGAATCGCTGGCAAGGACAACATTTTTTGCCCATCCTTAATTGCTTTTGATAGCTGGGTGGCTTGATGGGCCTCTTCAGAGGGTAGTTAAGAGCCAATCACATTGCTGTGGGTCCGGATTCACAGTCGGCCAGACCTGTTAAGGACTGCAGAATTTCTTCCCCAAAGGACATTAGTGCACAAGATGTGTGATTAGATCATCAAATAAAGTTTCATGGCTGCAGCATTGAAACTAGCTTTCAATTCTGGATTCTTATGAATTCACGGAAACTAAAAATCCACCAACTGCTATGGTGGCATTTGAAACCATGGTCGCAGAGAATCCAACTGCGTCTCGAGACAAATAACTTAGTGACATCAGCACTACACCACCACCTTGCATTGCACACAGACCTAACTGTGGAAGATGCGAAAAGTCTAATGATAATGCACATTGCATCATGTGTGGTAAGTGTTTAATCCTCAATAAAACTGCAAACTGGACCGCATCTTGTAAATGTGAGGCATTTGATAATATTGCACACTGGACCAATTCTGGTGAAGTAAATAATTTATAAAACTGTGCACTGGACCACATCTGGTAAACGTGAATTGTTTAATAATATTGATCACTCGACCATATCTGCTAAAAATGAAGCATTTAATAATGGTGTACAGTGACCACATCTGGTAAATGCGAGTCAATAAAAAAATAATGCTCACTGTACCACATCTAGTAAGTGTGAGGCATTTCATGCCAAAGCAAACGTGACCACATTTGGTAAATGTGAAGCATTTACTGATAATGCACACTGGACACATCTGGGAAATATGATTTATTTAATTAGAATACGCACTGGCCACATCAGGTAAAAATGGAAACATATAATGATAATCCGCACGTTGCCAAATCTGGCAAATGTGAAGCATTTAAAAATAATGCACATTGCATCACGTCTGGTAAAAGTAACACATTTAATAATTGAATATTAATGCACGTTGTACAACATCCGGTAAATGTGAAGCAGTTAATCATAATGCAGATTGACCACATCTGGTAAGTGTGATGCATTAAATAATGCAGACTTGACGTAATCTAGTGAATGTGAAGCATTCAGTAATAATGCAAATTGGACCACATCTTGTAAATTTGAAGCATGTAAAAGTAATGGTCACTAGATTACTTCTGATAAATGTGAAAGATTTAATATCAATGCAAACTGGACCACAGCAGGTAAATGGGAAGAATTTAACACAAATGCACATCAGGTACATGTGAAGCATTAAATAATATTGCACACAGTACCAAATCTGGTTAAGTAAATGATTTAATAATAATGTACACTGCGCCACATCTGGTAAATGTCCAACATTTAATAATGCACACTGGACGATATATGGGAAATATGAAGCATTTAATAATAAAGCACAATAGACCATACGTGGTAAATATGAGCATTTATACAATAGTGCACATTGTGTTCAATAAGAATGCAAACTGGAGCATACCTGGGAAATGTGAATTGTTAAGACTTTTCTAATTCTTTCATGGAATGTGGGCATCACTGTCGAGGCCAGCATTTGTCGCCTATGCCTAATTTCCCTTGACAACTGACTGACTTGCTAGGCCATTTCAGAGGACAATTAACAGTCAACCACATTGCAGTGGGTCTGGACTCACATGCATGCCAGAACAAGTAAGGATAGTTTCACAGCACTATTGTGAGGCGAGCTTTCAATTCCAAATTTT
The DNA here is from genome assembly GCF_036365525.1 of Heterodontus francisci. Taxonomy (NCBI): domain Eukaryota; kingdom Metazoa; phylum Chordata; class Chondrichthyes; order Heterodontiformes; family Heterodontidae; genus Heterodontus; species Heterodontus francisci. Next base: position 46,177 of record NW_027140574.1, read on the forward strand.
TGGTAGTTAATTGAATCTAAGTTTCACCAGCAACTATGATGGCATTTGACTCGGTGATCCCAGGGTGTTAGCATGGGTTCTGGATAATTAACTCATTTACATTACCACAAAGCCAACATTTCCCATTTCACACAGAGCTGTTTACGGCAAATGTGAAGATTTTCATGATCATGCATATTGGATCATACATGGTACTTGCTTAGTCAGTATAATAATTCACTCTTGTCCTCATAAGATAAACATGAAGCACTTAATAATAATGCAAACCGGACGTCATCTGGTAAATGTGAACCATTTAATGACAATACACACTGAAGCACATCTAGTATTTGTGAACGATTTGCTAATAAGGCAAACTGGACCTAATCTGGTAAACGTGAAGCATTCAATAACAATGCAAACTGCATCACATCTGTACCTGTGTATCATTTAATAATAAACGCTTGGTAGCACAGAAATAGAGCATTGCTGAAAATGGAGACATTTTGTCAACGATTTTCTTCTTGCACTATTCAGGACAAATTGCGAGAATACCAATGTAAGGGAAACCAACAAATTAATACAGTTTGGGAAGAGAGTGTTGATTGGTTGGCTAGTAGACTCTGATTGATAGAGGTGCTGTCATGGAGAATGCACCAGTTTATGGTGATTGACAGTTAACTGCCAATCTTTCTTTGAAATTTAAATCAGGCAGCTTGACTGTGATTGGTCAAGGCGTTGCCATGAGCAATGAACCAGCGAATGGCTGTCACTTATTTTGAAACAGGCGCAATATGTGCACATTTTCCTTCAGTCTGCATCGTCCAAGGATCTGTGACTTATTATATGCAGCTTCCAGAACGCTAAAATATGTCACGCTGCGGCCTGAATGACAATCTTAAATTAGTTGTCAGCATAATTCCTAGCACACTGAGAATAATTCAACAGTGCTACCCAATCGTGGAATCACATCTGAAGTTGGACATTGTGTTTTGAGTTTTGCAAGCACGGGTTGTTTGGATATGTCCTGTACCTTACCCATTGCGAATAGCAGAAGGGACATGTTTTTTAATACGATCTGTCAGTCCTTGGGATGTACGGCCTATGTACTGAGCATCACACTGGCATTGAGAATTCATATATCACATTACTCATTGTGTGATTGGCAGAATGTCTTTTTTGGCTTCACAGCAGCATCCTGTTAGTTGTGAATATCACACGAGTTGACAATGCATTGTAGCAGCGTGAAACAGCTGGCTTCACCTGTGGCTCAAATTGTTGGGATACATTACCATTGCAGGCGAATCCGAGGTAGACCGTGCACATTTTAGGGCAGAAAATGAGGGTCTTAGTCCCGTTTATAAGTTTATGCGTTATACAGCGAGGAATGATTTGATCAGGGTAGCCATTGTCACGCAGGATGCCTTTGAGTCACCCTCTTTCAGCATCAAGCTGGCATGGTGAGCAAAAGGCTCGGGCCCGATTTACAAGGTTCCTGATCAGGTCAATCTTATAGCACATGGAACTGTAAGAATCAAGACACGTGCATTTACCAGTGAAGTTAGACTTTCTCAGTTGCATGTGTGAAAGGTGGTGTGACTTGTAAAGTGTGTGTGTGTGTTTGCATGTGATGTGTGTGTGTGTGTGTGTCTATATGTGCCCAGATTCACTGTTACGTAATGTAACCCCAGGGGCCTCTAACGATATTTAAAGAATGAGAGTGACACACCACTTAATTTCCTTCTCCATTTATTTGAACACAACCCGTCCCTCTGTCTCTCGATTGTCTCTGTCTCTCCACCATCTTTGTGTCTTTCACTTTCTTTCCTGATCACTGTCTATATCTCTCCCTCTCTCCGTCTGTCTCTAACTCTCCCTCTCTCTCTGTCGCTTCTTCTCCCTCTGCCATTGACTCCCCCTCTCCCTGTCTGTCTCTCTGTCGCTCTCTCTGTCTGTCTATCCTTCTCTCCCTGTCTCTGCCTCTTTCCATGACTGCTTTTATCTCTCTCACACCATCTCACCTACTCCCAGTCTTGCCATCTCCCTATCCCTCTCTGTCTGTCTCAGGACATCAAAGATTCCAGCCATTTCTTTGTTAATTTTGAACCTTTAACTCTTGCCCTTGCTGGAAATGTCACTACATTTTGAAAGTATCAAACACTAATCCAGCACTCGCCCCCAAAATCACTTACAAAAGCCCCCAACGCTGTTCTGGGCAAAAGATGGGGATTGTTACTGAGGTTCTGTCAAGTTCCCCTCGCACTCTGTCTCCTGTTCGCTCTGCCTCTAAAGTGTGACAGTTGTTACTGATATTTTTCAACAACATTAGATTTAATGTAAATGTAAACATGTGGCTCAGCATCAATTGCCGTCTGTGGAAAAGAGATTCAAACTGATACTACAGCTGGTGTGTCGAAGTGTTTCACCATTTCACTCCTGAAAAGCATTTAGAATATGTTTCGATTTTTAGACTATGCCTCCATTTCATAGACTCCACATTCTGTGGGAATGGTTTCTCTCCGTTTACCCTATCAGCTTCCATTATTAACTTGAAAACGTTGATTAAATCACTCCTTAACCTCCCAAATTCCAGGGATACATAGTAAAGCTCCATCTCCACAGTCCCATTAAACGCTCCCAAGCCAAGCACAGTGTCGTGTTGGACACAGAGTAAATTCCTATCTGCACTGTCGAATCTCACACTCCCAGGGCAGAGGCAGCATTGGGTTAGATATATAGTAGGGACAGGCCCTATTGTATTATAAACAGAGAAATGGTCTTGTGCAGTGTAAACTGAGACAGGGTGAAATGCAGCATTAGCAAATACCTGGCGCAGTGGTTAACACCGCAGCCTCACAGCTCCAGTGACCCGGGTTCAATTCTGGGTACTGCCTGTGTGGAATTTGCAAGTTCTCCCTGTGTCTGCGTGAGTTTCCTCCGGGTGCTCCGGTTTCCTCCCACATGCCAAAGACTTGCAGGTTGATAGGTAAATTAGCCATTAGCAATTGCCCCTAGTATAGGTATGTGGCAGGAAAATATAGGGACAGGTGGGGTTGTGGTAGGAATATGGAATTAGTGTCGGATTAGTATAAATGGGTGGTTGGTGGTCGGCACAGACTCGGTGGGCCGAAGGGCCTGTTTCAGTGCTGTGTCTTTAAACTAAACCAATATGTAGTCTAGTGCAGTACCAATGGAGGTAGGGTCTAGTGTGAAAGAACAGAGGCAGGATGTACTTGATAAGTATGTACCTGTCAGGCAGGGAGGAAGTTGTCGAGCGAGGGAGCCATAGTTTACTAAAGAAGTTGAAGCACTTGTCAAGAGGAAGAAGAAGGCTTATGTTCGGATGAGACGTGAAGGCTCAGTTAGGGCGCTTGAGAGTTACAAGCTAGCCAGGAAGGATCTAAAGGGAGAGCTAAGAAGAGGGAGGAGAGGACACGAGAAGTCATTGGCGGATAGGATCAAGGAAAACCCGAAGGCTTTCCATAGGTATATCAGGAAGAAAAGAATGACGAGAGTTAGATTAGGGCCAATCAAGGATAGTAGTTGGAAGTTGTGTGTGGGATCAGAGGAGATAGGGGAAGCGTTAAATAAATATTTTTCGTCAGTATTTACAGTAGAGAAAGAAAATGTTGTCGAGGAGAATACTGTGATATAGACTACTAGGCTAGATGGGATTGAGGTTCACAAGGAGGAGGTGTTAGCAATTTTGGAAAGTGTGAAAATAGATAAGTCCCCTGGGCCAGATGGGATTTATCCTCGGATTCTCTGGGAAGCCAGAGAGGAGATTGCAGAGCCTTTGACATTGATCTTTATGTCGTCATTGTCGACAGGAATAGTGCCGGAAGATGGAGGATAGCAAATGTTGTCCCCTTGTTCAAGAAGGGGAGTAGAGACAGCCCTGGTAATTATTGACCTGTGAGCCTTACTTCGGTTGTGGGTAAAATGTTGGCAAAGGTTATAAGAGATAGGATTTATAATCATCTTGAAAAGAATAAGTTCATTGGAGATAGTCATCACGGTTTTGTGAAGGGTCGTGCCTCACAAACCTTATTGAGTTTTTTGAGAAGGTGACCAAACAGGTGGATGAGGGTAAAGCCGTGGATGTGGTGTATATGGATTTCAGTAAGGCGTTTGATAAAGTTCCCCACGGGAGGCTATTGCAGAAAATACGGACGTATTGGGTTGAAGGTGATTTTGAGCTTTGGATCAGAAATTGGCTAGCTAAAAGAAGACAGAGGGTGGTGGTTGATGGCAAATGTTCATCCTGGAGTTTAGTTACTAGTGGTGTACCGCAAGGATCTGTTTTGGGGCCACTGCTGTTTGTCATTTTTATAAATGACCTGGATGAGGGTGCAGAAGGGTGGGTTAGTAAATTTGCGGATGACACGAAGGTCGGTGGAATTGTGGATATTGCTGAAGGATGTTGTAGGTTACAGAGGGACATAGATAGGCTGCAGAGCTGGACTGAGAGATGGCAAATGGAGTTTAATGCGGAAAAGTGTGAGGTGATTCACTTTGGAAGGAGTAACAGGAATGCAGAGTACTGGGCTAATGGGAAGATTCTTGGCAGTGTAGATGAGCAGAGAGATCTTGGTGTCCAGGTACATCAATCCCTGAAAATTGCCACCCAGGTTAATAGGGCTGTTAAGAAGGCATATGGTGTGTTAGCTTTTATTAGTAGGGGGATCGAGTTTCGGAGCCACGAGGTCATGCTGCAGCTGTACAAAACTCTGGTGCGGCCGCACCTGGAGTATTGCGTGCAGTTCTGGTCATCGCATTATAGGAAGGATGTGGAAGCTTTGGAAAGGGTGCAGAGGAGATTTTCTAGGATGTTGCCTGGTATGGAGGGAAGGTCTTACGAGGAAAGGCCGAGGGATTTGAGTTTGTTTTCGTTAGAGAGAAGGAGGAGGAGAGGTGACTTAATAGAGACATATAAGATAATCAGAGGGTTAGATAGGGTGGATAGTGAGAGACTTTTTCCTCGGATGGTGATGGCAAACACGAGGGGACATAGCTTTAAGTTGAGGGGTGATAGATTTCGGACAGATATCAGAGGTAGTTTCTTTACTCAGAGAGTAGTAGGGGCGTGGACGCCCTGCCTGCAACAGTATTAGACTCGCCAACTTTAAGGGCATTTAAGTGGTCATTGGATAGACATATGGATGAAAATGGAATAGTGTAGGTCAGATGGTTTCACAGGTCGGCGCAACATCGAGGGCCGAAGGGCCTGTACTGCGCTGTAATGTTCTATGTAGTGCAGTAATAACTGAAACACGTTGTTGATCTTAAACAGATGAAGACAATCGTGGGGCTAATTGATTGTTGGATGAAGGGATGGAGTGTAATGTATCCAGCTAGCTGATAACGCAAATTCAGGTGGTACAGTAAGCTGTGAGGAGGCCACAGATAGGATATGGGCAGGTTAACCGAGTGGGCAAGAAAGTTGCTGATGGAATATACTGTGGAGAAAAGTCTGTGTGTTCACTTTGGCGGGAATAATAGAAATACAACGTTTTCCTCATATCATGGAATCGTTTCAGATAAGAAGGATGACTCCTCAATGAAAACTCCTTAACCTCTTCTCTGAGGAAAACTAACCCAGCATCTCTATCTAAACACTGAACTGAAATCCTCGATTTATGAAAACATTCTCGTCAATCTTTTCTGCACACTCTCTGCAGTCTTCACATTCTTCCCAACTTGTGGTGCCTAGAATTGAAGACAGAACGCCAGTTGAGGCCGACCCAGTGTTTTACAGCGGCTCATCACAATCTGCTTGCTTTTGTACTCCACGCCTCCCTCTATTTATAAACCCAGGATCCATATGACTTTTGAACCACTTTCGCCAACCTTCCTTGCCACCTTCGATGATGTTTGCACATGTGTCCCCCAGATCTCTTTGCTCTGTCACCTCCTTTACAATTGTATCCTCTAGTTTATAATGCCTCTCCTCATTCTATTTACCTGAGGAGCTGCAAGATGTGGACATAGTTCTTTGTGAATATTTTACATCATTCTTCACGAAAGAGGGCGCAATGCTGATATTGTAGTCAATGAGGAGATGTTCGAAATTTCGGATGGGATAAACAGTGAGAGAGGAAATGTTAAACGGTCTTGCATATTTGAAAGCTGATAATTGAACTGCATCAGACTGTTAAGAGGTGCAAGGGAGGAACTATCGAAGGCTCTGACCATCATTTTCCAATCCTCTCTACTTGCGGGCATGATGCCAGAGGCCTGGAAGACTGCAAATCGATTTTTAAAATGAGCAAGGGATAGACTGAGTAATAACAAGCCACCCAGCCTAAAGTCAGTGGAGGGCAAAGTATTGGGAAACATTTTGGTGAACAATATGAATCGTCATTTAGAAAGGTGCAGATTAATCAAGCACAGTCAGCGTGTATTTGTTAAGTGAAGATCGTGTCAGACTAACTTGATTGATTCTTTCGTGGGGTGACAAGTAGGCTCGATTAGGCTGGCTGCTCATCACCACCTTCCAAGGGAAATTCAGCAATAAATGCCGTTCTTTCCAGTGATTCCCATATCCCGTGACTGAATTTAATACAGAGTCAGGTCCTGTGCACATATAGTACACCTGGGTACAAGAAATAATTCACTCCTGTCTACTACTGTGTGTCTCAGCGTCACCATGTCTCTGTACCATCACTTTTTTAAGCATTAACCTTACATGAGTGTGGAGTCAGTCTCGGAAATAAATTTCTCCGTCCTGTGGTAACACAGCAGGGCCATCGTGAACAAACCTAAAATGGCTGTTGGATGTTAGTAAACTAACGTTAAATGAATGAATGGCTAATGCTGTGACTGTGTTTTGTTATTGAGGTTCTGAGTGAGGATTTAGACAGGCATTCAGAGAGAGAAGATGATAGATAAAGTGACAAAGAATCGCCGAGGGATCGAGAGAGGCAGGGAGAGTCAGTGAGGGTTCAGAACAAATATGTTCAGAACAAATAGATGAGGGCCGAGCAGCACTCCAGGAGTCCCAGTCTGTCAATTTAAAAATGTCCTATTTATCCCTACTCTTTGATTCCTGTCCGTTAACCAGTTCTCCATCCATGCTAATATAGTACCCCTAACTCCATGTGTACTTATTTTTCATTTTAATCTTTTATGTGGCGCCTTTTCGAAAACCAAGTTTGAAACACCTACTGGATGATCTTTAACTAGTCGGCCAGTTACATCCTCAAAATACACAATTTACTTTTCTTGAAACCATGTTATTAGTTTGATTCCACTATAGCACATTTCTCAAGACTGCACACGTACAGAGGGGCCTGGAGGCTCACCTGCAGTCATCTTTGAACTCTGTAGGACATTTCAAGAGAGTAATTAGCAAAATATATGTGATCTTCGACTTCATCAGAGAGACAAGGAGAGAGTGCGAGGGCGAGATGGGCAGAAAGAGGGAGAGAGATATGGGTAGAAAGAGTAAGGGGGAGACGGGGAGAGACAGACAGAATGTAGGAGAAACTTAACAATTAACCATGTTAAAAATATTAATTAAAAATTTATAGAGCCTGCACACTGAAAGTATTGTCTGCAGACAACAACTAAAGTCGCACACCATCCTAACTTGGAACTATGTCTCCGTCCCTTCATTGTCGCTGGGTCAAAGTCCTGGAAATCTCTTCATAACAACACAGTGGGTGCACCTACCCCACATGGACTGCACTTGTTCATAAAAGTGGTTCACCCCCAACCTCTCAAAGGGAAATTAGGGATGGGCAATCAATGCTGCCATTGCCAGTGACACGCACCACGAATGACTAAAATAATGGCACCAACCCACTTAAGGAACCATTAGCCTAGACGAACAAAAACCGAGACAGAGAGGTTGGATTGAGGGAGCGTCTTCAAATAGGAAAGAGAGGTAGTGAGATGGAGAGATTTCGGAACAGAATTAGCTGCAGAGTAAATCTCTGTCTTCTCTGATCTATCAAACACTCCCATGGCAGGTACAGTGTGGGTTAGATATAGAGGAAAGCAGCTTCTATATCTGCCTCGCTTTCTCCTCCTCCATCCAGATGGAGAGAGCAACTGAGAAAGACAGGGATAGAGATGGAGAGAGTATAACAGAGAGAGGAAAGGACAGCAATGAGGTAAGAGAACCAGGGAGAAAAAGGAAGAGATTGGGATGGAGAGTGTCGGTCAGTGTTCCCACAAAACTGTGTGCGGCAGCCTGGAAGGTACCACACATGTCCTGCTCCGTGAAAAAATGCACACGTCTGCAAAGATTCCTTAAAACGTTGAAGGGACAATGCATGGGACAAAAACAAATCTGGCCGCACAAAGAAACTAAATTTTCTGGGATCATTGGAACCAGCTGTGACTCAGTGGGTAGTAATATTGCCCCGGACACATGATATTGTGGGGTCAGGTCAGAGCACGAATCCTAGCTAATGCCACCCATCAGAAAATCAAAACAGGTCAGCGAGACTCAGAAAATGAAACTTTTGTTAAATTTGTGAGCCTCTCTTTCTGGAATGCTTTTGTGTTTGCTGAGAATGTTGACCCAGTGAAATTGTGCCCGTGTGGGATGACAGTAGTTTGAACAGACATTATAACAACTTATTGCAACATGAAAGTACTGTGCATACTGAGTGTAACATCATTTGCAGCCTCGCATCATATAATATGCTTTGCTGGGTGTGGAATCAGGGATTGAGATTTTCAAAACACTGAGGTAAAGTCGAACTTCTCTCGACGCTAATGTTAGTGTTTGTAATAAGCCTGGGAGGAAAGTTAACCGAGAGACCGTCAAGCAGTAATTAATGTCAGATTTGATAAATTGTTATGAATTAATCAATTAAAGTGTTTAAAGCACAGAGAATATGCCAGTAAATAGCGTGATATGGGTTTCTGACTAGCTTGCATGAGAGGTGCACCCACTGCTGCTGTGGTCTTACCAAAAGCAGACAACATAAAATGACTAACAGACGTATATGGATTTTTACTGAGGTTCCGAGAGATGAGAGAGAAACAGGCATTGACACACACAAACACGCACAGGCATACACACACAACACACACACACACACAGAAGGACCAAGGGACAGAATGTGACAGAAGACTGTTTCAATTTCTGAAATGCATTCAATAAGGTCAATCTTAGATTTAAAATGGAACAACTGATTTAGCATCAACAGGCATTTGCAGAAGATATTTGCAACACTCGTCCCTAAAACATTCACACTAAACCTGAACACATGACTGGGCAGAGAATGGGGATTGTTACTGATTGTTGCAACTTGTGTCATCCTCCCTCTGTCTCTCCTTTTGTCATGTATGTACATATCCAGCTCCCTCTGTCTATCTGTATATCTTTCAATATCTCTTTTGCTCTCCACGTTTCAGGATCTACATCTCTCTCTGTCCCTCCTTTTGTCTCTCTCTCCATCTATCTCTCCCTCACACCATCTCTCCCTCTGTCTCTCTCTGTCAACATGCGTGAGTAGAATTACATGTAACCCAGGCATTTAGTTTAGAGATACAACACTGAAACAGGCCCTTCGGCCCACCGAGTCTGTGCCGACCATCAACCACCCATTTATATTAATCCTACACTAATCCCATATTCCTACCACATCCCCACCTGTACCTCTATTTGCCTACCACCTACCTATACTAGGGGCAAGTCGCAATGGCCAATTTACCTACCAAGCTGCAAGTCTTTTGGCTTGTGGGAGGAAACCGGAGCACCCGGAGAAAATCCACGCAGACACTGGGAGAACTTGCAAACTCCACACAGATAGCACCGAGAATTGAACCCGGGCCGCTGGAGCTGTGAGGCTGCAGTGCTAACCACTGCTGCCGCATCGTCCATAAGAACATTGTTCGACTATTCCACTTTTTATTTCACGGCACTATTACTCAGACCTCCTTTCAATTCCATATTTTTATTAATTAATTGAATTTGAATTCCACCAGCAGCAATGCAGTGAGGTGTGCCTGTATTCCCAAGTAATAAACATGGGCCTCTGGATTAGTAGCTCAGTGATATTATCAGTACACCACCTTCTCTCTGTGTCATCAATCCAACAGAAGCCCCTTTGATTGAGAGCTGCTTCAAATAATGGTCAGCTGTGCTCTTTAGCACCGTCATTTTTGAGAAACCATTCTGAAAAGATAACCGCTCTCAGTAGGTCCAATGTTTCATAAAATATTACAAAATCAAGTTTACAATCATATTCGGGCTCTGGATTGTGAATAGAAAATTTATAACCCTGTATTGAACTTAGATTGTGGAGTCTGGAGCGGATCTTTGTGCTAAAACACGAAATATTCACTTTTTCTATGATTTAACTAACTTAACAATTAGATGAAGTGGGTATTTCAGGATCTTTTTCAGCTCTTCTCGGAATTTAGTTTGGGTCACAGAGTAAATACATGTGTTGGTGCAGGAACTGAGAAGCTGCAGCATTCCTGCTGTGTATTCTGTGATATAAAGAGGGTCATTGGCGGAGGAAGGATATTGTTTTGTAATTCGCTGATAGATGTAAAATACAACCTGCGTCACCCACAACAGTATAAAACTGCCAGATATACTAAACAGTAAAATGATGGATTTCTTTCGATTCTCCATCTCTGAGTCATTGTCATTCTGTCCACTGCTGAGGCCCCGGAGTTGCCTGCGGCCTCTACTGGCCACGAAAATACGTCTCACAATCAGAGCATTGAGCAGCAAAATCAGAAAGAACGGGACACAAGGAGTTAAAACGCGATGAAACAACTCAAACGCGCTCCATGCGGGGGAAGTATTGAATATTTCCTGGGAGATACAGTACCAGGGAACATTATCAATTATATATAAAGGTTCGATTGTAAAGTACCAGGGAAGACTTTCCAAAGAGCACAGCGCACTTACTGTTCCGATAACCACAGCTGCTGTTTTCTCAGTGCAATATTTCGTCTTTAGTTTCTCACAACAAATGGTCACAAATCGATCAAATGTGAAAGCGACTGTCAACCAGACAGAAATCATTGTGGTTGCAAAAATCAGGAAAGAAATTGAACTACAGATGGGAGTAATGGACAGGAATGAATCTGGGAAATAAATACGTGGAATCCACATCAAAATAGGATCTGTGATAACGACGAGGAGATCAGACACTGCCATTCCCACCAGGTAGTGAGTGATACATTTGGAGAGACCGCACTTTCCTAGGGACAGGATCAGAATCGCCACCAGGTTAACTGAAAGAGATAGAAAAGGATGCAGAGAAATTACTGACCAGACCTCAAGTTAAAACAGCAGTTTGACAGGATCTGGTAATAAATTGACGTCTTTGTTGCAGCACCCAGCATTTCGGTCAGAATATTTTTTGAACACATTTATCAATAATTGATTTGTAAAAATAAAAGTGAAATAAAATGATCATTGGATACAGTGGAAGGTCTAGGTGAGGGCGCGCTGCCAGTGTGGAAGGGCGAAGGGTTTTTCAAAGAAGGAATCCAATGGTTTAAATCCAGTTTAGCCTCCAGACCAATGGCCGAGTAAGTGAGGAGCAGGGAAGCTGTATTTTACTTACTGGGTAAGAGAGTTCACGTGGGCTGATCCGAAAAGTGAAAATGTCGAGTGCCGCTGTGGTGAGTTTTAGACAGTTTTAGGTCAGGGAAAGAGGCCGATGGAGGCTGAGCCAGAGAGTGGATTGGAGGTAGACAAAGAAAATTATATATGGGAACTGGGGAGGAGGCAGGTCCTGAAGGGTTTGTAAAGCGAGCAAAGTGAAGCACCATTTCATTCGGTAAATAACTGCTTCCATTAAGTTATTTACACAATTCAGAAATAATTAAGAGGAATATTCACTAAAACAGGTTGAGGATATGACCGGAGTAACACACAGGGAGTGAGTGCAGCAGTAAATCTCACCCAATCGAGCAAAATCCTAATTATACCTTCAACTCACAGTTTCACTATAATAGTTATGGAAAATTTAGCAGTTCATATTCGTGAATTATTCACACTGTGGCCTCTCTCCCTCTTTCTCCTTCTTCCTTCATTCTCCCTCTGTCTTTCTCTCTCTCCCTCTATTTCATTTTCCCTATTCATTCTCGCTTGCTCTCTCTCTCTCTCACTCAACTTCTCTCTCTATCCACAGCTATTACCCTGTCCAATCGCTTCTCCAGATTATTCAAGCGTCCACATGCTCAATCAACATGATAACTCAGGTAAATCACCCTCCACAATCCAGCATGTGCACAACTCAGAATGTTCTGATCAAAGGTCACGGACCTGAAATTTTAACCTTCTTTCTCACTCCTCAGATGCTGACTGATCAACTTTGTATTTGAAACACTAATTGCTTTTATCTCAGATTTCCAGCATCTGCAATATTTTGCTTTTATTTACTTATCCAACATAATGTCTATGGATCGGCCATAATTGTCATTTCTCTAACATTGGCAGGACTGAATCCATCACCATTATTCCAATCCAGCAACTGTATCCCAAGTATTCATTCCAATCCACCTGATGGCTGCTGTCTTTGAATGACCCTCAGTACACTATATGACACCAGGTTATGCTTCATACGTATTGTTACGATCGAGGCTGGAGGTGTGCACTGTTCATTCGCTCCCACCTTTCCACAGGTCACAACATATTCTTAACATTTTCTCAGTTACGGATCCAGTCAATTATCTTCCCCAGAATAGAATGTACTAACCATGTTTCTTTGTTGAACAGCAAAATTAACTGTTTATTAGAGAACAATTCACAATTAGTAATAAATTAAAATAATATCAGATCGGTCAAATTATTAAAAATCGAACATTATTTTTTTAAGTCCCCTTTGGTACCTTACCGCTTCATGCATGTGCACATAGACACACATACGCACACCCAGAAACACACACACACACACTTATATATGTACTTGCCCACCCCTGAAAAAAGTAAATAGCAGATGAGACACGCTGCGACGAACGGCCACAAAGTCCAAACCCCGAACACACACAGGCAAGGTCTTTAGAATATTCTAGAATTTGCTGTCTTCAGGCGCCGTTGAAAATTAATTTAACAGGCCTTCTTGAAAGACAGGGAAGAAGAGGAATTGGCTTATTGAACTTCACAGAGTCGTTTTGGGAATTGCGAGAAAAAGAGCTGGGTAGTGGCCTTCTGTTCGTTCTTGGAATACGTTCCTTCTGCTGCAGCAAACATGACTTTCGTCTCCTTCCAGAAGGTATCACAAACACACAAACACAGTGACTGACAACCAAAACTTTTAACAGTTTTCTGCCTATCCAGATGTTCTCTGTTCTCACTGGGCTTGTCCATTCAAAGGAGTGCTTGTCACTTTTCTGCCCCTATTGTCAGAGCTTCTGCTTGTCTTAAACCCAATCCATTTAACAAACAGCAACACTGTTGCTAATCCGGCTCCCTCAGTCCTCCTGATTAAAAAAACTGACACATTGTTTAGCTTAACTATATATATTTTTAATAATAAATGTTTTTAACAAAACTGAGTTACGTTCATAACACCATGTCTTATGCCGAAACAGTTATCCCCTCCTGCCACATCACAGCATCACTACTTTTGCTTCCACTCTTGTCTCAGTTCATCAGATATTGAAACGTACATCCATGCCTTTGTCTCATCCAGACTGGAATGTACCAATTGGCACGCGGTTGACACCCCCACCCCCAACAGCCATTCACTTATGGATCCAGCAATCTGCTGCCTTTATCCTATCCCATACCCGGTTCCTCTCAAGAAACATTGCTCTATTTTCTGAGTTGCATTGCATGGAGAATCTCAACGTCTCCAGTTTATTTTTTCCTTCCTTGCATTACAAAGCAACACAGAATCCATTTATCCCAATTAATTTATTCCATTGCGTTGTTTCCTTAATTCTTAATATGATTGCCTCAAAAAGTCTATCAACCTCAGTTCTCTATTTTTTATTTGTCCGCTAATGGCATATGTATTTGACCTGCAAACTACTCAGCTTGTCCCCAGCTCCGAGTTTCTCGCGGTTAAGAAGCTATTGTCATGCAGACCCCCACCTGCCAAGAATGAGGCATATTAAATTTGTCATTTTAAACTGTTACTGGAGTGAAAAAAGGACTTGTTAAAGCAAATAAACAGACGCTTGCCCGAAGAATCATTTGCAGACTGACAGACAGTGCTTGGAGGGACAAAAGGGTTGCTTTCCTTATCCATTTCTCTGAAAATGGACTTTGAGCACCAAGGTATGGTGTCGAAAAGACATTCCAGGTTGAATACTAAGATGGCCGAATACACAAACAGACATGGCCAAACCAACTAGTCTCATGACTAACCTGCTTGGCCACCTGGGTTTTCTGAATTGTACAAAAAGTTTGAAGTCACAGAGATTGAAAGGCCCTGGACTGAAAACAACTCTTCTGGCCTGCTCTCCCTCCCTTTCTCATGGAACTCCAACTCCACTGAAGACACATGAACCCCAAGAGAGAAAGGTTTCCTGCACAGAGAAAGGTTTAAGAATAATACTGGGCCCCAAGGAAAAGCAAGGTCTAACTACAAACAGGGACTCTGCAGCGAGCTCGAAGAACCATAACAAAAACTCGTGTTCAGATACTGCCTCAAACGTTTCCACTTCATTGTTTCTGCTCTTTTCTGACACTGCTGCATGTGTGTATTGCGTATGCACGCTTGCGTGGGCGCATCTTGTATCCCTATGCGTTAAGTTTAATATAATTTCAACGTTTCTTCTTTAAACCTAAGATAACATGTTTTGGGATGGTTTCCTTGCCTTATAATTGGAAAGCAGTGAACAAGGATTCACAAAGGGGGAGCTTTAAACAGGGTGTGTTTATAATTAAACCCTGTTACGTTAAGATCAGGTGAAGGCTGAGAGGGAAAGTTAGACCCCTTTCTCACCAGATCATAACACTATTCTGATTTATCGTTCTTTGTTGCACAGTGAATGACCTCAAACCTCCCCACATTGAACTCCATATCCCACAGTTTATCAAATCATTTAAGCTATCGACAACTCATTTGCACAATTTTCTTTCCATCTACACTACTTACTGAGTCACTTAACTTACAGTCGTCAGCAAACCTAGATGTATGGACCTCGGCTCCTTAATTCAAATTATGTGGAAATACAGTGAAAAGCTGTGCCCTCAGTCCAGATCACTGGGAGGCACTAATAATGACATCCTGTATTGGATTGCTTTCTCACTTCAATTCAAATATTTACTTTAAACACCAAAGTACACAAGAAGCTCATGTAACGGTAGAGAATTCGGTCCTTAACTGCACATCACATAAAAAGATTCCAGTATCTGTTTCTTCCATGTATTATTGTTTAGTGGTAGTATGCATGTAATGTAGAGATCGAAGGTATAATTGGTTTAAGTGTTGTGAATATAGAACTGTATGTACAGGTTCCAAAAGTTGTTTGACCTCATCGTGAGCACATCCCACAAATAACCCAGGACATTCATTTACACAGGTAGGGTGGACACTCATTCCCACAGCTGGCACTGTTCAATCTATCTGCAATACATACAACACATAAAATTGAGTACCTCTTCCAGACCAGAACCCATGCGATTTGAAAATTCATCTCTTGTAATTTTAAAGTCCAGAGTTAGATTGTGGATTTGCTCAATCAACAAAACTACACCATCAACACTGCGATTTATAATCTGCAACGAACTAGAATGGCTCGTGATTCCAAGAAATCCAGTCCAAACTGATACGACATAACGTCAATACATTTGCAACGAATCCCTCTGACAGTAAATAAATTGAACTGCAGTGAATCAGAGAAGGGGATGTTAAAGGGTGATCAGCAAACTCAGTTCAGTTGCTAGCCCTCCGAAGCAGCGTCAGATTCCCACAAGGAAATACTTCATCAAAGTGATAACCAATAAAATATTGAAAGTCCAGTGAAACCCACTATTGGGGCCAAAATAGGCAACGGGTGGAACATTTTGTGACCCGCACACACGTCACTAAGTCGTAGAGCATTTGTGATTCCAAATGCGTGGCTCATTCGCATGGCTGGGTCGGCTGTCCCCGAACTAATAATAACGTGGAGGGAGAGGTGAGCCGTCCCTCCATCTCTGACATGGGCTTTCAGCACCAATGCACAGTTGCCGGCGTCGTTTTTAATGGGCTTGTCGCCCGAAATGATCATTTAAATTTTTAGAGACACGCTTACTTTAACGTTTATAAAAGTGAATAAAAAAAAATCAATGCCCTCTTCCACCACCCCCAATGGCATCACACATCATTCCTGCCCTTCGCAGCCCCCACCACCCCCAACCCGCCCCGGGAATACCTACTGTTAATATTTGAACTTCCCACAGCCCCCAACCGCTTAAATGTCGGAATCTTTGTCCTTTCCACCTTCCCATTACCCTTTCGACCAATCCGCAGCATTGTAACCCCGCTTCCCCTCCCTACACTAGGAAATATCACCTCCTCCTGTCCCCACAGCTGTGGCACCTCCTTTCGGGGATTCGAAGGTACGGTATTGCCGCCGCCTGAATGAAAATCCAAACCTGCTGGCAGAATCACTGCGGCGTGCATATTAAGAAAAGCGAAGTCTCCATTTGCATATTCCAATGCAGTTCCTATCGCCAAGCAGCGGGGTGTCATCCGCCGCTGAGATCAGGACGGGCCCTGCCCCAGCAGATGGGTCGGCCCACATCCCACACCCCACACGACACCCACACCCCCCCCCCCGCCCGCCACCGCCACCGTTACCGTTACCAGCGTCGGTGAACCTTTACAATCCAGCCCTTGATGTTGGGGAAAGAGGACACTGAACTGCTTCATCGTAAATTACCGAAATTGGAATCATGAAGCAATATCCCAGGCCAGGTTAGTTCCACAACTCCTGCTTGTCTGATCACTGCTCTTAAAACCTTGACGGGAACACACCCAGACTACTGTGTACAGTTTTGTTCTCCTTATTTAAAAGAATACACATAAATTGAGAGAGGTTCAGAGCAGCCTCACTCATTGATGCGTGTTAAAAGGGGCTGTTGTGCGAGGAAAGGTTGAATAGTTTCAGCCTATAAACTTCAGAGTTTAAAGGCATGGGAGACATATTGAAATATGAAATTCTGAGGAAGAACCACAGGTGAGAGGATGTTTCCCCTTGAGGAGGAATCAGGAACTGGGAGGGGAGGGCGCGGCGGGGGGAGGCGGGGTGGTTGCGGGGGCCAAAAGGTGCACATTTCCGGTGGAGCTGAGGAGGAATTCATTTTCGGTGAGAGTCATGAATCTTTGGAATACTCGACCCCAGACAGCTGCAGAGGCTGAGTCATTGATTATATACAAGGATAAGATAGAGAGATTTTTGAACTGTAGATTATTCAAGAATTGTGGCGAACAAGCGAGAAAATGGTTTTGAGGCCGAGATCAAAATACAAATGATCTTAATGTATTGTGGAAAAGGATCGAGGGGCCAATGGCCTACGCCAGTTCCTATTGCTTATATTCTTACGTACTTAGCCCGAGCACCTGATTCCAATACATTAATTTGAGATATTAATCTGATCACATTCTCAGGGATGAAACAACATAAATCATTACACATAAAGAAAGTCGTGCAAGCCCGAACATTTAGAATCTGAGGCATTCTATCAACGGACAATACATTCAGTACACTGAATAATCCAATACTAATGCAAGGATTTGATGAACAAAGATCATCACAGTCATTATCCTTCTGTTAAAACACCAGATGTGCAGAGCCTTCGGGTAGCCCATCATTCAACAGAACAGACAATTGCTAAAACAATCAGCAAGTATGACATTATCAACTACAACAGTCGATTTAATATTGATTTGCTACAATAGCAGCTGGAGATAGCAGCTGACTGGCAACTCCAATGGTTGCAAGAAACGGATAGTAAATATCTTCAATCTGATATATTACTGGATATCCCATTTCTGTGAGAAGCACCGACTGCTGTTGTTCTGTAATCCACAGCTCTGGTAGTCATTCTGAATTGATACATATTAACAGGCCCTGATTTATACAGGGGATAAGTCTCCACTGACATGGCTATTCCCCTGATCGTTGCTATTAGTGACAGACACTTGAACAAACACATTACATCGGTAGCTTTGTCTGCGATGTTAATAAAATGGTCCATACAACATGAATATCTTAAAGTCCAGCAAAATATATTAATCAGACCTCTCTTTGGGATAAGGCTGATACATGTCAGCATACAGGACAGATCCTGCAATAATGAGCGACTTCACATGCAGGCTTCATGCAATTGTAATGACAATGTTCACTCCCAATGATTCATGAATAAATGCTGCAGAGTTTTCCAGAGTAGACACTAAATCCAGGAATGCAAGCTGTTAAAATGTGAACTTTGACACGACGACAGTTATATCCATGCTCAGGGTTGCCCCTGGGTGATAGTAGGGGCAGCCTCTGAGCGTGCTTCATTGACAACCCTCTCGCTGCTATTTCATTGCAAATGTTTTATCAGTTCATTCTACAGTGGCTAGCGAATAGTAAAATTAGAACTTGGCCATCTCCTGACACTATTCCTCCAGCTCACTCCTCACTGGGGCGCCAATATCCACCTTCCTTCTATCCAAAACTCTACTGTCCATCTCCATCCCCCAATAGGTCTTGCAGCTCACACAACGCAATGGTTTTCACTGACCTACATTACATTTCAAATTGCTCAACGGCTTACATTTAAAATACTGGTCCTCAGCTTAAAACCTGGTCGTGGTCTCAACATTCACGATCTCCACCCTCTCTTCCAAACATGCATCAAACCTCGCTCGTGATCTCTCCATATCTCTGACATTGGGCACTTTTGTTGGAACTGCCCTTTCCTGGTTCATATCTTACTGATACGATGAAAGCCACACCTTCCTCCGCAATGGATTCCCTTCACCCGCCAGCCTGTGCCTGACCTTCCTATTTTGCCTCCTCCTCCTCCACACCTTCATGTTACCCAATGACAACAGCACCTAATTACATGGGATCAGCTTCCACATGTGTGCTGGCAACACCATGGTCCAGCTCTCCACCAACTCTCTCGACCTTCCACTGCCTCTGTGTGACCATACTACAAATGTCTGTTTAGCAGGAGCTTCAGTTTTCGCCAACTAAATATATGAAATACCAAAGCATCTTTCGCTCGACCACAGAGTCCATACTCATTTCATTGACACCATTCCCCATCCGAGCTGTTGTGCCAGGCTCAGTATGATTTTTTGCAACGTTTAATCTGTTGGTTCCTGATGAACCTCAGATGTCAAAACCCTTCGGTCAAAAAAAAGATACCCCTGCCTAACATCGCTAGGCTCTCGCACTGCCTTAGTCCATCTGGCACTGAAACACTCAATCACGACTTCCGTATCTGCATCTTGGAGGTGAGGCCGTGGAAATCTATTGGAGAACATTTGTGATTTTCTTATACTGTGGAACTGTTTGGCACCATCGTGTTGATAATCCTGTTCAGAGGATTAGTACGGACTATTGTTATCACATAAGCTAACTAACGTGTAATCTTTTAGATATACAAACATAGAATGTGATTTAATTGTAGTTCATGTGTAATTTGCATTATATCTTGAATTGAGAATGGAAGACTCAAAGCTGGAGGACGTGATTTGGGGATGAAAGATGAGATTGACCAAAGCGAAATTCCTCGTAGCTTTGACTTGGCAAAGTATGGCGAAGCAGGTAAGTAAAATTAGTGAAGAGGGAGTAGAAGTTTACATTGTGTCATTTGAGAAATTGCCACAATTTGGAATGGCTCAAATCACCTTAGACAAGCTCCTGGAGACTCTTTTCAAAGGGAAATCTTTGGAGGTGTACTCATCTCCTTCAGATTATCACTGACGTCCGAGAACAATGTGGACTGTTTTTCTCAATGCATAATAGTTGATGTTGCATTAAGGGGAAGCGGGTGACCCTGGCACAACCAACATTTACTGCCCATCCCTAATTGCCCCTGACAGCTGAATGACCTGCTGCGCCATTTCTGAAGGCAGTTAAGAGTTAACAATATGGATGTCGGTCTGGAGTCGCATGTAGAGCAGACAAGCATATTTCTTTCCCTCAAGGTCAACTAGGCGGGTGTTTGCGACACCAGATGTCAATTTTCATGGCACCATTACTGAGAATAGCCTTCAATTACAAATTGTCTTTTAGTTTAGTAATTTTATTAATTAATTGAATTTAAATAAATTAGCACCAGCTTCTGTTTTGGGATTTGAACCAGTGTTGTCATCTTGCACGGGCTTGACAACACTTTAATGCAGATATGACGACTAGTCACTGGTAAATATTGCTTTATAGGGATCACAACCCACTCGATTTTTCTGCAGAAAAAGCAAAACAAAGAAAGCCAGGTTGTTTCAGTGGAGAATATTGTTACAGCCATTTGCACCTGAAATTGGACATCTTGCAGAGAAAAGCAATGTCATTGCTGATGATCTGACCAGAGTTCGAAGAGAAGCAAGTCTGAAGGAAAGCTCTGAATTGTGAGAATTTTGACTTGTCTGAATTCTATTAATCTTCCATTTGTTATTGGTAAATTTAGTAAAATTGTCGGCTGTCCCTTGATTCGAGGATGACGTGTGCATAGGTTCACAATTTGCTGCCATGAGTCATCATGTGACAGAATAGGCCAATTCTCGATCCACAGATTTTTGGGCACTTGGGACAGGGTTTCACACGAGGCGTTGGGATCCCGAGTGTGGGATATGATTCCTTTTCTTTCCTGCTCTGTCGCCACTCTGCTTCATCATGAAGGAGATTGGACTCAAAGCATGACAGACAAGTTGTCCCATTTTGAACGGTTTTAGAAAACTCTTCCCAGCCATCAATATCAAAGCTGCCACGCTTCAGAGAGAGCTTCTGAGTGTCTTTGAAATATTTCCTTTGTCCTCGCTGGAGGACATTTGAGAATTGGGAAAACAGTACCTGGCGGAGGATACGAGTTTTGAGCATCCAAATAGAGTATCTTGTCCATCGAAGTTGTTGTTCTTCAGGAAATTTGCGTGAATGCTTGTGGAACTGGTTTCAAAAATGAAACTAGCGTGTTTTCGATGGTTCTTCCCGTTAATCTGGAGGATGCAGCAGAGTCATAGCTGATGAAATTTCTCTGGCGCTTTTATTTGTCGCTGATACACAGTTCAGGTCTCACAGCGGAACAGGAGTACGGCAATGACAACTGTTTGTACACTAGCACTTTTGTTGACTTGCAGAAGTCTATACTGTCAAACATTCGCTGCTGTAGTTTGTAGATGGCTGAGCTGGCACAGCTGATCTAGTGTTGGATCTCCCCATCAATGGCGGCCTGTTGAGAGAGGTGGCTGCTAGGTTCTGGGAAGTTTTCAACGCATTCCAGAGTCTCTCCTTCAACGTATATCGGATATGGAATATTTGGATAGCCACAAATAAGTTGACATATCAGTTTTGTTTTGGCAACAATACAGGACATTCAAGTCCCCTCCGTGTAGAATTGAAGAGATAGAGAGTGACTTTGAAATCTGGAGCAGTATGGGGAATGACACTGCAGTCATCCACAAACTGTAGACCATGTATGTCTGTGGCGTATAGGTTTAGGTTTGACACAGAGGCGACTGAGGCTAAAGAATTTTCTATAGAGGCGAAATTTGAAGCCCTCACCAGAGGGCAGTTGAACTTTGATGAGGCGAGCAGCCACTGTCAGCTAAATAATATATAGTATTAGTAAAATATAGTATGTGTTCTTTGATTGCATGTCACCTCTGCAGTACACAATAAGTTACTTGTAAAAAATGTTTACAGTATTCAGACCATATTGTATTTTCTTACTGTAGTAAGGCATTCCTTTTCCCAATGCGGGAAGTGTGATGGCTACTAGGCCTGGATGTAATGCCACACCACTCCCAGAGATGGAATATGAGGCGTGTGTCCCATCGATGTGCGATGGCAGGAAGGTGAGGAAGGTCCCGTCATTTTTCCATCACAATGCTACAAATTGGGCGAGGAAAAGGCTTTCCTGGCCAGAGGCCAATTGAGGGCCCTAAGAGGCCTATTATTACCTGCTTAAGGGCCTATTCCTGCCGCTAGTGGAATCAAGCCCTGTAAAGTGAACGTCCTCTCTCTAGGTTTGTCTGTCCTCCCCACAAAGGGCCCCAGCAGAGAACAACCCACCCCTTCGAAAAGCCCACCCTCCTACATTCATTCCACCACCCTCCTTGCCCATCATCCGTGCCTGCCAGACTATGAGCTGTGTCGTTATAAGTCACCAAAATTAGACTTATAAAGTAATACTACAGAGCAGGCTAGTTCCACGAGGTGAAAATGTTCTTAGAACATTGGTGGCGCCACATCTTGAGTCCTGTTTACAAGTGATGTCCTCTTACTTCACAAGCAATATATACGCATTGAAGCTAATTATGAGAACGTTTATTGGGCAGATTTCGAGCATGAAGGGGCAGCTTTGTACGGACTGATTGAGCTGGGATACTTTAATGTTAAGACGTATTGAAACATGTCACATTATGACTACTCCAGTTCAATTCCTGGTCAATGGTAACCCCCTGAATGTTGATCATGGGGGATTCAGCACTGGTAATGCCATTGAACGTCAAGAGCAGATTGCGAGATTCTCTCTTGTTGGAGATGGCCATTGCCTCCATCCAGTCTTATTCTTGTTAACTTCTTAGCGGTTTTATACACCATAGTGACTTGCTAGGCTATTGCAGAGTCAACCATATTGCTGTGGGACTGGAGCCACGTGTTCGCAGATTTCAATCCCCAAAACAATAAATGAACTAAATGGGATTTTACAACAATCGATGATGGTAGTAATCTCAGGATTGC
This sequence comes from Heterodontus francisci, assembly GCF_036365525.1. Lineage (NCBI taxonomy): Eukaryota > Metazoa > Chordata > Chondrichthyes > Heterodontiformes > Heterodontidae > Heterodontus > Heterodontus francisci. The sequence continues at coordinate 68,977 of NW_027140574.1, forward strand.
TACCAGTGCCACGTGATAGTCAGAGTAGAAATGAAAGAATAGTCAGGATGAATGCGTGGCTTGAGAGATGGTGCACGAAGGATGGGTTCAGATTTTTGGGACATTGGGACCGGTTCTGGGGGAGGTGGGACTATTACAAATTGGACGGTCTATACCTGGGCTGGACTGGAACCAATGTCCTTGGGAGTGCATTTGCTAACGCTGTTGGGGAGGGTTTAAACTAATGTGGCAGAGGGTTGGGAACCAAATGAGGAGGTCAGTGGACAGTAAGGAGGTAGTAACGAAAGCCTGTAAGGAACTAGATAATGTAGTCAGCGTGACGAAGAGGAAGAGTAGGCAGGGAGCAGATGATGAGCGCAAAGGGAGTGGTGGTCTGAGGTGCATTTGTTTTAATGCAAGAAGTGCAGTAGGAAAGGCAGATGAACTTAGGGTTGGATGAGGACTTGGGAATATGGCGTTGTTGCTACTACTGAGACTTGGTTAAGGGAAGGGCATGATTGGCAACGAAATATCCCAGGATATCGATGCTTCAGGCGGGATAGAGAGGGTGGAGGAGTTGCATTAGTGGTCAAAGAGGATATCACAGCTGTGCTGAAGGAGGGCACTATGGAGGACTCGAGCCGTGAGGCAATATGGGCAGAACTCAGAAATAGGAAGGGTGCGGTCACAATGTTGGGGCTTTACTACAGGCCTCCCAACAGCGAGCGTGAGATAGAGGTACAAATATGTAAACAGATTATGGAAAGATGTAGGAGCAACAGGGTGGTGGTGATAGGAGATTTTAATTTTCCCAACATTGACTGAGAGTCACTTAGTGTTAGAGGTCTAGATGGAGCAGAATTTGTCAGGAGCATCCAGGAGGGTTTTCTAGAGCAGTATGTAAATAGTCCAACTCGGGAAGGGGCCATACTGGACCTGGTGTTGGGGAATGAGCACGGCCAGGTGGGTGAAGTTTCAGTAGGGGACTGCTTTGGGAACAGTAATCGCAATTCCATAAGCTTTAAAATACTCAAGGACAAAGACGCGAGTGGTCCAAAAGGAAGACAGCTAAATTGGGGGTAAACCAGCGACACCAAAATTCGGCAGGAGCTGGGGAATGTAGTTTGGGAGCAGCTGTTTGAAAGTAAATCCACATGTGATATGTGGGAGGCTTTTAAAGAGAGGTTGATTAGCGTGCAGGAGAGACATGTTCCTGTGAAAATGAGGGATAGAAATGGCAAGATTAGGGAACCATGGATGACAGGTGAAATTGTGAGACGAGCTAAGAGGAAAAAGGAAGCACACATAAGGTTCAGGAGGCTGAAGAAAGACGAAGCTTTGAAAGAATATTGGGATGTAGGACCAATCTGAAACGAGGAATTAAGAGGGCTAAAAGGGGTCATGAAATATCTTTAGCAAACAGGGTTAAGGAAAATCCCAAAGCCTTCTATTCAGAGATAAGGAGCAAGAGGGTAACTGGAGAAAGGATTGGCCGACTGAAGGACAAAGGAGGAAAGTTATGCGTGGAGTCAGAGAAAATGGGTGAGATTCTAAACGAGTACTTTGCATCGGTATTCATCGAGGAGAGGCACATGAAGGATGTTGAGGTTAGGCACAGATGTTTGATTACTCTAGGTCAAGTCGGCACAAGGAGGGAGGAAGTGTTGGGTATTCTAAAAGGCATTAAGGTGGACAAGTCCCCAGGTCCGGCTGGGATCTATCCCAGGTTACTGTGGGAAGCGAGAGAGGAAATAGCTGGGGCCTCAACAGATATCTTTGCAGCATCCTTAAACACGGGTGAGGTCCCGGAGGACTGGAGAATTGCTAATGTTGTCCCCTTGTTTAAGAAGGGTCGCAGGGAAAATCCAGGTAATTATAGACCGGTGAGCCTGACGTCAGTGGTAGGGAAGCTGCTGGAGAAGATACTGAGGGATAGGATCTATTCCCATTTGGAAGAAAATGGGCTTATCGGTGATAGGCAACATGGCTTTGTGCAGGGAACGTCATGTCTTACCAACTTAATAGAATTCTTTGAGGAAGTGACAAAGTTGATTGATGAGGGAAGGGCTGTAGATGTCATATACATGGACTTCAGTAAGACGTTTGATAAGGTTCCCCATGGTAGGCTGATGGAGAAAGTGAAGTCGCATGGGGTCCAGGGTGTACTAGCTAAATGGATAAAGAACTGGCTGGGCAACAGGAGACAGAGAGCAGCAGTGGAAGGGAGTTTCGCAAAATGGAGAGGTGTGACCAGTGGTGTTCCACAGGGATCCGTGCTGGGACCACTGTTGTTTGTGATATACATAAATGATTTGGAGGAAAGTATAGGTGATCTGATTAGCAAGTTTGCAGACGACACTAAGATTGGTGGAGGAGCAGATAGTGAAGGGGACTGTCAGAGAATACAGCAGAATATAAATAGTTTGGAGAGTTCAGCAGAGAAATGGCAGATGGAGTTCAATCAGGGCAAATGCGAGGTGATGTCTTTTGGAAGATCCAATTCAAGAGTGAATTATACAGTAAATGGAAAAGTCCTGGGGAAAATTGATGTACAGAGAGATTTGGGTGTTCAGGTCCGTTGTTCCCTGAAGGTGGCAACGCAGGTGAATAGAGTTGTCAGGAAGGCATACGGCATGCTTTCCTTCATCGGACGGGGTATTGAGTAGAAGGGTTGGCAGGTCATGTTACAGTTGTATAAGACTTTGGTTCGGCCACATTTGGAATACTGCGTGCAGTTCTGGTCGCCATATTACCAAAAGGATGCAGATGCTTTGGAGAGGGTGCAGAGGAGGTTCACCAGGATGTTGCCTGGTATGGAGGGCGCGAGCTATGAAGAGAGGTTGAGCAAATTAGGATTATTTTCATTAGAAAGAATGAGGCTGAGGGGTTCCTGATTGAGGTGTACAAAATCATGACAGGTATCGGCAGGGTGGATAACAAGAAGCTTTTTCCCAGAGTGGCGAATTCAATTACTAGGGGTCACGAGTTCAAAGTGAGAGGGGAAAAGTTTAGGGGGGATATGCGTGGAAAGTTCTTTACGCAGAGGGTGGTGGGTGCCTTGAACGCATTGCCAGCGGAGGTGGTAGATGCGGGAAGGATAGCGTCTTTTAAGATGTATCTAGACAGATACATTAATGGGCAGGAAGCAAAGCGATACAGACCCTTAGAAAATAGGCGACATGTTTAGACAGAGGATCTGGATCAACGCAGGCTTGGAGGGACGAAGTGCCTGCTCCTGTGCTGTAATTTTCTTTGTTCTTTGTTTTTTGTTCTTTGTACCATATACAAACGCAGCATAGCTAGGAATAGAACAGGTTCCATAGCGACATCAGTTGAGTATGGAATATCCCAATGTTTGCACTGGAGGTCCATAGCTGTCGACTTTACAGACATCATTGTGAGTATACCTACCCCAAATGCTCTGCAGCGGTTAAAGAAGGCAGCTCATCACCACCTTCTCACGGGCATTTAGGGATGGGCAATAAATGCTGGTCTGGCCAGCGACGACCACATCCCATGAATGAATAAAAAAAACGAGTGTTACAATGACTATACACAGATTAAGAAATTACATTATAAATTGGATTACAATACTGTTATGCATCTGCAGTCCTGCTGTTAAACTATCAGTCAGCAGTTAACATATGTCTCTGTTGGACCAGTTCAATCGGAGATTGAGAAATATAAATATATTTCAATTTCTAACCGGATCACCAAGCTTCAGCAAAAATTATCATCATTAGAATACATTACATTCGTAAAATACAGAGGAAACTCCAAAGAATAGAGAGATCAGTCACCCGAAGCAATTATTCTGCAACAGAACCGGGATTGTGCAATCATACTCTGTACAAAACTACAGTGGTAGATGCTCCCTGTAATACATGACCACTGGAGTCAGGTATTCCACTCCGGTTCGTGACCCACGTTCTGTACAAAACTACAATGACAGGGGATCCCAGTAGTGCATGGGAACTAGGATCCCATTAGTGATCTACATTTGATTTTCTACTAAGTGATGCTCCCACAAATACCTTCAGTCAGTGAGTTGCTTTCACTTTTGTCCAATTCAACATTACACGATATTCCACTATGTGTAATAATGTGGTTATGCAAAGACGTTGTCAGTTGCTGACAGAGGTTTATTTTTAGTTGAGAAAACGGAATAACACCGAAGAGATAATTCTGGATATTTGAAGTAAAATAATGTTGATGTCGATCGGGTGTCTCTGTATCACACACCACTAGATCAGATTGCAACATTATCAGTCACAGAGTGAAACCAGAGACCAGCTCACACACGGATCTGCAGAACTTCAATGGTTATAGTCACTTACCAGGAACACCAAAAACTGCAAGCAATAGGTAGTATGTTTTGTCGATACTGTAAGAAGTTCCAATCATGTTCTCTGTGATATGATCTGTCTGAAGGTACTGCAGGCAATCCCTCTGGATTGAACTCTGAGGCGATACATTCCCAGAGCCTGTAAGATATACCCTGTGGAATCTCCACGGGGATATTTAGGTTGCCACATTTTACAAACTATATGCTTTTAAAAATGAACAAACAGATTACGACATTGAGTTCAATCTGCATTCTGATAGAATCTGTTTATTTCCGAGATTCTTTTGGAAAACTCCAAAGACTGGACAATTCTGAATACATTAATTAAATAATGTAAACTTGAACAAAAACAAGAAATGCTGCATTCACTCAGCAGGTCTGGCAGCATCTGTGGAAAGAGAAGCAGAGTTAACGTTTCGGGTCAGTGTCCCTTCTTCGGAACTCCACTTTGCTTTTGCTTTTAATGTAAACTTGAAGCTGTTTTCTCCCAACCATGAGGTTTTTCATTCAACCACCAATAAATCCCATCTCTGGGTCTCATGTTTTTTTTTCAGTGATGTCCTTCAGCTGATTTTGTTGTGAAGAGTAGATTTTAGTCATCGTCCATCTGGGCCTTGAGATTCAGCCTCTCAATGTAAAGCATGGAGAACTGGGATTGCGGGCAACAAAACTCTAGGGGGTCTCTCACCGTGAAGTGTCTTCAGCTGTTCCGGGGGAGGGAAGAGAGAAGAGAAGAGATCGGACAAGGGCAGGGTTAACCAGAGGGAGAGATTCACTGCCCCACAACATGTTTGACCAATTAGACTGAATACATCAACAGGAGAAGGCCAATCAGTGCATCGAACCAGTAATGGAGGATTGCAGTCAGCCCCTCGACCCTGTTATACAAGAATTGGAGGAGGCCCATTCAGCCCCTCGAGCCTGTAACACAGGAACAGGAGTAGTCCCTTTGAACCCCTTCTCGACCATGTTTCACTGGAAAAGGAGGCCATTCAACCCCTTCTCGAGACTGCTACACGGGGACAGGAGGAGACCCATTCCGCCCCTCGAGCCTGTTACACAAGAACAGAAGGAGGCCATTCATACCCAACGTGTCTTTTACACAGGAACAGGAGGAGGCCATTCAGTCCACTGGAGCCTAATACATAGGAGCAAGAGGAAGCCCATTCAGTTCTTTGCGCCTTTTACCAGGCACCGGAGAAAACCTATCAACCCCTCGAATTCGTACCACAATGGAAGGATAAAGCCATTCAGCCCTCAATCCCGTTACACAGGAGCGGGAACATGCCCATTCAGCACCTACCCACCGCCCGGGTGTTTCATATAGGAGGAAGAGGAGGACCATTCAGCACCTACCCGCCCCCACCCCCGGGTTGTATCACACAGGAACAAGAGGAGACCATTCAACCCGCTCTGGCCAATTGCACAGGAATAGCATTCGGCCATTCAGCCCCTCGAATCTGTTACACAGAAACAGGAGGAGGTAATTCAGCCCTTCGAGCATGATCTGTCCTCGGATAGAAGATACGGGGAAACAGGAAATTAAGTAGTCTTGATGCGACAGAAGTCATCACAGCGGGAGTAAGGGTAATGGAATTTTTTCCTCCTCGTGAACGAGTGTACAGCACCTCAGTATGATGTCTCATCCACAAAGTGGCACATTCAACAATGCAACATTCCCTCAGTACTGTCCCACAAACCAGACAGGGCTCCCTCAGCACTGACCCTCGGACAGTGCAGCGCTCACTCAGAAGTGACCCTCTGACAGTGTGAGCTCCCTCAGTACTGCTCCTCTGGCCAGGCACTGTCCCTCAGTACTGATCCACTGACAGGGCACATTCCCTCAGTACTGACCTTTCGCCACTGCAGCGCTCCCGCAACAATGACACACAACGCCGCCCGCCCCTCCCCCCCACCCAACCACAGTGGAGTAATCCCTCAGTACTGACCCCGAAGCGATCAGCACTCCCTCAGGACTGACGCTCCGGAGGCGAGGTTGATGAGTAATCTTATATGTCGAAGCGTTCAAGGCAATTCGACTGCAGCAGGCGTCATTCAGCCTGTCAAAACAGGTCTGCTCAGGACTCATTGCAGGAACAGAGCACTAAAAGGTTTGTTCAGATTTCAGAGTTTCCAAAAACGCAGGAGGCAATATGAACCACACTGGATGCAGGAATTCTTCAGCGACAGGAGACAATAGGAATCTGCCAGCTTTTAAATGCAGGATTTCTTTTCAACATACAAGATTTCTTTTGCAAAAAGAGGTCTTTTTCTCCAGTTTCCAGGCAGGGCAGGTCTTGGTAACAAATTCCTGCTGTTTGTCCAGCTCACTTTTAAAATTTCAAAGTGAAAGCAAAAAGCCTTCCTGGGCTGATCACGTAATCAGACACTGTCTCCTCTGTCATTCAAAGTGTTGCGATGAGGAGGTCAAAACCCCTGACTGGCTTGCTGAAACTGTTTGTTTTTCATACTCTTGCATACAAAGTAACATCCAAAAATTCCAGCTATTTGCAGGTGCCCAAGTCAACTGAAAATCCTTTTTTCAGCTTTTTACAAACACATAGAATTGTAAGATTTTCAGACAAAAATAAAATCTCTTGTAGCAACTGTAAAAAGTTAAGGCCCCTGCACTGATCCTGCTGAACTCCACTAGTTACATCTTTCCAACCCATTGTTTCCCATTCAATAATGAATCTTCCATCCGTGCCAATATTTTACTCCCCTGTACCATGAGATTTTATTTTCAGCAATAATCTTTGATGTAGCGTCTTGTCAAATGCCTTCTGGAAATCTAAGGACAATGCATCCACAGTTTACCATTTATCCTTAGCACGTGTTACTTCTTCAAAGAACTCTAATATATTTGTTAAACAAGGTTTCTCTTTCACAAAACCATGTTGACTCTGCCTGATTACCTTGAATTTGTCTAAGTGTCCTGCGATAATGCATTTAATATTAGCTTCTTACATGTTCCCTATGTCAGATGTGAAGCTAACTAGCCTATCGTTTCCTGCTTTCTGTCTCCCTCTATCTTGAATAAAGGAGTTACATTCGCTATTTTCCAATCTAATTTAGACAATTTTAGGAAATTAAAATCAATGCATTTAATATTAGCTTCTTACATGTTCCCTATGTCAGATGTGAAGCTAACTAGCCTATCGTTTCCTGCTTTCTGTCTCCCGCTATCTTGAATAAAGGAGTTACATTCGCTATTTTCCAATCTAATTTAGACAATTTTAGGAAATTAACATCAATGCATCAACTATATAACTGATCATTTTTGCAATCTAATTCAACCTTCGCCGAATCTAGGGAACTTTGGAAAATTACAATTAACTTCTCACTATCCACATCTTCTGGACCCAAAGATTAGATTAGATTAGAGATACAGCACTGAAACAGGCCCTTCGGCCCACCGAGTCTGTGCCAAACATCAACCACCCATTCATACTAATGCGACACTAATCCCATATTCCTACCAAACATCTCCACCTGTCCCTATATTTCCCTACCACCTACCTATACTAGTGACAATTTATAATGGCCAATTTACCTATCAACCTGCAAGTCTTTTGGCTTGTGGGAGGAAACCGGAGCACCCAGAGAAAACCCACGCAGACACAGGGAGAAATTGCAAACTCCACACAGGCAGTACCCGGAATCGAGTCCGGGTCCCTGAAGCTGTGAGGTTGCGGTGCTAACCACTGCGCCACTGTGCCGCCCTGATGATGTCGATCAAGTCCAGGGGGCTTATCAACCCGCATCTCCAACAATTCGTTCAATATCACTTCCCTAGGGATTATATTTGTCTCGATTTCCGCGCTCCATTCCATTTTCTAATTCATAGCTATTTCTGAAATGCTACTTGTATCCTCTATAGTGAAGACTGATACAAAATGCCAGTTCAATTCATATACCATTTCTTTCTTTTCCATTATCAATTCATCAAAGTCATTTTCCATCGTACCAACGTTCACTTTAACCCTTTCCTTCAAAAGAAAACTAGATAATCTGTTTTTATATATCTTGCTAGCTTTCTCAAATATTCTAAATATTTCCTCCTATCGTTTCTTCATTTGTTTTAGATTGTGTCCAATCTTCTGACCTCTTATACATCTTTGTGCGATCTTACACTTTTTCTGCAAGTTGTATGCTATCTTTTTTAGGTAATCACAGGTGGTGCGTCCTCCCATTGGAATGTTTCTTTTTTGTCGAATATATCTATTCGCTGTATTCTGAAATATTCCCTCAATGTCGGCACCTCTATTAACCTATCCCTTAACCTAATTTGCCAGTTGACTTTAGTTATCTCTTCTATCATGCCCTTATAATTTCCCTTATTTAAGTTTAAAATGCTAGATTTGGACCCATTCTTCGCTCATTCAAACTGAATGTAAACTTGAATCATATTATGATCCCTGCTACCCAGGGGCTCCTTTACTGTGAGGCCATAAATTAATCTAATCTCCTTGCACAATACCAAATCTGGTATAGCCGGCTCTCTGATTAGCTACAGAGCCTGCTTTTCCAAGAAACTATCCTGAAAACACTTCATCAATGCTACCTTTGCCATCTGATTTGTCCAGTCTATAGGCACATTACCATCCCCCATGATTATTACTCTAACTTTCTGTCAAGTTCCCATTATTTATTCCAATATAGTCTGTCCTACCATGTGGCACCGTTAGGGAGCTTGTACGCACTCTCACAAGTGACGTCTTCCCTTTATAATTTCTCATCTCCAGCCAACCCGCTTCTATATCCTGGGTTCTTGAACTTAGGTCACCCCTGTGTAATGTGCTAATGCCATCAGTAATACACAAAGCCACAGCTCCACCTTCTCCAAGCCTCCTGTCCTTTCAAAATTACATGTACTCTTCAATATCCAGGTGGCAATCTATGTCAGGCTGGAGACATGTCTCGAAAGGTTAGCGGATCATGCTTATTTATATCTATTCGTGCTATCAGTACATCTGTGCATTTTCAAAGGCGACCTGCATACAAATACTTTAGTTTTGTTCTCTTACTATTTTTGCAACGTCTAGCCTTGACTACTGATTTATTCTGAGATTTTTAAACTCTGCCCCTTCTGCCACAATATCTTTTCTCATCGTAATTCCTTTCTCTCTTGCATTGTCCCACTCTGATAATGTCAGCGGGCCGCTGCGTTGTCAGGAATCAACTTCTTTTTAAACAGGGCGTGACATCTACAACACTCCAGTCCATTGTCATCATGCCCATATTCAAAGAACAAAGAACAAAGAATAAATAACAAAGAACAAAGAACAAAGTACAGTACAGAACAGGAACAGGCCATTCGGCCCTCCAAGCCCGCGCCGATCTTGATGCCTGCCTAAACTAAAACCTTCAGCACATCCAGGGACCGTATCCCTCTATTCCCATCCTTTTCATGTATTTATCAAGATGCCTGTTAAACGTCGCTATCGTATCTGCTTCCAACACCTCGCCTGGCAGCAAGTTCCAGGTACTCACCACCCTCTGTGTAAAGAACGTGCCTCGCACATCCCCTCTAAACTTTGCCCCTCGCACCTTAAACATATGTCCCCAAGTAACTGACTCTTCCGCCCTGGGAAAAAGCTTCTAACTATCCACTCTGTCCATGCCACTCATAACTTTGTAAACCTCTATCATGTCGCCCCTCCACCTCCGTCGTTCCAGTGAAAACAATCGGAGTCTATCCAACCTCTCCTCATAGCTAATGCCCTCCATACCAGGCAACATCCTGGTAAACCTCTTCTGTACCCTCTCCAAAGCCTCCACGTGCTTCTGGTAGTGTGGCGACCAGAATTGCACAAAATATTCTAAGTGTGGCCGAACTAAAGTTCTGTACAGCTGCAGCATGACTTGCCAATTTTTATACTCTATGCCCTGACTGATGAAGGCAAGCATTCTGTATGCCTTCTTGACTACCTTATCCACCTGATTTGCCACTTTTAGTGACCTGTGGACCTGTACGCCCAGATCTTTCTGCCTGTCAATATTCCTAAAGGTTCTGCCATTTACTGTATAATTCCCACCTGCATTCGACTTCCAAAATACATTACCTCACATTTGTCCGGATAAACTCGATCTGCCATCTCTCCAGACAAGTGTCCAACCAAACTATATCCTACTGTATCCTCTGACAATTCTCATATCTATCCGCATCTCCACCAACCACTGTGTCACCCACAAGTAGACTAATCAGACCAGCTACATTTTCCTCAAAATCATTTCTATATCCTACAAACAGCAAAGGTCCCAGCACTGATCTCTGCAAAAGACCACTAGTCGCATCCCTCCATTCAGAAAAGCACCCTTCCATTGCTTCCCTCTGTCTTCTATGACCGAGCCAGTTCTGTATCCATCTTGCAAGCTCACCTCTGATCCTGTGTGACTTCACCTTTTGTACCGGTCTGCCATGAGGGACCTTGTCAAAGGCTTTACTGAAGTCCATATATATATAACATCCACTGCCCTTCCTTCATCAATCGTCTTCGTCTCTTCCTCAAAAAACTCAATACATTTAGTGAGATACGACCTCCCCTTCACAAAACAATGCAGCCTCTCGCTAATATGTTTGTTTCCAAATGGGAGCAAATCGTGTCCCGAAGAATTTTCTCTGATTATGTCCCTACCACTGACGTATGGCTCATCGGTCTATGCTTTCCTGTATTATCCTTGCGACCCTTCTTATACAAAGAAACAACATTAGCTATTCTCCTGGAGCCAATGAGGATACAACGATTTCTGTCAAGGCCCCAGCAATTTCTTCTCTTGCCTCCATCAGTATTCGCCCTTAGACGGGCAAGGTTGAACAACCTGCCACCTGAACTTGAGTGGAGGAAAATTCCTACTTCTGAAGACTGGAACGCATGTGAGAACAGAGGGAGAAGAAGATCCCAAACAGTGTTGGTGCGAGGATGCAGCCCTGTTCCACATCACTCAGGATAGGAAAGGGGTCTGATGAGGCGTCGCTGTGCTGAATTGTGCCTTTCATATTGTTATGGAATGAGATGATGATACCTAGTAGCTTTGATGGACATCCAAACTTTTCTAGTAGTTTGAATAGACGACGTCTGCTTTGGTGAGATGAATGAAAGCAACGTAGAGGGGCATCTGTTGCTCGTGGCATTTCTCCTGTAGCTGGTGAAGGGAGAACAGCATGTCAATGGTGGATCTCTCTGCGCGAAAGTCGAACTGTGCCTCAGGGTAGACACGCTCACCCAGCTTCAGGAACCTGTTTGAAGTGACTTGATTGAAGACTTTCCCCACGATGCTGTGCAGGGAGATTCCACGGTAGTTGTTGCAGTCACAGTGGTGACGCTTGTTCCAACAGAGTGTGATGATATTAGCATCGTGCGTGGTTTCTTTCTATGATTTTACTAATTTAACAATGAGATTGAGAGGGTATTTCACCGCCTTCTTCAGCTCCTGTCTGAATTTAGTCTGGGTCACAGTGTAAATACATGTGTTGGTGCAGGAACTAAGAAGCTGCAGTATCTTTGATGTGCGATCTGTGGTAAAGCGAGGGTCAGTGATGGAGGAATAATACTGAATATCTGCTATTCGCCCTTAAATGTAAGGCATTACCTGGGTCACCCATAACAGTATAAAACTGCCGGATATACAGAAGAGTAAAATGATTGATTTCCTGTGATTCTCCATCTCTGGATACTTGTGATTTGTTCCATTGCTGTGGCGCCGGAATCCCCTGCTGACTTTACTGAGAATGAAATCCGTCTGACAGTCAGAACATTGAGCAGCAACATCAGAAAGACCGGGAGACAAGGTGCTAAAATGAGGTCAAACAATTGAAATGCCCCCCATATTGGGGAAGGATAGAAGCTCAGTTTAAAATGACAACCCATGGGAACATTATCAGTAATGTCATGTTGTTCCCGTATAAAGTACCAGGGGAGAGACTCTAAACAGCCCAGCACACTCACTGTTCCAAAAACCACAGCCACTGTTTTCTCGCTGCAATATTTTGTTTTCAGCTTCTCACAACAAATGGCCACAAATTGATCAAAGGTGAAACTGACTGTGAGCTGGACAGAAACAACTGTGGTTGCAAAAAGCAGAACCTTAATGAGAGAACATTAATGAGAGACCCTAAGTCTCAGGAGTGAATATGGGAAATAAATTAAAACAATCCAGTTCAAAATGGGACATGTGATAACGACCAGGAGATCAGACACTGCCAATCCCATCAGGAAGACAGTGATACATTTGGAAACACTGCACTTTCCTCCAGATAGGATCATGAAGTTAACTGAAAGACAGGGAAAAGGAAGCAGAGAAGCTACTGATCATAACCGGAGACAAAGCAACAGTTTGACAGGATCTGGCCTGAAATTTCCAGCTTTGTTGCTGCATCGAGCAGACAAAACTGATTCATTGACCTGGGCAGTGCTTTGTCTCAGTGAAATGTTTTAAAAACACAATTATTAATAATCAACTGAGAAATTGATACAGAAAGTGAATAAAGTCAGTCCCAGATCCACTGGAAGTATTGAGTGAGCATGCAGTGACAGTGAGGAAATGAGAAGGGGTTTTGCAGAGATGGAATCCAATGGGTTAACTGGAAATTTTTTCGGGATGGTTTGGGGAGAGCGGCATGTATAGCTGGCGTGTTGCTCTGGATTCAGGGAACCGACAGGGACTGTTGCCAAATGGAAAAGGTTGAAATCTGCAGCGCCGAGTTTTAGTAACAGACATGATCTAGAATAGCGGAGCAGGCTCGAAGTGCTGAATGGCCTCCTCCTGCTCCTTTGTTCCTGTATTCCTATCAGGTTGGACAAGGCAGATGGAGGTGGTGCCAGTGAGTGAGAGTGGGATGGAGAGAAAGAAAAGGACATGTTGGAGCAGGAGGGGAGACTGGAGCAGATGGTTTGGGAAAGTGGATAAACTGAAGCAATGGATGAGGAGACTGAGGATTCAATACAGTGAGAGGAGAGACTGGGATTCACAGGGAGAAACTGCAGCACAGTGTTAGAGCAAATCTCATCCATGGATCCCAATAATACAACTCAATTCATACATTCAAACAATAATCCCTGTGGTTATTGGTGTTGGATAACCGTTCATTGTTTATACAATATAGTCAATATATTTAGTTTGTACAGGCAATTAAATATAAATTTAAATATATTTCTGATTTCAGCCACTTTCTTTATTGAATTCAGCAGTCACTGACATTTTAATGTGCAGTAGTTAAATAATGAATTACCATCAGTGATGATCTGATTCTGCTCTGTTTATTCAGTCACTAAGTAAGGCAAGGGGAATTTCTGCAAAACAAATGAGGACCTGTCAGAATTCAACACAGAGGATCAAGTCCACCAGGAAACTGAACACAATCTGACAACAGACAACTTCAACTCACACTTTCTCACACTAATTGTTCTGGACATTCCAGCACTTTATGATGGTGAATTATTCACACTGCCGCTTCTTTCACTTTCTCTTTACTTCTGCTTATCTCGTTCCCTCGAAATCGTCTTCCCTGCTCCTTTTCTCCTTCCCTGCCTCTATGGAGTGCTCACACCCTGCAAACATTACTTAATGCATCTTTTCACATATGATATATTCCTAACTTTCTGCGCCTGTGTTCTGTTCACCAGTCCCATGTTCAATGATTCTATTCTCAGAGTCAGTTTGTTCAATGTTGAAACCGCTGTGAATAATTTAATGTATCTACAGAACATCCAAGTCTCCACTTGTTCACCTACACTCTTCACTTCATCTACAATATGAACAGAAACGAAAGATTCTTCCAGACAAACCTCACAATCATTGAAATTCCTTCTCCTGGAATTGTAAAGTAATCCGTTAGGATGTGGGATTGTTTAATTAATAAAACACCAACATCAGCGCTGCAGCTGATAATCGACAGATAATTGGAAAGACTCTTGATTCCAACTGATAGAGTGAAAACCAATAAAACATCACATCAATACTTTCTATTTTACAATGTAGTCCAGTGACATTGAAGGCTCCACAGTGAAGCAGGGAAGGAGATGTGAAAGTGTCAGCAGCAAACTCAGTTCAGTAGCCAGACCTCTGAAGCAGCGTCAGACAAACACAGAATGAAATAATATTTGATGACTCTGATTACCAATAAATACACTGATACCCCCGTTATACTGAGCCATGTTATTGGGGAGGGAGGACATTGTGCTGTCCCCTTGTACCAATGAGTCCGTGAGATGTCTCATAATCTTTACAAAATAAAAACATTCATAAAAATATTCCAGGACGGATTAGATCCACATCATGGAACTGTTCAGATCTCAGATGTTCAGATGGTCTGATCTTGATCTTAACCAAGATGTTCGATTTGAATGCAATCAATACATAGAATAACCCAGTAACAATGCCACGGTTACCAAAATCAATACCATTAAAGACATAATTCAACTCCTGCAAGACTGAAAGTGTAGACAATGAGGAGATTCCATCCGTAAATTGCTGGAAAAGAACAGGTGGCTGTGTAAAACACACAGAGTGAGAAACAATACCGAGTACAGCAGCACAGTTAACATCGATTTACACCATTAACAGCTGAGATACAGTCTTACCAGGAATTCCAATTGCTGCAAGCACTGGATAGTAAATGCGTTCTATCTGATAAATTACAGGATATCCCATTTCTGTGAGAAGCAAAGACTGCTGTTAGCCTGTAATCCACAGCTCCAGCAGGCACTCTGAGCTGATCCATTCCAATAGGTCCTGATTTATACAGGGGATAAGTCTCCACTGACACGGTTATACCCCTGATCATTGCTATTAGTTACACTCACCTGAACAAACACATTACATCAGCAGCTTTGACTGTGATGTAAATAATCTGGTGGATAAAATACCAATAATTTTAATGTTAGTGACATTTTCTGAGTAAGACCTCTCTCGGGAATAAACCTGAAATCGGTACTCATTCGGGATAGATGCGACAATTATGAGTGGCATCATTTACATTTTCTATATTATTGTATTGACCTTGTTCACGCTCAGGTTTCTATTGTAAATGTAACTGACCTGTCTGCAGTGGACACTAAATCCAGGGACAAAAACAAACCCGTTTCACTCTGTTCCTGCCTTTTCCCAGTTAGAATTTGAAATTTGGGACCTGATTCGGGACCATGTTCAGGGCTACAGCCTAAAAGACTACTGTGGGTGATATTCGGGGACAGACTGTGTTCACGTCCATTGGGGAGCCAGTCGCACAGTGATAATATCACTGGTCAAGTAATCCAGAGGCCCAACCTAGTGGCCTGGTGACAGGTATTCAAATCCTACCATGACAGCTGTATAAAATAGAGGGAACGACTTTACCAATCAAACGTTGACAACAGCATGCTACTGTTGGGGTGTAAAGTGTAAGCCAATATTCATCAGGCCCATCAAAATAAACACACTATATACAAGATCCACTGCTTAGAGTATCCATTTGATAGATTTATAGCCCCAATTTTAAGCTGTTCACCTCGCTGGAATCTTACAGGTTTACCACGGATGCCCATTTTGCATCCCAATTGATATTATGATCCAGTGAAGTCAAACTGAGCAAGGTGTAAACTGCATCTTACCTGAATCCACTCAAATCCCGGGCTAGGCTAAAATTAGAACTCACGTTACACTTTTCGTAATGAAATTTCACTGCTTTCCACATCGTCAAGTTCTTATCATGTCATCATTTTCAGGTTCTCTGCAGAATGCTGTGACATGAAATCAAATTGCCACAAATATCCTCATCAGTACCCTTGGCAATAAATGCATGTTTGAAAAGTCGGTACCAGCAACATCAGAAATATGAAGGAAAAATGCCCATCACCAGTGATAACCTAAGAGCTGCACTCCCTCTTGGAATCTCTGATGTGTCATGAATGTAACTGATGTCTATCTTCTGAAGGGAAATACTGTGTGAAATATTGAGAAATTATTCATCCGGTTTCATGATTAATGAAAAACCTGCTGTGGCACCTAGACATAATTAAGTAATAATTTCAATCACATATCAACACCAGGTACAGGATGTACCAGCAATAACTGCTGAAAGATAAATTACATCAAGCTAACAACACAGAAAAAGGCTATTTGGCCAGCTGGTCTGTGCCAGTGTTTATATTTCTTCCGCCCAACTTCATCTGACCTGATCTGCATATCGTTTTATTTCTTTCTCCCACATGCACTTATCTAGCTTCCCGTGAAAGACATCTGCACTAATCATCGCAACTACTGCCAGAGGTAGCAAGTTCTGCACTCTAACCACTCTCTGTGTCAAGAAATTTCTCATGAATGTTATTGGATTTATTAGTAACTGTCTTATAATTACGGCCCCTAGTTTTGGAATCCCCCCACACCCTCACCGAACCCCCCCTCCCCCCCACCACTATCAAAGTGAAAAAGAAAGCCCAATAACATTTAGGGGCATGTTTTCCCCCCTCACACAACTTTGAAAGTTTTTCAAAATGTAAGATTCATACTAACCCTTCGTTTCTTTTCAAAATTGATTAAACCACCCGACAGGAGAGAAACAAGGACAACAAACATGAATTCGATTTGTGGAAATATTGGATTTTTACGGCAACATTGTGGACTTGAATGGTCAGGAGCAAAATACAGCCCTCTAAATTTGGTTTCAAATCAGTATGCGGCAAAAACTCAATTATGTATACAACACCAAAGGTGCAATACATGCACTGCCAAGTCATTATTTCATAAAACAGACAAGGCTGTAAAACGTTTTGGGATATCCAGAGGTCATGAAAGGTGCCATAAAAATGCAAGCTTTTCTTGGCAATGAAACTTCTGTAATTAGTTCCTCCCACTAAATGAAGAATTATCACCCTTCCCCGCAACCACCACTCCTGACTAAACTAAACATCAAACTTTCCCGTTCTCTGAACATGCATTCTTTTGCGTCATAATCAGATGGTGCATCAGAACCCAGCTGTTGAAGGAAGATCAGTTCTGGAAGAGCTTGTGGGAATCAGCTCTCCAGAATCCAACTCAAAGTCAACCGCAGTTTCGTTCATCTCCTGTTTGAGCACATCCGGGACTCTGCTGCCCTTGTCCTGGCTTGCACCGGTTCCTGCTCACCCATGATCCCCTGTGCTCACTGGCCTATATTGGCTTCCGCTCTGACACATTCCTGCATGGCCTACCCCCCTCCCTATCTCTGTAAACTTCTTCAGTTCTGCAACCCTCTGAGATATCTGTGCTCCTCCAATTCTGGCATCTTGGCCGAGGTATAGAATACAAAAGCAGGGATGTAATGCTGAAACTGTATAAAATGCTGATTAGGCCACCGCAAGAGTATTGTGTACAGTTCTGGTCACAACCGAAAAGACATAGGTGCTCTGGCGAGAGTACAGAGGAGATTTACAAGAATGATGCCAGGGCTTGAAAGTTGGAGCTGTGAGGAAAGATTACATCGGCTAGGGTTGGATGCTGAGTGGTGACTTAATTGAGGTGCACAAAATTATGAGGGGCCCAGATAGAGTACACAGGAAGGACCTGTTTCCCCTATTGGAGAGGTCAATTACCAGGGTGCCCAGATTTAAGGTGATTGGTAGAAGGATTTGAGGGGCCATGAGAAAAATCTTTTTCACCCAAAGTGGGTGTCTGGAAGTCACTGCCTGGAACAGTGGTGGAGGCAGAAACCCTCAACTCATTTAAAATGTGCCTGACATGCATCTGAAATGCTGTAACCAGCAAGGCTACGGACCAGGTGCTGGAAGGTGGGATTAGATTGGGCGGTTGTTTTTTTTTGGTCAGTGCAGACACGATGGGCTGAATGGCCACCATTTTGGTCTCAGAATGTGTGGTCACTGCTCGGCAATGGCTTTTGATGTTGCCCATTTTGATAAAGTGGTGGTGTTTGGCACTTATTATCTTGGAGTTTGGAGTCTCTCTGTCCGTGAAGTCATGGTCAACCCAATCCTTGAAGATAGTGGCCATTAACATCGAAAGGACTGCTTAAATTTCAGTATGCTTTCTCCCGGCTGGTCCAGACATGATGATGGCTTCCGTCTGCAGCAGTCACTGCGCATATTCTCAGTACAGGGGAGGTCACGTGACCTCTTATTCCATTTTGTCTTATATCAAAAGTGTGCCAATGTTGGAGCTTAACTCATCATTCACTTTATAGCTCAGAGTTACTTCTTGTGGTAAGCGAATGTGAAATTCCTCAAAACAAATAAAAACAACTTTCTATTCACACACAGCTCCTTTTGCTCTGTGCATTTCCAGGAACCTAATGTGTCACTGAAATGATAAGATTTAAGTCAGGCATGGAAATTAGGGAGAGTCCATAAAACTTTTGGATTACAGCATTTTTTACTTCAATTAATTTTCCATTCCTTTCCCATCACTCCATCTCCAGTGTGGCAAAGAAAAAGCCACACTTAATATCATCACCATTTGCACAATATATGAAAAAAACATGAGAACAGAAAGTGCTGGAAATACTCAGCAGGTCTGGCAACATCTGTGGAAAGTAAAACAGAGTTAACGTTTCAGGTCTGATGTTCAGCACTGCCTGATTTTATTTCCGATTTCCAGCATCTACATTATTTTACTATTATTATGCTGATGAAGGAGTTTGGGCATTGGCCGTGAGGTATGATTCCGTGAGTATGACCATGTCAGGCTGCTGTTTGATTAATTTGTGGGACAGCTCTCCCCATTTTGGCACAGGTCCCCAGATATTAGTGAGGAGGACATTACAGGATTGACTAGGCAGGGTCTGCCTTTGTCATTTCCAGTGCCTAAGTCAATGCCAGGTGGTCTGTCCAGTTTCATTCTTCACTGACTTTTTTTTCGCAGTTTGATACAACTGAGAGGCTTGTTCAGCCATTTCAGAGGACAGTTAAGAGTCAACCACATTCCTGTGGGTCTGGAGTCACATGTAGGCCAGACCAGGTAAGGACAGCAATTTCCCTCCCCTGAACGGCCTTACTGAATTAGATGGGTTTTTATGATAATCCAGTAGTTTCATGGTCACCATTACTGAAACTAGCTTTTAATCCCAAATTTATTAATTGGATTCCAATTCCCAGAACTGCCCTGGTGGTGTTTGAACTACTGTCTCTGGATTATTAGACCAGTAACATTGCTATGCTGCCATTCCATTGTGCAGCAAGGTTGGTAGAATGTCATCTATATTACACAGCAGGATTTACAATGAAGCACATTGAACATTCTGTAGTTGGGGTGGTGTGGATGGGTGTATATATCACACCTTGCTACCGAAAGAAAAAGATCTCTGAAATGTCCAGGGTTGTTTCAGACATTGGAGTAGGTGCGAATGTTATCATCAAAACAAGCAAGTCGAAGAAAAGCCACTTTGCAGATGTTCTGGAAGATTTGGTTTTCTGTCATCAACAGTGGACAGATCGCAATGAGTCCTTAGACTGCTGACCCAGACATGTCAGGTGTGTATAGATATTTAGTAACAGTCTCCTATTAGAGCAACAAAAACACAGCAAACTGCACTGGATTGATATATCAGAAAACATTACAACAGCTCAATAGAATACCTCAAATGACTTTCATTGTCGTCTGTAACGCTTGATGTTAAAGCACATTTTATCATTCAATATTGTGTTCTGAAAAGGAAAAGAAGACTGAAAATAAATCAGAGGTGTGCGACGAGGGGTTATACTCACTAGAACTAACTAAGTATTGCTTTTTCTCTCTTCAGTGCAAGGAACTGGTTTCCAATATCAACCAAAATGCCCAGTGAAGTCAGCAGTTCAAGCAGGAGTCTCCGGACTGCAACATGATGGGTTGCCTGGCCAACTTTCCTTACCCTATCCCAGCGATGCCGAGACTAATTCAAGGACTTTTACTGTTATTTCAGTAAACAGCTGCTACCTCAGCAGACACTGTGCCTTTGTAGATTGTATAACGCCTTTCCCTTACCCTCCCTTACACCCCTGAAGTGTCTTACGATGCTTCTCTACATTAAAAGGTGCTAAATAATTGTAAGTTTCTGTAGCTCACTGGAAAACCCTCCTGAGATGGAGGCTTGGGGTAACCACTCCAACATTTTAGACCTCAGACTGTCCCAAAGCACTTTTCAGCCAATCAAGTACTTTTTGAAGTGTAGTCAGTAAATGTGGGATACGCAGTAGTCAATTTATGCCCAGTAACGTCTCACTAAGAACAATGAAATAATGACCAGTTCGCCTGATTTTGAAGGTGTTGGTTGAGGAATACATCTTGTTCAGGACATAAGATGCTTCCCTGCTCTTCCATCAAATAGTGCCATGGCATCTTTTACTCTCTCCTGAGAGCATGGACAAACAGAAAGTTTCAAACAATAGAGATTGAAATCAACAGTATAAATGTGATTTGGAGAAATAAAACTTTAAATGATTCTATTCGCTACATCCTGCCTGAAAAGTTAAAAGAGAATAGTGTACGATTGTTGTGAAAATAACAGGCATCAGTGCAGCTACGGATGGAACAAACAACGTGGACAATAGGGGACCTACAAATTTGGTGTACTTGAATTTCCAAAATGCATTAAATAGGCTGCCACATCAAAGGTTACCACACAAAATAATAGTTAATGGTGTAGTGGGTAACATATTAGCATGGGTAGAGGATTGGTTAGCAGAGAGTCGGAATGAATGGGTCATTTTCAGGTTGGCAGGATGTGACTAGTGGTGTGCCAGGGGGAATCACTGCTGGGGCCTCAACTATTTACAATCTACATCAATAACCTGGATGTCGGGACCGAATCTATGGGAGCTAAATTTGCAGCTAACACAAAGGTAGCTCGGAAGGTCAGTTGTCAAGAGGACATGAAGATGGAATTTTATGCTGGCGGTGAGGGGCTCGACATGAGGGGAAACTGACACTGAAATCCCCACATCGCCTCTTGTACGAGCGGCACGCCGAATTTAGTGCCAATCAGACACTTAACACTGACTGCGGACGGCATTCCGTATGATTTAGGACCCTGTCGAAGTCCCAACCTTGTCGAGCTGCTGACCAATCACAGGCCAGCAGCTGCAGTGCCACCGTGGAGACGGTGACTGCTGCTATAGCTGCAGTCACCAAGCATTGAGATGTGTACTGGAACCAGGTTCAAAGTAGGTCAGGGCAGGAGGACACTTGCATGGTGGGGGTCACAGGCGTGGAGAGTCAGCAGCAAGGGCAGGGTGGTGGTCTTCAGTGGGATCCCCTTCCTGATGACAGGTTCCTCATTCAGGCACGAAGTGAGTTTGAATGAGGGAGTCCCACCACTGCACTCCACACCACCACCCCACCCCGCCTCCGCCTCCCCCCCCCCCCCCCTACCATACCCTGCGTCCAGGAAACAGCCCGCACGGGTTTTCACGCCGTGCTTCCCGTGCGGTGACAGGGCTGCCCGTCACATGGGTAATTGCAGCTGCAACAAGAGCAGACCCTTAATTGAGAGTTAGTTACCAAGTTATGGGTCTCAATTGGCAGTGGAGCGGGAAGGCCATTCACAGAAATTCCCATCCAGTCTAAATTTCAGCAGAAGCTGTATCGTGGCCGAGTCCCCTCGCCTCCAGAGCACCGCAGGGAAGTGCATAAAATCCCCGCCCCCCCCCCCCCCGGAGTGTCTACAAAGGTATATAGACAGGTTAAGTGAGTGGGCAAAAGTTTGTCAGATGGAGTATAATGTGGGAAAATATGAACTTTCCCACTTTGGCAAGAAGAATAGAAAGGTAGAATATTATTTAAATGGAGAGAAACTGCAGTGCTCTGCAGTACAGAGGGGTCTCTGTGTCCTGGAACTTGACTAACAAAAGGTTAGTATGCCAGCACAGCAAGTTATTGGGAAGGCAAATGGAATGTTGTCATTTATTGCAAAGGGAATAGAATATAAAAGTAGGGATGTTTTGCTACATCTGTGCAGGGCCTGAGTAAGACCACATCTGGAGTACTGTGTACAATTTTGGTCTCCTTACTTAAGAAAGGATGAAATTGCATTAGAAGCAGTTAAGAGAAGGTTCACTTGACTGAACGTTCACCCATTGGAGTTTCGAAGAATGACAGGTGATCTAATTGAAACAATTATGATCCTGAGAGGACTTGACAGGGTGGGTACTGGAAGGATGTTTCTCCTTATGGGTGAGACTAGAACTAGTGGATACAGTTTAAAAATGGGGGGGTCTCCCATTTAAGACAGAGTTGAGGAGTAATCCTATCTCTCAGAGGGTCGTTCGTCGGTGGTATTTGCTTCCTCAGAGCCCAGTAGAGGCTGGGTCATTGAATTTTTTCAAGGCTGAGTTAGATAGATTTTTGATAGACAATGGAGTCAAATGCTTTGGAGGGCAGACAGGAAGTGAAGTTGAGGTCACATTCAGATTGGTCATGATCTTATCAAATTGACGAGTAGTCCCGAGGGGCTGAATGGCCTACTCCTGTTCCTGATTCACATATTCGTATATTTGATAGGGTCACCAGGAGGGGAACCTGCCCGATAGGCAATAACAGTGTAGGATTTTGCGTCAGTCGACACGAACTACAGGCCTAGCCTGTGACACCCACATCCCACGAACTATTAAAAAAAATCATTCTAGTCTCCCAACCCCCATGAAAATTCTGATAATTGGTCAGTCAAGATGCCAAAACCTAATTTTATCACAAGGACTGAAAATCGGTAATTACTGCCTTAAAGTTTGTGCTGCATTGTTTTATGAGCTCAAACAGAAAATCACTATCTTTGTATCATTAATTTCCTTGTTTTGACAAAGCATTGGTGGATATAATGCTTTTGTTGTTTTTATGTCATCACATTTCAATCCAGTTAAGATAATGATATCAAAATAAACTGATAATTTTCAGCCACCCTGACAATCTTAGGAAGAGAAATTATGGAAAGTTAATGCTTACAAAATTATGTGGTTGCAATAAATTTCTAAAATAAAGGCCACCTGCTGTCAGTGCATTGCCTCCAACTTTTATAATGTGTGAGTATTTTGCCTCTCCTGTTTTTTCCTCTTTCACACAATTGATCATTCTTTCCATCTCTTCTGCAATAGAGGTACCAGGCTGTCAGCATCTCCTACTTAGCTTTCCCTCTTCACACTCACCCCTTTAATTACCATCAAATCAAATTACTTCATACAAACTCTTAGCTTTCCAGGTAACTCAATATCATGGTTCCCTTTTCAAAACTGACACTCCCCAATGATCCTCACTTTGTAAAGGAATATCCAGAATCCTGATGCGACGCAGCAACTAGTGGTCACTAGATGGATACTCTGGGCTTCTCTCCACACTCCCTGGACTTCATCGCAATCCTCCCCTGCACTCAGACCTCCTTGTTACTCCCTTCCCCCCAATTCGCTACATGGTGAAACAGAAGAAGAAACAGCATCCACGATGGAAGGCGAGGTCTTGTCTTCCAATATCTCAAATTCTTTTCAATGCCCATAGTGCCAGCCATAATAATATACATAATCCAGCACAGCAAGTCACTGTTGCCCACTCCACAAACACACATAGCAATAAAACAAAACTGGGGTGCTTTTACAGGACATTTAACAAATTAAAATATCGACAAAGATTAAGAAAACTTCTGCAGCTTATTAATATGCAAAGTAAAGCCTGATGGGTTGTTGAAGTTAAACATGCAGTGGAGCAAGTCAATTTATTTTTTTTAGAGATACAGCACAAAAACAGGCCCTGTGGCTCACTGAGTCCATGCCAACCAACAGCACCCATTTATACAAAACCTACATTAACTCCATATTCGATTCCACTTCCCCACCATTCTCCTACCACCTACCTACACTAGGGGCCATTTACAATGGACAATTTACATATCAACCTGCAACTCTTTGGCTGTGGCAGGAAACCGGAGCACCCAGCAGAAACCCAATCAGACACAGGGAGAACTTGCAAACTCTGCACAGGCAGTACCCAAAACTGAACGTGGGTCGCTGGAGGCGTGAGGCTGTGGTGCTAACCACTGCGCCACCATTAGAAATGCAATTTAAAAATTCTAAAGTGTACACCCACAAGAACAGTGTTTGCTTTCATAGTTATAATACCACAACCTGCTAGCCGTAAACAGAAGGATTACCGAGCAGATGACATGTTGTTTTCCTGAATTCAGTCCAGGAATTGGTTCGAAAATCTGGTTTGAAATTGGAATTTGTTTACCGAATGTTGTTATGGAGAACACGTGGGAGAGGAAATGGAGGCTGGACAACAAATGAAACACTGTCCAAGATCCATCATTAACCTCAATTAAATGGTGGAAAAGTTCCTCTGCAGTTAGTGGTTAAAAAGTATTTTTTAAAGAAAAGGAAACAAAAACTCTAGCTGTCAGTCATCTTCATTACACCCACCAGGCTGGATTCTGTGCTGAGGCAGGACTCACTGCACCAGTCCAAAAATATGGAGAGAACCCCACCTCTGCCTTTTTGTGTCCCCCAGCAGTGATCCTCCAAGTCCTTTTGATTCAAGGTTTTAGGAGGTGAGATTTCCGTCCCTTTAAATACTTTGAAGGGACGGGGATCCTACCTCCAAGAGCTGCTGGCCAATCAGAGGACAGGCAGCTCAGCAGTGTCAGCAGCGCCACCATGTAGAGTGGCCACTGCCAGTATTGCAGAGGTCTCAGACCCAGGCCCAGCAGTGGAGCCCCAGAACAGAGGTCGATGAGGCGGTGTCGTCGGGACCAGGGCAGAAAGCTCCAAAAAGGATGGGGGGAGGCGGTCATTCAGTCCAGGAGAACAGGGATCCGGGAGGGGGGTAAAGTTGTTACACCTCCCACGGAGTAGGGGTACCCCTCCTCAAAGCATGTAGGGATGGCACCTTGTTTTACAAAGCGTCCTGCCTGCACGTCGAAGGCCCCCCTCGCTTCTGGTAAGATCCCAGCGGCGATGGGAGGAGGCACTGAATTGACCATTAATAGGCCACTTAAAGGTGTCAGTTGGCATCTGGGTGCAAAGGTGGTCGTCTGCCTATCCTGTCTCCAGGAGGATCGCTGGTCAATGGGGCCCTCTGGCCCGCCTTTCCCTCTGCTGCTGGTCACAATACTCCGTATCCCCCCGCCTCCGATTCTACCTCGCTGGGACCCTAAACTCCCTGCCACCATTTTACATCATGTGGCCCAATGCTGTTTTGGTCGTTGCACATAGTTGATGTGTGTTGCCTTCATAGGGGATAAAAAATCAAGTCTGGAATATCTAGGAAATTCGATTTAGAACCACCATCCTGAAAGATCCTTTAAACATTATTTACACTGTTACTTGATTCCATGTTAATTACCAAATTTTGTGCAGCTCGCTATTCTGGCACATTGAAAATCCTTACCATTATCTTCCTCTTGTATTCTCTGTGACAAACCTTAAAGACTTAAACCATCTTATTTGCATTTATAGATACAGGAGGCCTCTTGGGCTATTCAATCAAATCATAACTATTTTCTCACTCAAATCCATTCTTTGGAATCTCAATTCCATTTTTCCATTGCCTTTTACCCATGACCCAACAAAACAATCTACCTCTCAGCCTTGAAATTTTGAATTAGCCCAGCATTCCTAGCCTTTTAGAAGTTCCAGATTTCCCTGCCCTTTGTGTGAACAACTACATCCCAATTGCGCACCTAAATAGCTTAGCTCTAATTTTACGATTGTGCCCCCTTTTTCGCATATCCCCCATCAGAGGAAATTATCTTCATTTATCCCAACAAATCCCTTTATCACCTTAAACAAATCAATGGCAACACTTCAACCTCCGAAACTCAAGTTTATAAGCCAAGTTTTTGCAATCTATCCTAATAATTTATCCCTTTAACCCAACATATCATTCTATGCAGTGCCCCCTACACAACCAATCTACCCATTCAGAGGTGCCCTAAACTGAATGCAGTATTCCAGATAGAGTTTGATCAAGGCTCTGCACAACTGAAGCATCACTTCCTCTCTTTTGTATGACACGTCCTTGAGAGGCCAACATTTCATTAGCTTTTTGATTGCTTTTAATATCTATGAACTAGCTTTTAGTTATTTGAACAAGGACACGTTTATGTCCCTTTATAGCTTCCGGTAATCATCTGCACAATTTATTGTGTCTCCTAACTTAGTGCTATCTGCAAACTTAGATATGTAACTCCATTCCTTCACCTAATTCATTGATGTATATGCTGAAAAGCTGAGGTCCCAATACTGATACTTGGGGAGCACCAATTGTCACCTCCCACCAATCAGTTAATGAACTTCATCTTCACTACCTTCTACCTCCCAACCAATTATCCATCAACGCCACAAGCTTACCTCGATTACTGGGTGTCTTTGACCAAAAACAGAATAGGAACTGAGAAATAGGAGCAGGAGAAATTCAGTCAGTCTTTTTGATCCTGCTCCAACATTCAATAAGATCATGGCTAATTTTCTGCCACAACTCCAACTTCCCACACTCTCCCCATAGCCCTTAATTTTCTTAGTCTCCAAGAATCTATTGATATCTATTTTGATTATATTCACTGGCTGATCACCACTGCCTTCTGGAGTGGAAGATTCCAAAGATTCACGACCCTCTGTTTGAACAAATGTTTCATCTCAGTCCCAAATGGATGACCTCTTATTCAGAGACTGTGATCCTCAGTTCTAGGGTCATCAGCCAGGGAAGCATCCTCCCAGCATTCACCCTATCAAACTCCTTAAGAATTTCATCCATTTCAATGAGATCACCTCTCATCCTTCGAAACCCATCGAGCACACTAATAACCTAAAGGGAAGAAAATCTGTCATCTTACCTGATCTGACCTACATGTAACTCCAGACCCATATCAAAATATTTGACTCTTAACTGCCCTCTGAAATGGCCTAGCAAGCCTCTAAGTTGCATCAAATTGCTATAGAAATGTGGAAAAAGAATGAAAATGGACAGACTATCTGGCATCAACCAAAGCACTGGAAAGAAAGGCAGTCTGTGCTCAATCAACTCTGCAAAGTCCTCCTCACTAACATCAGGGGAGTTGTGCCAAAATTGGGAGAGCTGTCCCACAGCCTAGACAAGCAGCAGTTTGACATATCATACTCACAGAGTCATACCTTACGGTCAGCGTCCCAGACTCCTCCATCAATATCCCTGGATATGTGCTGTCCCATCAGCAGGACAGATCCAACAGAGGTAGCAGCACAGTGGCATACAGTTGGAAGGGAGTGGCCCTGGGAGTCCTTAGCATGTGGTTCAAACCTCATGAAGTCTCATGATATCAGGTAAAAGCAAACCTCCTGCTGATTGCCACCTACTGCCCTCCTTCAACTGAAGTATCAGTACTCCTCCATGTTGAACACCACTTGGAATAAATACTGAGAGTGTCCGGGTGGGAGACTTCAATGTCCACCACCAAGAGTGGCTTGGTAGCACCACTACTGACTAAGCTGGCAGAGTATTGAAGGACATATCTGCTAGGCTGCGCTTGCTGCAGATGGTGAGAGAACCAACAAGAGGGAAAAACAAACTTGACCTAATCCTCACTAATCTACGTGCCACAGATGCATCTGACCATGGCAGTATTGGCAGAATTATCCACTACACAGTCCTTGTGTCGACGATGTTTCAGTTGTCATACTGAGGATACACTTCATTGTACTATGTGGAACCACCACCGCGTTAAATGGGATAGATTCAGAACAGATCGAGCAGCACAAAACTGGGCATCCATGAGGCGCTGTGGGCGATCAACAGCACAAGTGCATTCAACCAGAATCTGTAACCTCACAGCCTGGCATATCCCTCACCATACCATCACCAGGGATTTAATCTTAGTTCAGTGACCAGTGCAGGAGAGCAGGCCAGGAACAACACCTGGCATACCTAAAGATGAGGTGTCAACCTAGTGAAACAACAACACTGGATTACATGCAAACAGCAGAAGCAGAATATGATAGGCAAAACAAATCAATCCGCAGCCAAAGGATCAGTTCAAAGCCCTGCAGTCCTGCACATCCGACCATGGTGCCAATAAATGGCTGAATGCTATGGATACAGCAAAGGCTATGGTGCCAACAACGTTCAGGCTGTAGTACTTAGGATTTGTGTTTCAGAACTATCTGTGCCATGAGCCAGGTTGTTCCAGTACACCTATAACACTGGCATCGACCTGGCAATGTGGAATATTGTCCGGGTATGTCCTTTCCACAAAAAAAAGAACAAATCCAATCCAGCCAATTACCATCACATCGGTCTACTCTCAAACAACAGCAAAGAGATGGAAGACGTCATTGTAAGTACGATCAACCAACACTTATTCAGCAATAATCCGTTTACCAGTGCTCAGTTTGGGTTCCACCAGGGCCACTCAATTCAGACCTCATCACAGCCTTGTCCAAACAGTGACAAAATAACTGAATTCAAGAGATGAGGTAAGAGTGATTACCCTTGACATCAAGGCAGCATTTGGCTGAGTATGGCATCAACGAGCTCCAGCAAAATTGAAGTCAGAGTCATTTACAGCATAGAAGGAGACCAGTTGGCCCATCGAGTTCATGCTGGATCTCCAAACTTGGAAGAATTACACTTGGTCCCCATATTCAAATCATTTATATAGATTGTGAACAGCTGTGGCCCAAGCACTGATCCTTGTGGTATCCCACTAGTAACAGTCTACCTTACTGAGAATGACCTGTTTATTCCTACTCTTTGCTTTCTGTCTGTTAATCAATTCTCAATCCATAACAGTATATTGCCCCCAATCCCATTTTGTTGACTAACCTCCTGTGTGGGACCTTATCAAAAGCTTTCTGAAAATCCACAGACACCACATCCACTGGTTATCCTTTATCTATGCAACAAGTAACATTCTTTAAAAACTCCAACAGTTTTGTCAAATACGATTTCCCTTTCATCAATTCACGGTGATTCTGTCCAATCATACCTTAATTTTCCAAGTGTCCAATTATCACATCTTTCAGAATAGGTTCTAACATTTTCCCCACGACTGGAGTCAAAGTAACATGTCTGTAGTTCTCCGTTTTCTCTCTCACTCCCCTCTGAAGTAGTTGGGTTACATTTGCTACTTTCCAATCTGCAAGAACTCTTCCAGAATCTATAGAATTTTGAAAGATAGCCTCCAATGTATCCACCATCTCGAAAGCCACCTCCTTCAATAATCTGGGATGTGGCTCATCTGGTCCAGTGGATGTATCAACTTTCAATCCAATTAATGTTTCGGGTTCACCTCTTTATTGATACTAATTCCTCTCACTTTTCTAATTCCGTTTCCCTGGTACTTCTGGGAGATTGTCTGTATCTTCCTCCGTGAAGACAAACACAAAGTCATTCTTTAGTCTCTCTACCACAAAGTGCCCTGTCTCCACCTGTAATGGACCCACATTTGTTCGAACGAATCTGTTTATTTTCGCAGACCTAAAGAAGCTTTTACTATCGCTTTTATGCTTCTCACTGGTTTGCATTCATAGTCTCTTTTCCCTTTCTTTATCCTTTGCTGGAATCTAAATTGTTCCCAATCCTCAGGCTCACCACTTTTTCCAGCAACCTTATAAACCACTTCCAATCATCTAATTCAATCTTTAATTTCTTTTGTTAGCCACATCATCAACCAGAAACTTAACTGGACCAGCCAGATAATTACCTTGCGACAAGAGCAGGTCAGAGGCTGGAAATTCTGCGGCGTTTAAATCACCTCCTGACTCTCCAAAGCCCGTCCACCATCCACAAGGCACAAGTCAGGAGTGTGATGGAATGCTCTCCACCTGCCTGGATGAGTGCAGCTCCAACAACACAAAACGCTCGACATCATCCAAGACAAAACAGCCCGCTTGATCCATCACTGGCATACAGTGGCAACAGTGTAACCACCGGCAAGATGCACTGCAGCATCTCACCAAGTCTCCTTTGGCAGCACCTTCCAAACCTGTGACCAGTACCACTTGGAGGACAAGGGCAGCAGACACATGGGAACAAAACCTCTTACAGGTTCCCCTCCAAGCCACACACCATCGTTATTTGAAGCTATATTGCATTTCCTTCACGGTCGCTGGGTCAAAATCTTGGAAGTTCCTTCCTGATAGCATAGGGGTTCAAAAAGGCAGCTCACCATTACCTTCTCAAGGACAATTAAGGATGGGCAACAAGTGCTGGCCTTGCCATCAATACTGACATCCCATGAAGAAATTTAAAAATCCTAGTTTACTCTGTCTCTTCTCATAACAGAATCCCCTCATCCTAGCAATCAGCGCAGTAAACCATTGTTGAACTCCCTCCAAGCTAAGTGTGTCCTCCCTTACAATAAGATGAACAAAACGAGAAACAGTATTGCAGGTGTGGTCTCACTAAGACCTTATCCACGGTGGTCATTAGATTTCTTCACTCAGTTACAAAGGGTTGGTGATTAAAAGGCTATCACACTATTTGCTTTCTGTACCTACATGTTAACTTGCTGACATGTGAACAAGAACACCCAGCTTCCTCTGAATACCAAAATGGTACCAGTTGTACCTGATTTGTACCAGTATAAATTACACCAACAACTATTCAGATAAAAAATACTGATGGACGCTTAAATAAAGCAGCACTGAAGTCCACGATGTTTCCACACGTTGCTTCTCGCTAATATGACGGCACATAACAGCTATCCTTAGGTTTAAACTGTGTTCACATGGTTACTGGTTTATGCTGCCATAGCAAGACCATTGTGAAGTCACCTGCACAATGTGCAGGACCAAAACTTATTGCATTAAAATATAAACAATAGTAGCAAAGAAATGAAGTATACTTGAACAGTTATATGTTGCAAAGTTGGTGGAATATTCCACCTTTCATCAGTTAGAGAACTCTATGTTTTACTCGATAATGACATTCAATGCTACCAAGCGTTTTCATACAAAAGAGTTTTCATGCCAAAAGCAAATATGAGGGGTTGAGTGGAAATGACCTCCGTTGCCGCAGAGACATAAATATGTATTGGAGTATCGAGCATGTTAGTGTGTCAATTTAAATATCTTCCAAAGTGGTTTGACTGGAGAGGCTAGGATTGTTCTCCTTTGGTGGGTTTTGATGGAGTAAATAATGATGGGAACAGATGGCACATATTTCAGTTCATTGGCAAAAATTCTGGGGGGGGTGGGGGGCGGGGTGCAGTGGGGATGAAGGAGAAAGAGAATTTTTTGAATAAATGTTGCAAGTTATGATCTGGAATCTACTGTCCAAGGTTGGCAGGAGCCGATTCAGTCATAACGTTTAAATGGGAATTGGCTGTCCACTTGAAAAGGAAAAATCTGCAGGGCAACGGGGAAAGAACAGGGAGTGACAACAATTGGCTATTTCTCTCAAAAGTCTGGCAGTGCTCCGATGGGCCGAATGGCCACTTGCTGCGCTGCATGATTCTAAGAAAACTGGAGGTGCATTACCTTTAGCGGAGCCATGTGGGGATGGAGAGCAGCATGCGCTTGGTGGTGGGGTAAGGGTGGGTTGGGGGTGGGGGTGGAGGGGGAGCGAGCAGACGGACAATCCCAACATGATTCCAGCTGTTTATCACGATTATTCTACCTGTAGCAGTAACATGAATGTGACTTTTAATTGCCATACAAACTTCAACTGCAGGGAAGTCATTTTCAAAAGCAGAAGAAATCTGTTGCAACACTTTGATAATGGATTATTTTTTCTTCCATTCCTGCCCAGTTTCCTCCCTCCACTCAAAGAAAAGTTTGACTCCTTCTCTGGCACGGTTCCATGTACCTGTAGCTTTGAGGCACTTCTCTAAAGCAGCCATTTGCGTTTCAGCCAGAACAGTGAATGCTCGCATCCTAACTGACCGCACCGAGAGCAGAAGGGGGAAGCAAGAGAGAGATCACCACCAAACTGAACCCAAACTCGTGTCATACACACACATGGATGTCACTGGATAACAATCAGGAGCAGGGGCCATGATCATTTTGCTCTCCCTAATTAAAGAGTAGGTGAGGCCAATTGTGGCAATCCCACCACCATGGCAGCTGAGATTAACTAACATAGCACAGAATGCAAATTGAATCTGGAACCTTCCTGGTCTGCACTGAGTAGTGCTGGATGACACTGAGTGTGAAGAAGGGAGTTTGGTAAGGACGGGAACTATAAATTAATTAAGAAAACATAAATTAAATTGACACAATAATGATTGCAGGAAAGGTGATGTGTCAGGGAAGTTCCTGGATGCCACGGCAATCCATGGCAACCATGTTTGTAGTAAGTGTCTTTGGCTTGAGGAGCCTCGGCTCAGAGTAGTTGAGCTTGAGCCGCATCTGTAGATACTGTGATGCATCTGGGAGGGGGAAAGTTAACTGAACACTTTGTGCCAGAAGGTAGTCACACCCTTTAGGATAGGGTCGTTTGTTTTAGTCACTGTTCAGGGTCAGGAGGGTGTGACTGCAAATCAGGCAGGTAAGGGGATTGAGAAGGTGGGAGTGGAAGAGCTTCAGCCCTTGCAATTGAGCAACAAGTTTGAGGTTCTTGCCGCTTGTATGGACAAGAGCGACGGCTATAGTGTTGATGAACAGACTGACTGTGGTACCATGGCACAGGAAACCGTTCAAGTGGGGGGAGAGAAAAATAAAGTAGTGGTAGTAGGAGACAGTATAGTGAGGGAGAATGACACTGCCCTTTGCAGCAAACAGGGGAAGTCCAGAAGGCTGTGTTGCTTACCTGGTGCCAGGGTTAGGGACATCTGCTTAGGGCTAGAGAGAAACTTACAGTTGGATGGGGAAGAACCAGCCTTCCTGGTCCATGTAGGTACCAATTACATAGGGCGGACAAGGAAAGAGGTTAGGCATCGTCAGTCGGTGGAGCTCGGCTCCAAATTAAGAAGCAGAACCGCAATGAGCCACGTGGAAATTGGAGTAGTTCAAATAAAATTAGTGAAATGAATCTGTGGCTCAAAGACTGGTGATGTAGAAGTGGATTTCGTTTTGTGAAGCACTGGCACCAGTACTGGTGAAAATGGGGGCTATACCATTGGGACGGTGTACATCTGAACTGTGCTTGGACCAGTGTTCTCTGCCTCACTCTCTGCGATTCCCTGGTTCTCCCTATGTCTATGCCGCTCCCTCTTTCTCTCCCCCTCTCTCTTTCTCTGCCTCTGTCCATGACTCTGTCTGTGCCTCTCTTAGACCATCTCGCCCTCTATATCTTTTCATCTCTCTCTTTCATCTCTCCCCTTGGACAACATTGCTTTCAGCCGTTCCTTGTTTAATTTAGAACCAGTAACTCTTCCCCGTCGAATCATAGAACATTTAAGGCACAGAAAGAGGCCACTTGGCTCATTGTGTCTGTGGCAGACAAAAAACGAACTACCTATTCTAATCCCACATTCCAGCGTGTTGTCCATAGCCCTACAGCATATGGCACTTGAGCTTCATATCCAGACTCATTTTGAATGCGTTGACGGTCTCCACATCAACTACCCTTTCAGGCAGTCAGTTCCAGACCATCACCACCCTCTGAGTGAAAAAGATTTTCTTCATCTCCCTCTGGCTTTTCTCGCAATCACTTTAAGGCTATGCTCTCACATAAATGACTTCACTGTTAAGGTGAATAGAACCTTCACCTCGACTCTATCCAGGCCTCTCAGAATTTTGTACATTTCAATCAAATCTCCCCTCCGCCTGCTCTGTCCCAAGGAAAACAACCCCAGCCTATCCAATCTTTCCACATAGCTACATTTTTCCAGTGCTGACAACATCCTCGTAAATCTGCTCTGTACCCTCTCGAGTGAAATTACATCCTTTCTGTAATGAGGTGACCAGAACTGCACATATTACTCAAGATGGGTCCTAACCACTGAGTTTATCAGTTCCAGCATAACCTCCCTGTTGTTGCATTCTATACCTGCCTTGTTGGGAAGGTCACTGCAGTTTGAAAATATCAAACACTAATCCAGCCCCCACCCCTTAAACACCCAAAATATACTCCCAATGCAGGACTGGGCAGATCATGAGAATTGTTACTGATTGTTACAACTTGTCTCATCCTCTCTCTGTCTCTGCGTCTCATGTCTGTCTCTATCCATCTCTCACCATCTCTCTCTCTCACTTTTTTCTCTCCACCTCTCCCCCTCTCTGCTGTTTCTCTGCCTCCCTCTCCCTCTTTCTCCACCTCTGTCCATGAATCTGTCTGCGTGTCTCTCTCTCACCATCTCCAGTTTATACATAACGGATGAGCTCCCTCTATTTTATACAGCTGTTATGGTGGGATTTGAACCCCTTTCCCTAGACCATTAGTTGTGCCACTGGATTACTTGCCTAATGATATTATCACTCTGAAACTGCCTCCCCAATGGACGTGGACAGTGTCTGTCCCAGAATATCACCCACAGTAGTTTCTAGGCTGTAACCCAGAACATCGTCCTGAATCAGTCTCAGAGTTCACATTATAACTTTGAAAAGGCAGGAACAGAGTGAAACGGGATTGGTTTTGTCCCTGGATTCAGTGTATACTGCAGACAGATCAGTTACATTAAGGATACAAACAAAGGGAATGAACAAGGTCAATACAATAAGATGGAAAATGTAAATGACGCCACTCATAATTGCCATCCATCCAGTATGAGTACAGATTTCAGGTTTATTCCCGAGAGAGATCTTACAACGAAAATGTCATTGACATTGAAATGATTGTGTTTTATCCACCACATTATTTACATCAGAGTCAAAGCTGCTGATGTAATGTGTTTGTTCAGGTGAGTGTAACTAAAAGCAATGATCAGGGGGATAAGAGTGTCATTGGAGACTCATCCCCTGTATAAATCAGGACCGATTGGAATGGATCAGCTCAGAGTGCCTGCTGGAGCTGTGGTTTCCAGGCTAACAGAAGACTCTGCTTCTCACAGAAATGGGATATCCAGTAATGTATCAGATAGAACGCATTTATTATCCTGTACTTGCAGCAACTGGAGTCCCTGGTAAGCCAGTATCCCAGCTGTTAATCGTGTAAATCAATGTTGATTGTGCTGCTGTACTCGGTATTATTTCTCACTGTATGTGTTACAGAACCGCCTGTTATTTTCCAGCAATTTACTGATGGTATCGCCTCACTGTCTACACTTACATTCTTGAACTGTATTATGTTTAGTTTAGTTTAGAGATACAGCACTAAAACAGGCCCTTCGGCCCACCCAGTCTGTACCGACCATCAACCACCCACTTATACTAATCCTACACCAATTCCATATTCCTACCACATCCTGTCCCTATATTTCACCTACCACCTACCTATACTAGGGGCAATTTATAATGGCCAATTAACCTATCAACCTGCAAGTCTTTGGCATGTGGGAGGAAACGGGAGCACCCGGAGGAAACCCACGCAGACACAGGGAGAACTTGCAAACTCCAACCAGGCAGTACCCAGAATTGAACCCAGGTCGCTGGAGCTGTGAGGCTGCGGTGCTAACCACTGCGCCACTGTGCCACCCCTGTGTCTTTAATGGTTTTCTTTTCTGTCACTGTGGCATTGTTACTGGAGTATTCTATGTACTGAGAGCATTCAAATCAAGCATCTCGGTTACGATCAAGAATCAGACCATCAGAAGCTTTTAACAGTTTCATGATGTGAATCTAACCAGTCCTGGAATGTTTGTATGATTTTTTTGCTGTGATTGATAATGAGACATCTCACGGTCTCAATGTTACAAGGGGACAGCACAATGTCCTCCCTCCCGAAAACAAGATTCAGTTTAACTGAATGCATTTATTGGTTATCACTGTTATCAAATATTATTTCATTCTGTGTGTGTCTGACGCGGCTTCAGATGTCTAGCTACTGAACTGAGTTTGCTGCTGACACTTTCACACCTCGTTCTCTGCTTCACTTTGGACCCTTCACTATCACTGGCCTACATTGCAAAATTGAAAGTATTGATGTGATGTTTTGACGGTTCACTTTCTTATCAGTTGGAATCAAGAGTCGTTCCATTTATATGTAGATTATCAACTGCAGCACTGATGTTGGTGTTTTATTAATTAAACTATCCCACATTCTAACGGATTACTTTATAATTCCAGAAGAAAGATTTTTAATGTTTGTGAGGTCTATCTGGAAGAAGCTTTCACTCCTGTTTACTCCATGTATTGTTGATGAAGTGAAGAGTGTAGGTGAACACGCGGAGACTTGGATGTTCTGCAGATACATTAAATTACTCACAGAGGTTTCACCATTGAACACACGACCTCTGAGAATAGAATCATTGAATCTGGGGCGGGTGAACAGAACACAGGCGCAGATTGTTAGGAATAAACTGTGTGTGAAAAGAAGCATCAAGTAACAGTCTGCAGGGTGTGACTGCTCCAGAGAGATAGGGAAGGAGAAAAGGAGCAGGGAGAATGAAACCGACGGAAAGAGGTAAGCAGGAGTAAAAAGAAAGAGAAAGAAGCAGAAGTGTAAATAATTCACTATCATTGTTAGCGGGAATGAATCTGAAAGAATCATTCGACACTTGGGCCTGATCCAAACGTCAAACACTTTATTCGTTAACGCCGGCGGGGAGCAGGTCACTAGGCAATCCAGGTTCCTCTCCACCGGACAAAGGAAAATCATCAATATTTATACAGTTTCAAACAGTTGCTCAGCCCAATCTGTCTGGACACAGTACAATCATAGTGAATATAGATTACATGCTTTGATCACGGGAACCAATGAAATTGATTACTAGCCATTGGGGGACTGCGTGACCAGCACATGGACAGCTAAGGGGTTACTCATGAATTCATGATGTCTTCCAAACACCCTTATCCACTGTCCTTGGGTCTTATGTGTACATAACATCTTTTCTTAACCTTGTTAAAGGCTGGTATCTTTGTCAGAATTCGATAAGGACATCTGCTAGAGAAATTCCAGTGAATGAGCCTTTTTCTGCTGTATCTGTGTGATTCAGAGCTTATAAGGAATGTAGTCAAGTTCGTTAGCTAAGTCCCATGGTGCCTTGAAAATATTTCTTTGCTCGCCAGAATTATATGTTATTGGCTATTCGGATAATATTTATTGCAGGGGCCTCTGCCATGGGAATACACTTCAGCAATCATAAAGTGCTGGAATGTCCAGAACAATTAGTGAGAGAAACTGTGAGTTGAAGTTATCTGTTGTCAGATTGCGTTCATTTTCCTGTTGGACTTGATCCTCTGTGTTGATTTCTGTCAGGTCCTCATTTTGTTTTGCAGAAAGTTCCTATTCCTTACTTAGTGACAGAATAAACAGAATAGAATCAGTTCTTCACTGATGGTAATTCATTGTTTAAATACTGCACTTTAAAATCTCTGTGACTGCTAAATTCAATAAAGAGCGAGGCTGATATCAGAATTATATTTACATTTATATTTAATAGCCTGTGCAAACTAAATATATTGACTATATTGTATAAATAATGAACTGTTCTCCAACACCAATAACCACAGGGATTATTGTTTGAATGTATTAACTGAGTTGTATTACTGGGATCGATAGATTAGATTTCCTCGAACACTCTGCTGCAGTCTCTCCCTGTGAATCTCAGCCTCTCCGCTCACTGTATTGAATCCTCAGTTTCCTCATCCATTGCTTCAGTTTGTCCACTTTCCCAAGCCATCTGCTCCAGTCTCCCCTCCAACATGTCCTTTACTTCTCTCCCTCCCAATCTCACTAACTGGCACCACCTCCAGCTGCCTCGTCCAACCTGATAGGAGTACAGCAATATATGAGCAGGATGAGGCAATTCAGCCCTTCGAGCATGCTCCGCTATTCTAGATCATGTCTGATAGTCAAACTCAACGCTGCAGTTTTCAGTCTTTTCCCATTTGTCGGTTCAAATAAAGCAGAGCAACAAAACATGCTTCACATCCCGCTCTCCTCAAACATCCCAATTAACCCACTGGATTCCATCTCTGTAAAACCCCTTCTAATTTCCCCACTGGCACTGCATCCTCACTCATTACTTCCAGTAGATCCGGTGCTGACTTTATTCACTTTCTGTATTAATTTCCCAATTCATTATTAATAATTATGTTTTCAAACATTTCACTGTGGCAAAGCAGTGCCCAGATCAATGAATCAGTTTTCACTGCTCGATGCACCAACAAAGCTGGAAATTTCAGCCCAGATCCTATCAAACCGCTGCTTTGTCTCCAGGTCTGATCAGTAATTTATCTGCTTCCTTTTCTCTCTCCTGCAGTTAACTTGGAGGCGATTGTGATCCTATCCCGAGGAAAGTGCAGTCTCTCCAAATGTATCACTGTCCACCTGATGGGAATGGCAGTGTCTGATCTCCTGGTCGTTAATATTTGTCCCATATTGAACTGGATTGTTTTAATGTATTTCCCATATTCATTCCTGAAACTTAATGTCTCTCATCAAGGTTCTGTCATTAAGGTTCTGTGCTGTGCATCCACAGTTGTTTCAGTCTAGCTCACAGTCGCTTTCACCTTTGATCGATTTGTGGCCATTTGTTGTGAGAAGCTGTAAACAAAATATTGCAGCGAGAAAACGGCGGCTGTGGTTGTGGGAACAGTGAGTGTGCTGGGCTGTTTCGAGTCTCTCCCCTGGTACTTTACACGGGAACAACATTACATTATTGATAATGTTCCCATGAGCTGTCATTTTAATCTGAGCTTCTATACTTCCCCCATATGGGGGGCATTTCAATAGTTTGACCTCATTGTAGCACATTGTCTCCCGGTCTTTCTGATGTTGCTGCTCAATGTTCTGACTGTCAGACGGATTTCTTTCTCAGTAAAGTCCGCAGGGGATTCTGGCGCCACAGCAATGGAACGACTCACAAGGATCCAGAGATGGAGAATCACAGAAGATCAATTATTTTGCTCTTCTGTATATCCAGCAGTTTTATACTGTTATGGGTGACCCAGGTTGTGTCTTACATTTATGGGTGAATTGCAGATATTCAGTATTATTCCTCCGTCACTGACCCTGTCTATATCACAGATCAAACATCAATGATGCTGCAGCTTCACAGTTCCTGCACCAACACATGTATTTACACTGTGACCCAGACTAAATTCAGACAGGAGCTGAAGAAGGCGGTGAAATACCCATTCAATCTCATTGCGAAATTAGTGAAATCATAGAAAGAAAGAAACCATGCGCGATGCCAATATCAACACACTCTGCAAGAACAAGCGTGGCTGCAGTGACTGCAACAACTGCCGTGGAAGCTCCCTGCTCAGCATACTGGGGAAAGTCTTCACTCGAGTCACATACAAAAGGCTCCTGAAGCTGGCTGAGCGTGCCTACCCTGAGGCACAGTGCGGCTTTCGAGCAGATAGATCCACCATTGACATGCTGTATTCCCTTCGCCAGCTACAGTCCAAATGCCATGAACAACAAATGCCCCTCTACGTTGCTTTCATTTGTCCCAACAAAGCAGACGTGGTCTCTTCAAACTTCTCGAAGAGTTTGGATGTCAATCAAAGCTGCTAAGTATCATCACCTCATTCCATAACAATATGAAAGGCACAATTCAGCATCGCGACGCCTCATCAGACTCCCTTCCTTTCCTGAGTGGCGTGAAACAGGGCTGTGGCCTCGCACCAATGCTGTTTGGGATCTTCTCCCTCTGCTCTCACATGCGTTCAAGTCTTCAGATGAAGGAATTTTCCTCCACACAAGATCAGGTGGCAGGTTGTTCAACCTTGCCCATCTGAGAGCGAATACTGAGGGAGCCATGGGAAGAAATTGCTAGGGCCTTGACAGAAATCTTTGTATCCTCATTGGCAACAGGCGAACAGCCAATGTTGTTCCGTTCTTTCAGAAGGGTCGCAAGGATAATCCAGGAAAGTATAGGCCGATGAGCCATACGTCAGTGGTAGGGAAAGTTATGAGATTGGATTCTTCGGGGCAGGATTTACTCCCATTTGGAAACAAACGAACTTATTAGCGAGAGACAGCATGGTTTTGTGAAGGGGAGGTCGTGTCTTACTAAATTGATTGAGTTTTTTGAGAAAGTGACGAAGATGAGTGATGAAGGAAGGTCAGTGGATGTTATATGGACTTCAGTAAAGCCTTTGACAAGGTCCCTCATGGCAGGCTGGTAATAAAGGTGAAGTCACACGGGATCAGAGGGGAGCTGGCAAGATGGATACAGAACTGGCTCGGTCACAGAAGACAGAGGGT
This sequence comes from Heterodontus francisci, assembly GCF_036365525.1. Lineage (NCBI taxonomy): Eukaryota > Metazoa > Chordata > Chondrichthyes > Heterodontiformes > Heterodontidae > Heterodontus > Heterodontus francisci. The sequence goes on from NW_027140574.1 coordinate 109,397, forward strand.
AACAATGGAATCGTGCTTTTCTGAATGGACTGATGCGACTAGTGGTGTTCTGCATAGATCAATGCTGGGACCTTTGATGTTTGTAGTATATATAAATGATTTTGACGAAAATGTAGCTGGTCAGATTAGTCCATTTGCGGACGACACAATGGTTGGTGGAGTTGCGGATAGTGATGAGGATTGACAGAGGATACAGCAGGATATAGATTGGTTGGAGACTTGGGCAGAGAAATGGCAGGTGGAGTTTCATCCGGACAAATGTGAGGTAATGCATTTTGGAAGGTCTAATGGAGGTGGGAAGTATACAGTAAATGGCTGAACCATTAGCAGTATTGATAGGCAGAGAGATCTGGGCGTACAGGTCCATAGGTCACTGAAAGTGGCAACGCAGGTGGATAAGGTAGTCAAGACATGCTTGCCTTCATCATAGAGTAAAACAATTGGCAAGTCATGCTGCAGCTGTGCAGAACTTTTGTGAGGCCACACTGAGATTATTGCATGTAATTCGAGTCACCCACACTACCAAAAGGACGTGGAGGCTTTGGAGAGGGTACAGAAGAGGTTTACCAGGATGTTGCCTGGTCTGTATGGCATTAGCTATGAGGAGAGGTAGGATAAACCCGGATTGTTTTCACTGGATCGACGGAGGTGGAGGGGCGACATGATAGAGGTTTACAAAGTTATGAGGGGCATGGACAGAGTGGATAGCAGAAGCTTTTCCCCAGGGTGCAAGAGTCAGTTACTAGGGGCACAGGTTTAAGGTGCGAGGGGCTAAGTTTAGAGGGGATGTGCGAAGCAAGTTCTTTACACAGAGGGTGGTGAGTGCCTGGAACTTGCTGCCAGGTGAGGTGGTGGGAGCAGGTACAATAGCGACGGAGAAGAGGCATCTTGACAAATACATGAATAGGATGGGAATGGAGGGATACCGTTCCCAGAAGTGCTGAATATTTTAGTTTCGGCAGGCATCAAGATCAGTGCAGGCTTGGAGGGCCGAATGGCCTGTTCCTGTGCTGTACTGTTCGTTTTTCTTTGTTATTTGTTCTTTGTTCTTTGAATATGGGCATGATGACAATGGACTGGAAGGTTGTAGATGTCACGCCCTGTTTATAAAGAAGGTGATTCCTGACAACGTAGCGGCCCGCTGACGTTATCAGAGTGAGCCAATGCAAGAGAGTAAGTTATTACGATGAGATCAGACAAATATATGCTGGGAGAAGGGGCAGAGAGTAAAAATCTCAAAATAACTCAGTAGTCAAGGCTAGACGTTGAAAAAATAATAAAAGGGAAAAACTAAAGTTCCAGCATTTGTATGCAGGTAGCATTTGAAAATGCACCGATGTATTGATAGCACAAATAGATATCAATAAGCATGATCCGCAAACCTTTCGAGACATGTCTCCAGCCTGACATAGATTGCCACCTGGATATTGAAGAGTACATGTCATTTAGGAAGGACAGGAGGCTAGGAGAAGGTGAAGCTGTGGCTCAGTTTATTAATGATGGCATTAGCACATTAAACAGGGGTGACCTAAGTTAAAGAACCCAGGATATAGAAGCGGGTTGGCTAGAGATGAGAAATGATAAAGGGAAGACGTCACTTGTGAGAGTCCCTAGCAGTACCACATGGTAGGACAGAATATACTGGAAGAAATAATGGGAACTTGACAGAAAGTTACAGTAATAATCATGGGGGATTTTAATGTGCCTATAGGCTGGAAAAATCAGATGGCAAAGGTAGCATAGATGAAGAGTTCATCGAATGTTTTCAGGATAATTTCTTGGAAAGGCAGGCTCTGGAGCCAATCAGAGAGCCGGCTATACCAGACCTGGTATTACGCAACGAGATTAGATTAATTTATGGCCTCATAGTAAAGGCGCCCCTCGGTAGCAAGGATCATAATATGATTGAAGTTTACATTCAGTTTGAATGAGCGAAGAATGGGTCCAGGTCTAGCATTTTAAGTTTAAATCAGGGAAATTATAAGGGCATGAAAGAAGACATAGCTAAAGGCAACTGGCAAATTAGGTTCGTGGACGTGCTATGGCCGACATTGAGGGAATATTTCAGAATACACCGTATAGATATATTCGACAAAAAAGAAACATTCCAATGGGAGGACCCACCACCTGTGGTTCCCTAAAAAAGATAGCATGCAACTTAAAGAAAAAGTGTAAGATTGCACAATGATGTATAAGAGGTCAGAAGATTGGACGCAATCTAAAACAAATGAAGAAAAGATAGGAGGAAAAAATTAGAGTATTTGAGAAAGCTGGCTAGATATATAAAGACAGATTATATAGTTTTGTTTTGAAGGAAAGAGCTAAAGTGAACGTTGGTACAATAGAAAATGAGTCTGATGAATTAATAAGGGAAAATAAGGAGATGGCAGATGAACTGAACTGGTATTTTGTATCAGTCTTGACTATAGAGGATACAAGTAGCATTTCAGAAATAGCTATGAATCAGAAAATGGAACGGAGCATGGAAATCGAGACAAATGTAATCACGAGGGAAGTGATATTGAACAAATTGTTGGAGATGCGGGTTGATAAGTCCCCTGGACTTGATCGACATCATCTTCGGGTCCAGAAGATGTGGCCAGTACGAAGTTAATTGTAATTTTCCAAAATTTCCTAGATTCGGCGAAGGTTGAATTAGATTGCAAAAATAATAAGTTATATAGTTGATGCATTGATCTAAATTTCCTAAAATTGTCTAAATTACATTGGAAAATAGCGAATGTAACGCCTTTATTCAAGACAGAGGGAGACCAAAAGCAGGAAACTAAGGCTAGTTAGCTTCACATCTGACATAGGGAATATGTAAGAAGCTAATATTAAATGCATTATAGCAGGATACTTAGTCAAATTCAAGGTAATCAGGCAGAGTCAACATGGTTTTGTGAAAGAGAAACCTTGTTTAACAAATATATTGGAGTTCTTTGAAGAAGTAACACGTGCTCAGGATAAATGGTAAACTGTGGATGTTTTTTTTATTCAATCATGGGATGTGGGCGTCAATGGCCAGGCCAGCATTTATTGCCCATCCCTAATTGCCCTAACTGAGAGGCTTGCTCGGCCATTTCAGAAGTCAATCACATTGCTGTGGGTTTGGAAACACATGTAGGCCAGACCAGGTAAGGACAGCAGATTTCCTTCCCGAAAGGACATTCGTGAATCAGATGGGTTTTTTTTTACAACAATCGACAATGGTTTCATGACCATCGTTAGACTAGCTTTTTAATACCAGATTTATTAATTGAATTCAAATTCCACCTTCTGCTGTGGTGGGATTTGAACCCATGTCCCCAGAGCAGTACCCTGGGTCTCTGGGTTACTAGTCCAGTGACAATACCACTACGCCACCGTATTGTACTTAGATTTCCAGAAGGCATTTGATAAGACGCTACATCAAAGATTATTGTTGAAAATAAATGCTCATGGTACAGGGGAGTAACATATTGGCACTAATGGAAGATTCATTATTGAATGGGAAACAATGGGTTGGAAAGATGTAACGAGTGGAGCTCTGTGGTATCAGTGCTGGGGCCTTAACTTTTAACAGTTGCTGCAAGAGATTTTATTTTTGTATGGAAAGCTTACAATTCTGTGTGTTGATAAAAAGCTGAAAAAAAAAGGATTTTCAGTTGACTTGGGCAGCTGCAAATAGCTGGAATTTCTGGATGTTGACTTTGCATGCAAGAGTATGAAAAACAGTTTCAGCAAGCCAGTCAGGGGTTTTGACCTCCTCAGAGCAACACTTTGAATGACAGACGAGACACACTGTCTGATTACGTGATCAGCCCAGGAAGGCTTTTTGCATTCACTTTGAAGTTTTAAAAGTGAGTTGGACAAAGAGCAGGAATTTGTTACCTAGACCTGCCCTGCCTGGAAACTGGAGCAAAAGAAATCTATATGTTGAAAAGAAATCCTGCATTCGAAATCTGGCAGATTCCTATAGTCTCCTGTCACAGAAGAATTCCTGCATCCAGTGTGGTTCATGTTGCCTCCTGCGTTTTTGGAAATTCTGAAATCTGAACAAAGCTTCTAGTGCTCTGTTCCTGCAATGAGTCCTGAGCAGACCTGTTGCTACAACAGGCTGAATGATCTTTGTGACGACTGCTGCAGTCGAATTGCCTTGAACGCCTAGACATATAAGAGTGATCATCAACCTCGCCTTCGGAGTGTCAGTACTGAGGGAGTGCTGTTCGCTTCGGGGTCAGTACTGAGGGATTACTCCACTGTGGTGGGGGCGGCGGAGGATGTGAGGTGAGTGTCATTTTTGAGGGAGCACTGCAGTGTCGAAGGGTCAGTACTGAAGGAGTGTGCACTGTCAGTGGATCAGTACTGAGGGACTGTGCCTTGCTAGAGGAGCAGTGCTAAGGGAGAGCTGCACTGTCAGAGGGTCACTTCTGAGTGAGCGCTGCACTGTTGGAGGGTCAGTACTGAAGGAGCGCTGTCTGGTTTGTGGGACAGTACTGAGGGAATGCTGCATTGTTGAATGTGCCGCTTTGTGGATGAGACATCATACTGAGGTGCTCTACACTCGTTCACGAGGAGGAAAAATTCCATGACCCTTACTCCCGCTGTGATGACTTCTGTTGCATCAAGACTACCTAATTTCCTGTTTCCCCGTATCTTCCAGCCAAGGACAGATCATGATCGAAGAACTGAATTACCTCCTCCAGTTTCTGTGCAACAGATTCTCGGTGCTGAATGGCCGAAAGCTGTTCCTGTGCAATAGGCCCACGCGGGCTGAATGGCCTCCTCCTGTTCCTCGTGTATGAAACAACCGGATTGGGGGGGGGAGGGGGCGGTATAAGTGCTGAATGGGACTGTTCCTGCTCCTGTGTAACGGGATCGAGGTCTGGATGGCTTTATCCTTCTCTTCTCTTAGGGATTCGAGGGTTTGATAGGCCTTCTCTAGTGCCTCTGTAGAAGGCGCAAAGAACTGAATGGGCTTCCACTTGCTCCAATGTATCAGGCTGAATGGCCTCCTCCTCTTCCTGTGTAAAAGACTCGAGGGGTATGAATGGCCTCCTTCTGTTCCTGTGTAACAGGCCCGAGGGGCTTAATGGGTATCCGCCTTTTCCAGTGTATCAGTCTCGAGAAGGGGTTGAATGGCCTCATTTTCCTGTGAAACAGGGTCGAGAAGGGGCTCAATGGGCCTCCTTCTGTTCCTGAGTTACAGGCTCGAGGGGCTGAATGAGCCTCCTCCAGTTCTTGTATAACAGGATCGAGGGGTTTACTGCAATCCTCCATTACTGGTTCGAAGCACTGATTGGCCTTCTCCTGTTGATCAATTCAGCCTAATTGGTCAAACATGCTGTGGGGCTGTGAATCTCTCCCTCTGGTTAACTCTGCCCTTGTACGATCTGTTCTCTCCTCTCTTCCCTCCCCCGGAACAGCTGAAGACTCTTCACAGTGAGATGGTGAGAGACCGCCTGGAATAAAGACAAGAAATGCTGGAACAACTCGGCAGGTCTGGCAGCATCTGTGAAAAGATAAGCAGAGTTAACGTTTCGGGTCAGAGACCTTTCTTCGGAACCCCCTGGAGTTTTGTTGCCCGCAGTCCCACTTCTCCGTGCTTTACATTGAGAGGCTGAAGCTCAAGGCGCAGAAGGACGATGACTGAAATCTACTCTTCACAACAGAATCAGCTGAAGAACATCACTGGAAAAAAAACATGTGATCCAGAGATGGGATTGATTGGTGGTTGAATAGGAAACCTCATCGTTGGGAGAAAACAGCTTCAAGTTTTCATGATTTAATTAATGTATTCAGAATTGTCCAGTCTTTGGAGTTTTCCAAAAGAATCTCGGAAATAAATAGATTCTATCAGAATGCAGATTGAACTCAATGTCGTAATCTGTTTGTTCATTTTAAAAATACACAGTTTGAGAAATGTGGAAACCTCAATATCCCCGTGGAGATTCCACAGGGTATATATTACAGGCTCTGGGAATGTATCGCCTCAAAGTTCAATCTAGAGAGATTGCCTGCAGTACCTTCGGACAGATAACATCACAGAGAACATGATTGGAACTTCTTGCAGTATCGAGAAAATATACTACCTATTGCTTGCAGTTATTGGTGTTCCTGGTAAGTGACTATAACCATTGAAGTAATGCAGATCTGTGCATGAGCTGGTCTCTGGTTTCAATCTGTGACTGATAATGTTACAACCTGATCTAGTGGTGAGTGATATAGTGACACTCTATCTACATTAACATTTTTTTACTTCAAATATCCTGAATTATCTCTTCGGTGTTTTTCCATTTTCTCAACTAAAAATAAACCTCTGTCTGTACCTGACAAGGTCTCTGCATAACCACATTATTACACATAGTGGAATATCGTGTAATGTTGAATTAGACAACAGTGAAAGCAAGTCACTGACTGAAGGTATTAGTGGGAGCATCACTTAGTGTAAACTCAAATGTAGGACACTAATGGGATCCTCTGTCATTGTAGTTTTGTACAGAACGTGGGTCACGAACCGGAGTGGAATACCTGACTCCAGTCGTCATGTATTACTGGGAGCATCTATCACTGTAGTTTTGTACAGAGTATGTTTGCACAATCCCGGTTCTGTTGCAGAATAACTGCTTCGGGTGACTGATCTCTCTTTTCCTTGGAGTTTCCTCTGTATTTTACGAATGTAATGTATTCTAATGGTGATAATTTTTGCTGAAATTTTGTGATACGGTTAGAAATTGAATTATATTTGTATTTCTCAATCTCCCATTGAACTGGTCCAACAGAAACAGATGTTAACTGCTTACTGATAGTTGAACAGCAGGACTGCAGAAGTATAACAGTAATCTAATCCACTTTATAATGACATTTCTTAATCTGTGTATCGTCATTGGAGCACTCTTTTTTTATTCATTCATGGGATGTGGGTGTCGCTGGCCAGGCCAGCATTTATTGCCCATCCCTAATTGTCCGTGAGAAGGTGGTGATGAGCTGCCTTCGAGAACCGCTGCAGAGCATTTGGGCTAGGTATACCCACAATGATGTGTCTAAAGTGTACGTCTATGGACCTCCAGTGTAAACATTGGGATATTCCATACTCAACTGATGTCGCTATGGAACCAGCTTTATTCCTAGCTATGCTGCGTTTTTGTATGGTAAATGGGCCATTCTTTGTTCCAATCCTACCGAGGTCCTCTTCTTAACATTATTTTTCCTGCTACTTCGATTACTGTGCTTGTTTCCTTCTGTTGCCTTGAACTGGAAACTTCCATCACCCTTGCTTCCAATTTCCAACACTCCCTCCTCTTCACAAGGTCCATCTCTAGAATTTCCTGCCCCTTCCTCTACTTCTACACGTCCATTCCAGGGGACTGGCTGTTCACCCATATCTACTGTAATCCCACTGACCCCCACATCTACATTAATTATCGTGCCTCCGACACCACGTCTTGGAAATGTGCGATTCCATTCTCCGAGTTTATCCAGCTCAGTTCCATCTGTTCCAATGATACCATCTTCCACACAAGTGCATCTGAAAAGTCATAATTTTTCCTCAGCTGATGGTTCACTCCACTGCATTTAGCAGGGCCCTTGACCATGTCCATCCCATTTGCCACATTACTGCCTTCACCCCCTCCCCTCCATGCCAGGACCACGATAAAGTTCCCCTTGTCCTCATCTTCCAACGTATCAGCCTCCATATTCAACTCACAATCCTCCAACATTCTGCCACATCCAGTTATGCCCACCTGCCATGCTATATTCTGCTCCCCTACCGTCCCCACCCATTATGAAACCATTATGAAACTACACTCTGACTATTTGCCTCCCACACTCCAAGGCCCAAACTCTCCTTCCAGAGGAAACAGGGATCTGCTTGTACTTCTTACAAAATAGCAGTTATATTCACTGCACACAATGATGTCTCCTGGACATTGGGAGAGGAACAAATTCAGATCGAGTTTTTTTTTGTTGTTTTTGGACTTCCCCAATCTGTCTGCATGCATGACCCTGTGCATCCACTCGCTTGTCACTTTAATTCTACATCCCTCTACCACTCTGATCTCTCTATCCCCGAACTCTTCCACGCTTCCACTGAAGTTCACTCAGGAACAGCACCGTTTTCTGTCGAAGAAGACCTTATATTGATTGTCAGGCTCAATAGGAGATTGAAAACTTCAGATTATGACCATCGCTTCCACTTTCTCGGACGGCCTGTGCGGGTAATGGAGGCTATCATCCAAGAGTCATTGGGAATGTAGGGGATGTGCGCTTGTGCATGAGATGGGGATCACCTACTGGTACACAGCTGGTAGGCCTGTCCACATCCCTGGAGTTTAGCCACAATTCTCTGACACTTTTCTGGGCGAATGGAACATGTTCCTACTTGCCACAGTTTCCATGTTCCCCTCCCCCCTCTGTTATTAAGCTGTAACCATTTACACCTCCTCTGGGCCCATCCTCTGTTCCTTTAATTGTCTCATTCGTCTTGCACCATCATCCCTTTTATCATTGAATCATGCCTTTCCTGCATAAATCACAGACCTTTCCCATAAATCCCTCTACCCCGAGGCCCCACTTTTCACTGGCTTTACCATTGTTATAAAACTGTTATTCTGTTCTTCCTTCATGTTCTGATGGAAGGCTATCCACATGAAGCATTAACTCTGTTTCTCTCTCTACAGATGCTACCTGACTGCTAAGCGTTTTCAGCATTCTCCTATTTTTAACAGATTTATGACAGTTCCATTATTTTGATTTCACTTCTGTACTCATGCCTGGTTTATTAACAGGGTTGAATGGCATAGGTGGGGTGCAGAGTTTCAGAGTTTGAACTCCACAGACTTCGGATTTTACCTTGACTGGTTTTCACATTGACGTCAGGATGAATGACAGGCTTTGCTTCCAGTTGGGCAGGGAGGACTCTGGAGATCGAGTCATGACCAGGGCAGTCCAAACCATGACCCCAGGGTATGGGGAGCTCTCTGATATCAGGGAGTGTGAAATCACGAACCCCAGAGGTGTTGAAGGTGCTGACATCACTGTTCGCTGGACTGGAGATTCTGAACCACTGGAAGGGTTTCCTATCGGAGAGCATGTTCTGAGTCTGGTGTGGGGGAGTCGGAGAGAGAATGGCTGGTCCTGTCCTCCAGGGACGGATCACCCATGCTGAACAGTGATCGGACACGTGCGCCAGGGAAAGTTCTTGGGAGGGAAAGTGATCCCAACCTCGGGGAGTGGGCCCCCATCCTGGAGTGTGGTCTGAGCTCAGTTAGGTGGATGCGGCACGAGGAGTGATGATTCAAGACTCGATTAGGGGAGCTGTTACGCGGGACGTCCGATCCGCGGGTGTTATTCTAGTAGCACAGGGATGCCGTAGTGCCACTGCTGTTGCTTTCCCCTGATAGGCCGTCTCCCCACAACAGCATCCAAAACGGTATATTTGTTAGAGAGGGGGTAGCCACAGGAAGATTCCTACACTGACTGCCTGCGCCTTCTAGCGGTCACCCATCTATCTGCCTGCATCGTGGGTGAAACCACGTCTCTAAAATTCCTGCCTATGAGGCTTTCTGCACCTGCATGCTCCTAAGTGCATCCAATTGCTGCTCCAAGCGATCCATGCGGTCTGCGAGAAGCTGCAATTGGGTACACTTCCTGCAGATGTAGTCATCCGGAAGGCTGGAAGCATCACGGACCTCCTACATCTCACAGGTGAATCACTTTACAGTAACTGACATTTCGAGCACGAATTAATAATTAATTTAAAATAGTTAATTAAATACTTATTAAATCTTTACTAAATTAAGTTACAATTAACTATATGGTCCCTAATGCTAGATTTGTAAGATAAATATTAAATGCTAAATACGGTAATCTCCTCCCTCTGGTTTAGTTACTCCTCGACGTATTAATTAATTAGTTAATTAGGGTTTTAATCAATTTTAATCAATGTTTTATTTTCAAATTCAGTACGGATTCCCTACCAGCCAATCAGGTCACAGTTTTCCTGTGAATTCACTTACAGTTTCTTTTAGTTTTTTTTTTCCCACCCGAGGTAACTTACCAGTCCGGAAATCCCTCCGAGTTTTCTTCCTGGATGTAGGCTGCGAATCCCCGAGGTAAGGTTTTTATTCTTACCAGTCCGGAACTCTGCCCATTGAGTCTTCTCCCTGGCCTCAAACAAATTTTTTTGGTATTCAAGTCCTTGATTTATTCTTTGGCGCAGATACGGATAATATTGATCACTAACTTCCAGTCTCTTTTCCCTTCTCTCACTTACAGTTAATTTACTGGCAATTGTGATCCTGTCCCAGGGTAAGTGTGGCCTCTCCACATGTATCACTCTCTACCTGGTGGCCATGGCAATGGCGGATCTGCTGGTCATTTTCTTGGAGGTCATACTGACGCGGGGCAGTTACTATTATTTTCCAGTAACTTTCCTGGACATCACCCCTGTATGCAGTGTTGTAACTGTCCTGGCTCGTGCAGCTGGAGATTGTTCTGTATGGTTCACCGTAGCTTTCACCTTTGATCGATTTGTGGCCATTTGTTGCGTGAAGCTCAAAGCAAAATATTCCACTGAGAAAACTGTGGCTGTGGTTCTAACAACAATCTGCATTCTGCTCTGTTTAGAAAATGTCCCTCATTACTTTGCATATAAACCTGCAGACATAATCGACAATGTACCGTGGTTCTGTGTTTTAAAGCCAAGCTATTTTACTGAGCCCGGATCAAAGGGATTTGATAGGTTTGAAATAGTTTTAACACCATTACTCCCTTTTGTTTTAATTCTGTTGCTCAACACTCTGACAGTGAGACACATTTTAGTGACCAGTCGAGTCCGTAAGGGACTGAAGGGTCAGAACAAGGGAGGGAATCACAGTGACCCAGAGATGGAAAGCAGAAGGAAGTCTGTGATTTTACTCTTCGCCATATCTGGTAACTTCATACTTCTGTGGTTGGTGTTTGTTATAGAATACTTATATTACAACATTGCAGGAAGAGATCATTTGTAGTACAACGATTCTGAATATATATTTCGACTTGTCGGATGGATGCTGATGAATTTAAGTTGCTGCACAAACACATTTATTTATATGGTGACTCAGTCAAAGTTCAGAGAGCAGGTCAAGAGCGCGGTGAAATATCCGTGCACATAAATTATTCAATTAATGAATAAACACGATAACTAAGAGCCGCCCAGAGGCAGTCGCAGTGCTTCTAGTCCATGAATGCAATATTTATCCCCAACTGGCCAGGGGTGACTGACAACCGGATGACCTGAAATACACTGGTGGGGGTAGATCACACACGCCCAACAGCAGCGAGACAGGAGCCAAGAGGTCATTAACAGCTGAGTTACTGTAAATCCACTGGTGGTGTGGGTGGGGTGAGGGCTCATGATCACATATAGCATAGGACAGTGGGGCAGCGGGACAATGTCAGTTGTGGTGGACCGGACAGGAAGGAGGCAGGATGATAGTCAACGAGATCCTTGCAGGACAGAAGGAGAAACGACAGCCACATTCTCTCCTCCACCTCCATTGGTTCCATTCTCAGTTCCAGAACTCTGGTCTGAAAACAAAACTTGCTCTTATGAAAGCTGTGATGTGAGTGCTTCAATTTTTCTTTGAAATCATTGCTTTAAGAGCTGATATTTGAATTGTTGACTGAGTGAAGTATACACACACTGCAGGGCACCTATTAACAAGTAACTCAAATGTCAGGATGATTTACGGCTGTCATGTGAATTGACTGTTGTAAAAGATAGTTTCACTTTTGGATTGTGTTCGGTTGCTGCTTGACCTGCCAGAAGGATAGCCAAAAACCTCTTTCTCTTGAATGTAATTCTTGCATCAAGTGTAATTCCTATTTCCTCATGAAGTTCAAGGAACTTTTAATCAGTTGCGAATCAGATGCATGGGAAATAAGCCCTTGTTGCTCTGTCTGCCTGAAGAGAGGAAGCATTGCATTTCAGGAGTGACAGATTACTGCTGCCTCATGTCTCTGGAGAATCTCTGATTAAGCTGGCCTATTGTCTCCTGTCTCTGAAGAATGTCTGCATTAAGCTGGCCTCTTGTATCCTTTGCTGGAAGAAGTCCTGAATTGGCAGAAATCCAGCATTTTATTTTTTTAAAAGCGAATTTTGCATTGAGTTTGAGAACTGACATCTGTTGCTGCATCTCTGATGGAAGAACTTGTGAGATGCCTGCTGCAGATGAATTGCTTTGAATGCTTACTCAACACAGACTGTTCATTGACCTTGCCTGGATAGGCTTTGCGTGAACATCCGACTATTTGGCTCACCGACCTGGAAATATCCTAACAGACTGTAAAAACCGGTTATTTAGTTATTTCTAACGAACAGTTATAAACTTAAAAAGCCTTTTCCCCTGATTAGCTGTATTTGAGTGTGTGTTTGTGTGCATGAGAGTTATGAAGAATAAGGAGTTATAATTATTTTTGTATATAGATTTATGTCATTATTGTTAAAGATTTAGTTAATTGGTAAATAGTTCATTTTTTTGTTGTCTAAGAAAACCTAGTGCAGTGTATTATATCTTGGGGGACAAATAACGTGTTTAATTTCGCTATTTTCTGGTAGCTGGGAAACTTTATTTGATATGCTTGTGGAGTAGTGGGACTACAACTCCCGCATTGGATGTAACAAAGCAAAATGCTACAGATGCTGCAAATATTTTCCTGTCACTTGATGATTATTAATTGTTTTATTTTGTGGAGACACTTTATTGAGTCTGTCTCCCTTCCATTCCCCCACCCTCACACTGGCATCGCTAGCTCTCTCTCACCGAGTCAGATGGTGTTGGGTGGGTGGTTTGTTTCTGGAGAATCCCAGCGTAGGAGCAAGGGTGCGAGACGCGACCTGTGGAGGGGGGGGGGGGGGGTGGGGAGGGAAGGAGCGGGATCGTCAACACTGTCGTTTCAGCTTTGTGTCTTCTCAGATGGGCTGATCTGAGCCCCTTCCTGACTCCCGTTTCAGGTCATATTGTTCACGGTTCCCTTCCTTCAGGCTCTGTTGCTCACTCCTTGAAATCAGCAGCTATCACCCCACTCCTCAAGAAACCTTTGGCCCCTCTATCCTTGCAAATTACAGAGCAATCACCAACCTCCCATTAATTCTCAAAAGTCCTGGCATGTGTTTTCACCTCCCAGATCCTTTCCCATCTTTCTTGAAACTCCATGTTTGAATCCCTCCAATTAGGTCGCCACCACTGGCTCAGTACAGAAGCGACATTTTTGAAAGTCACTAATGATGTCCTGTGTGATGCTGATCACTTTAAACTCACCCCCACCCCTCCTTCCACCCCGTCATTCCCGACCTATCTGCAGCCTTTGGCACTGTTGACCACGCCATTCACCTCCAACGCCTCTCCACTGTTGTCCAGCTGAGTGTTACTGCTCAGGCCTCGTCCCATTCCATTCTTATCTATCTAATCGTATCCAGGGTGTCACTTGCAATGGATTTTCTGACACTTCCTGCATTTTTATACAGGCTGAGGCTGATCCATACTGTTCACAACTCTGGTGTCATATCTCATCCCAAGATGCATTTATGACGACATATATCCATGCCATCACTCGCACCGCACATTACTGCTTGCCTAACATTGCCCGACTTCACCACTGACTCAGCTAATTTTCTGCTGAAGCCTTCATCTCTGCCGTTGTATCCTCTAAACTTAACTATTCCAAATTATTCCTGGCAGCTTTACACACATGACACGCATTGTAACCGTGGTAAACATGAGGGCATCAAAAACCCTTGCAGCCAGTGTCCTAACTCATACCATGTCCTGTTCAACCGTCAGCCTCAGTGCTTACAGAATGACATTATCTGTGTGACAAACGAGCTGAGGCAGTGGAAGAAACAAAAATTATACAACCATCTGCTCACATTCAATGACAAAGTGAGGTTGAGACTGCACATTAACTCATTCATACGCCACATGTACCTGAATGCCCTGCATACATACTGCAGAATAACTCGCCCCATTCACCAGGGTCTGTGAAAAACACTGAAAAATATGTGCCGTCTGTTTCCAAAATGCATTCACTGTACAGATTGATTCGTGGGATGTAGGTGCCCCTGGCTAGGCCAGCGGTAATTGCCCTTCCTTAATTTCCCCTTAAGAAAGTGCTATTTGGCTCTTCAATCTTGAACCAGTTGCTCTCCCTTTTGGTGAGGGAGCTCCCCCAGTTGCTGATATTTAAGGAGTTACTGGATCAGGCCCAGTTGTTCAGAATGTGGTGGTCGAAAAGCCTGTCAAAACTCCCAGTCTGTTTTTACAGAGGAAGTCTGGGCCACTTGAATGTTAGTAGCTGAGGAAGAAATGGCAAGAAGAAAGAATAGATTTTTTTTCATAGCTATTTTAAACAAAACAATCTGCTTGCTACAGCTGGATGGCCAAAAGCTATCAGTGGCGCTGTTGGTAAAACAAGTACATTTCGTTCATTCCTTTCGCCTCCTAACTGCTCTTCATCAACAATGACGACCAGGGCTCATCTCATTTCCCCTCAGCGGCCAGCATCTTTGGGAGGGACAAAGAGAAAAATAATTCGAAAACATAAACTTCCAAACAGGCCAGGATTAAAATGCTGAATGTGACCAATGAAAAAAGAGAATTCAATTGAAAAAAATATTTAGGGGATCATTATGTTTCCTAAGTATGGCACTTTTATCCCAGCTACCCCTCAGACATTCGTCCATGGAGGGAAGCATGAGTCACCTCTCTCACTTTGTCTGCCCTAGAACGTTTTCTTTCTCTCTCTGCCCCGCACACTTTCTCTCTATTTCTGCCCTATCTCGCTCTCTCCTTGCCCCTCTCACCTTCACTCTTCCTAGCCCTCTCAATTTCACTCTCTCGCTGCCCTTCACATTTTTCCCGTCTCCGTGCCCTCACCCTTTTTCCCGTTGCCCCTCACTTCTGAACTCTCTTTCTTCCCTCTCTCCCTACCCCTTTAATGTTCTCTCTCCTTTTGCCTTTCACTTCCTCTCCCTACCCCTTCATTGCTTGCCACTAACTGTGTTCTCACTTCCGCCCACTCAGTCTGCCCCTCTTTCTCTCCCTGCACCTTTCACTTCCTCTCCTTTTCCCTCTCTTTCTTTATCACTCTGCTACCTCATTTCCCGCGCTCACATTCCCTTTTCCTGGTCCTCTCACCTTCGCCTCCAGCCTCTCGCTGGTGCGTGTTTTTTAAAGGTCTAAATGGGAGAAAAATTGCGTGTTCCTCAAATTAAAATCAAACACATGTGGGGCAGTGACTGAATGTTTCTGATCTTTGGCTGGAGTTGTTCAAGCTGAGGTCACTGGTTTGAGAGCCGAGTTGCTCGCCTTCAAATTGAATTTGTAATTATACCATCTTGTGATCGTTACCCCCGGATGATCCTTAACTACGGTATCTCTTATTAATCCTTCCTCATTACACATTACTAGATTTAAAATAGACGGTTCCCAGATCAGTACTGCTCTCAATATGAATCCCTGATGCGCTCTACAAATTTGTCTTCCTCCTTACCTCTGCCAATCTGATTTGTCCAGTCAAAATGCAGATTAATATTATCCATAACAATTGCAGCGCCCTTCTTACACGCCTCTTTAACTTCCCGATTTATAATTTGTCCTACAATGAGGCAACTCTTCGGGGGCCTATAGACGATTCGCACCCATGACTTCTTCCCCTTGCTATTCATTATTTCCATCCAAACTGATTCCACATCACGATGTACTGCACCTATATCACTACTCACCACCGCACTGATACCTTCCTTTATTAACAAAGCTATCCCACCTCCTTTTCCTTTTTGCCTATTTTTCCAGAACGCGAAATACTCGTGAATATTGAGTTCTCAGTCTTGTTCAGCCTGCAAACACGTCTCTATAATAGCTATCAAATCATATTCATTTATTTCTATTTGTGCCATCAAATCATCTATCTTGCTATAAATGCTGTGTGCATACAGATAAAGAGCCTTAAGCTTTGACTTTTTTTTTTAACCATTGATACTGTTCAGGTTCGAACTACTGCTGCACTCTTCTGCTTATATTTTCTGCACCTTCCTGTCACACTTTGATTAGCGTTCGCTTCCTCATGACCCTGCACCTCTGCTCTCTCGCCCCTTATTTGATTTTTTTAAACTTCCCTTCCATTGATCCCCACCCCACCACCCCAACCCCCCACCCCCACCCCACCACTATTTAGTTAAAAGCCCGATCTATAATCATAGTTAAACGATTTGCCAGGGCACTGGTCCCAGCTTGGTTCAAATGAAGCCCATCCCAACAGAACATCTCCCTCCTTCCCCAGTACTGGTGCCAGTGACCCATGAATCGAAACCCATTTCTCCCACACCAATCTTTGAGCCACGTGTTTACCTCTCTAATCGTATTTACTCGACGGCAACGTGCCTCAGGTAGTAATCCGGAGATTATTGCCTTTGTGGTTCTGCTTTTTAATTTAGACACGACCTGCTCATAGTCCCTCAGAGGAACCTCTTTCCTATTCCTACCTAATATCGTTGGTAAAAACGTGAAACAACAACTGTATCCTCCCCCTCCCACTCCAAGTTCCTCTCTTACCCAGAACAGATGTCCTGAACACTGACACCAGGTAGGCAACACAGCCTTTGGAACCCTCTGTCTTTGCTGCTAATACCCGGATCTATTCCCCTAAATATGCCATCCCCAATAACTACTACATGTCTCTTTTACCTTCTCATTGGATTGGCGCTTTGAACCACCTTGCTGTGGTCAGTTCGCTCATCCTCCCTGCAGTCTGCGTCCTCGTCCACACCGGGAACAAGAACCTCAGACCTATTGACTAAGGGCACTGGCTGAGTCTCCTCCAAAGCTAAACGCGAGATCACCATACCTTCCTCATTGGCAGTCACACCTCCTGTCTCTGACCACGGTCCAAATGAAAAGCAATTAATCTAAGGCTGTGACTGTCTCCCGAAATCCAGTGTCCAGGTAACTTTCTCCCTCCCTG
Organism: Heterodontus francisci; assembly: GCF_036365525.1. Taxonomy (NCBI): domain Eukaryota; kingdom Metazoa; phylum Chordata; class Chondrichthyes; order Heterodontiformes; family Heterodontidae; genus Heterodontus; species Heterodontus francisci. The sequence continues at coordinate 126,383 of NW_027140574.1, forward strand.
ATGTGTCGCACTGTCCGCAGCTCGGACTCCAACTCATGAACTCTGAGCCGAAAGTACCTCGAGCAGCCAACGCTTGCTGCAGATGTGATCAGCATGGATCGCACCGGCGTCCATCGGCTCCCTCATACCACAGCTGCAAGACATCGACTGCCCTGCCATTCTCTATTCTACTTAATTAATTATTTTTGATGTTAAATATTTTGGAAGTGAATTTCTAATCTGCACTTTTCAGCTGTAATAACGTCATTGATTTAAACCACTTGGCAAATCAAATGCTACACGAACGAGATGCCCAGCAATCGCTACCTCTTTTCCTGAGATGTCACACCTCGGCTCTGACATGTGGGGAAATGTAGAGGGGGCACGCTGCCGCCGCTTTTATCTCCCGCCGCCGCTGCCCTTCTCACGCTGGTCCGCCCTCTGCTGGTGGATACTGGTGTTTCAGTAGGTGCAGGAATGGCATAAAAATCACAATCTGTTGGAGAACAATGGCCGGTGTAGTCGTTCTCGCGACTGAGCAACAATTGCGTTCTGCTGAAATATTTAGAATTAAAGTGCAAAAACACATTAATTTCTGATCAGATTCTCCTGCTCTCCCGACATACTACTGAATCCTCAGGGATAGTGTAGCACAGTAAAACAACAAGATATTGTATGTAGGAATTAGTGTATATTTAGCACTTGAAACATAATACAAGCATTAATATTGACAAAGGCATAAGTTCCAAATAAAACATTGAATAAATATTGTATTATTGTTTAAGGTTATTTCCATTATACATCAGCACTTACATTATAAACTGCAGTAATTTGTCCACATTGAGTATATGGCGGTGGAGGAAGCAATTACAATAAATGCAGATAAAAGAGATAGACCATTCATTGGTCGCCTGATGTATTATAAACCTTCTTCAATAGGATATGAAAATGTGAGTCGGTTACTAAACGGAGTTTGTATAAACTCTTTATTAATAAGCAATGGTTTTAATCTCTGTAACAGTGTTGGTAATTACATGCGAAGTAATCTATCTCAGTATTAGTACAGACAGAGAAATGATCCGAAATCAATTCTGTTTGGTATTTTAATTGAAAAGAAAACACGCACTTTCAGACAAAATATGGAGAAAAGCCAAATCTAGTATTTCAACACAAAGTAAAATGATGGTTGATTAAAATAAAGTGATGTTTATATAGTAAAGCAAATCACATTCATCGTGTTCACACTGTTGGAAAAGTTCATGCCATTCTCTCAGATCTTTCATAGAATATTTTTCTCCAGTCTGTGATCCGCCTCCAGGCATCATTAGGCAGGATTTGAGGCGGACTTTTACCTGAAAGGACAACAAAAACGACTTGTGAGGATAGCAGCAATGTTAACCATGAAACACGTGCATCAAATACAGTATATGATCTCCTCAGAATATTTCTGCTTCAATAAGCCTCCTATTTCTTTAGTAAGTACAGAACATGTTCTCTCTGATACTTTGGAATCACTGACCATTGAAAACACCATTAATTATCATATTACTATCAGAAACAGCCGGGACTTCACAGTGTCAGCATAAATACATGGAGCAAATGATAAAGCATTGGTCTTACCAGGGTGATGGAGATGTAAGATGTTGAACTATACAGTCACTGTCCATCGTTGGTGGAATGTCTGGTGTTGTGAACGTGTCACAGTGAATATCCTCGTTGTTTTCAGGAATGGAGGGTAAGAGTAAAGCGGGTTCAGTGCGGGTCTGAGAGCTGCATAGCGAGGGGAGAAAGATTAGGGATTAATGATTGGACTAAAGGCGGAATCAGGGCGGGTCTGAGAGTTGTGTACTGTGGAGAGAAAGATTATGGATTAATGATTGGACTAAAAGCGGAATCAGTGCGGGTCTGAGAGCTGTGTACTGTGGAAATAAAGATTACGGATTAATGATTGGACTGAAAGCGGGATCAGTGCGGTTCAGTGTCAATAATGTAAAGAGGATTGGAATTTGTTGGCCTCTAAATGTTCTCCAGCTGCATTCACCGAGTTGTATTTTACCGCTGGGTGACAGCAGATGAAATGGATACGCTGAGCCTGGATCAGGGTGTTCAGATTGAGCACTTGAAGGATTTGCAGTGGGAGTGTTAATAAGAGAGATATCACACACAGAATAGCATCAGGATGTCTTTTCTAAAATAAGACATGATTAGATTAGAGATACAGCACTGAAACAGGCCCTTCGGCCCACCGAGTCTGTGCCGACCATCAACCACCTATTATACTAATCCTACACTAATCCCATATTCCTACCAAACATCCCCATCTGTCCCTATATTTCCCTACCACCTACCTACACTAGTGACAATTTATAATGGCCAATTTACCTACCAACCTGCAAGTCTTTTGGCTTGTGGGAGGAAACCGGAGCACCCGGAGAAAACCCACGCAGACACAGGGAGAACTTGCAAACTCCACACAGGCAGTGCCCAGAATTGAACCCGGGTCCCTGGAGCTGTGAGGCTGCATTGCTAAACACTGCGCCACTGTGCCACCCCATGCTTTGTTTAATCTAATTTCCTTTAATCATAACGTGAATTTCAATCAACCAGCTGTCTGTGAGATCGCCGATTGGAATGAAATTAAAAGAAAGCTGGGGACTGTGGGAGTTCAACTCACCGAGAGTGGAGAGATCACTGCCGGCACTTGTCAGTGTGAAGAGATCACCAGGACCACTGTCCAGCAACAAGTGACCATCCTGAGTGTCAATGGCTTCACTCTCAGCAGCATCACCATCACCGGGAACCAGACCTGAGAGCAAATAATGATTTTCACAGAAATCAAATGGTAAATGGTAAAACTGAATGCATCGAATTATATTACGGAGATGTGGATATCACAGGGGCAGAAATGGATGTTGGATGTTCCGGTGTTTAGATGTTTCAAAAGGAATAGGGAGGGAGGTAAAAGAGGTGGGGGAGTCGCATTGCTAATCAGGGATAGTATCACAGCTGCAGAAAGGGAGGTCGTCGAGGAGGGTTTGTCCACTGAGTCAAGATGGGTGGAAGTCAGATGCAGGAAAGGAGCAGTCACTTTATTGGCCGTTTTCTATAGACCCTCCAATAGCAACAGAGACATGGAGGAACAGATAGGGAGGCAGATTTGGGAAAGGAGCAGAACTAACAGGATTGTTGTCATAGGTGACTTCAAGCTCCCTAATATTGATTGGAACCTCCTTAGTGCAAATAGTTTGGATGGAGCAGTTTTTGTCAGGTGTGTCCAGGAAGGTTTCCTGACTCAATATATAGATAGGCCGACTAGAGGGGTGGCTATGTTGGATTGGTGCTTGGCAACAAACCAGACAAGGTGGCAGATCTCTCGGGGGGAGCGCATTTCGGTGATAGTGATCACAACTCCCAGACCTTTACTATAGTCATGGAGAGGGACAGGAGCAGACGGGAATGGAAAATATTTAATTGGGGGAGGGGGAATTACAATGCTATTAGGCAGAAACTGCGGAGCATAAATTGGGAACAGATGTTTTCAGGGAAATGCACGACAGAAATGTGGCGGTTGTTTAGGGAGCACTTGCTGCGACTGTTGGATAGGTTTGTCCCAATGAGGCAAAGAAGGGATGGTAGGGTGAAGGAACCTTGGATGACAAGAGATGTGGAACAGCCAGTCAAGAGGAAGAAGGAAGCTTACTGAAGCTAGAGGAAGCAAGGATCAGACAGGGCTCTAGTGGGTTACAAGACAGCCAGGAAGGAAGTGAATAATGGACTTAGGAGAGCAAGAAGGGGACATGAAAAATTCTTGGCGGGCAGGATTAAGGAAAATCCCAAGGCGTTCTACACTTATGTGAGGAACAAGAGGATGGCCAGAGTGAGGGTAGGGCCGATCAGGGATAGTGGAGGGAACTTGTGCCTGGAATCGGAGGAGGTAGGGGAGGTCCTAAGTGAATATTTTGCTTCAGTATTCACTAGTGAGAGGGACCTGTTCGTTTGTGAGGACAGCGTGAAAAAGGCTGATATGTTCGAACCGGTTAATGTTAAGAGGGAGGATGCGCTGGAAATTTTGAAAGACATGAGAACAGATAAGTCCCCAGGGCCAGACGGGATATAGCCAAGGATATTACGGGAAGCGAGGGAAGAGATTTCCGCCGCTTTGCCGATGATCTTTGCGTCCTCACTGTCCACTAGAGTAGTACCAGATTATTGGAGGGTGGCAAAATTTATTCATTTTTTCAAGAAAGGGAATAAGGATCACCCTGGGAATTACAGACCAGTCAGTCTTACGGCGGTAGAGGGCAAATTATTGGAGAGGATTCTGAGAGATAGGATTTATGATTATTTGGAAAACCATAGTTTGATTAGAGACAGTCAGCATGGCTTTGTGAGGGGCAGGTCATGCCTCACAAGCCTTATTGAATCCTTTGAGGATGTGACAAAACACATTGATGAAGGAAGAGCTGTGGATGTGGTATATATGGATTTTAGCAAGGCGTTTGATAAGTTTCCCCATGGTAGGCTCATTCAGAAAGTAGGGAGGCATGGGATACAGGGAATGTTTGCTATCTGGATACAAAATTGGCTGGCCCATAGAAGACAGAGGGTGGTAGCAGATGGAATGTATTCAGCCTGGAGCTCGGTGACCAGCGGTGTCCACAGGGATCTGTTCTGGGACCTCTGCTCTTTGAGATTTTTATAAATGACTGGGATGAGGAAGTGGAAGGCTGGGTTAGCAAGTTTGCCGATGACACAAAGGTTGCTGGAATTCTGGATAGTGTGGAAGGCTATTGTGGATTGCAACTGGACATTGACAGGATGCAGAGCTGTACTGAGAGGTGGCAGATGGAGTTCAACCTGGAAAAGTGTGAAGTGATTCATTTTGGCAGGTCGAATTTGAATGCAGAATACAGGCTTAAAGACAGGATTCTTGGCAGTGTGGAGGAACAGAGGGATCTTGGGCTCCATGTCCATAGATCGCTCGAGGTTGCCACCCAAGTTGATAGGGTTGTTAAGATGGCGTATGGGGTGTTGGCTTTCATTAACAGGGGGATTGAGTTTATGAGCCACGAGGTTATGCTGCAGCTCTATAAAGCCCTGGTTAGACCACACTTGGAGTATTGTGTTCAGTTCTGGTCGCCTCATTATAGGAAGGATGTGGAAGCTTTAGAGAGGTTGCAGAGGAGATTTACCAGGATGCTGCCTGGACTGGAGGGCATATCTTACGAAGAAACGTTGAGTGAGCTAGGGATTTTCTCATTGGAGCGAAGAAGGTTGAGAGGTGACTTGATGGAGGGGTACAAGATGATGAGAGGCATAGATAGAGTGGATAGCGAGACACTTTTTCCCAGAGCAGAAAGGGCTATCACCAGGGGGCATAATTTTAAGGTGATTGAAGGAAGGTTTCGGGGAGATGTCAGAGGTAGGTTCTTTACGCAGAGAGTGGTGGGTGCGTGGAATGCACTGCCAGCGGTGGTAGTAGAAGTAGATACATTAGGGACATTTAAGCGACTCTTGGCTAATTACATGGATGATAGTGGAATGAAGGGTATTTAGGTAGTTTGATCTCAGAGTTGGTTAAAAGTTCGGCACGACATCGTGGACCGAAGGGCCTGTACTGTGCTGTACTGTTCTATGTTCTATACTGTTAAATGTCAACCTACCCGGGCCGGCCAGGGTAAATTGTGATCTTCAGCTGTAGTGAGATTAGATGATGGCGAATGGTAGGACCAGGTCATGTGGCGGTAGTTGAGTCTTCCTAGGCCAGTGTCATATTTAAAAGACAGCCAGCAATCGATTGAAAGGCAGGAGCTCTCAAGGACATTGGGTGGATGGACTGACAACTGGTGTATTTGGCAGATGGCAGCAGCCAGAACAAGGGTGACGCCTATATTTTCTCCTGCCACGCTGGAAGTGCTCATCCAGGTAGCAAGGGCAAGGAGGGAAGCGCTTTTAGTTTTAGTTTTTTTTAGTTTCAGAGATACAGCACTGAAACAGGCCCTTCGGCCCACCGAGTCTGTGCCGACCATCAACCATCCATTTGTACTTATCCTACACTAATTCCATATTCCTACCACATTCCCCACCTGTCCCTATATTTTCCCTACCCCCTACCTATACTAGGGGCAATTTATAATGGCCAATGTACCTTATCAACCTGCAAGTCTTTGGCATGTGGGAGGAAACCGGAGCACCCGGAGGAAACCCACGCAGACACAGGGAGAACTTGCAAACTCCACACAGGCTGTACCCAGAATTGAACCCGGGTCACTGGAGCTGTGAGGCTGTGGTGCTAACCACTGCGCCACTGTGCTGCCCCACTTGGGACGGGTGGAGGAGACCAGCTAGGCAGGCAGGGAGGGCATGGCAGGAGATTGAGGAGGAGGTGGTGAGTAGCCGTGAGGTGGTCCCACGAAAGAGGCTGCAGTGCAGGAACAGGATCAATGCCATGATGTACTTAGATAAGGTGAGTGAAGTGTTGAACATTAGCTGGCAGCCTTAAATGTCAGAAGAAAATGAAAATGAAATTGGATAAGTGGTGTCCCTACTGAATCTACAACAATGCCCAGGCAGCAGCATTGGCTGCCAGAGGTATATTAACCTCTCTGTGCAAGACACTGGTCAGTCACAGCTGAGCCCTGCACTTCCCGCACTGATGGCTGCATGCAGCAGGCATCCTTGTGGTGCCATGATGGACAGTGAGGCTGTCGCGGACAAAGGTATGGAGTGTCTCTAAGACGGGTAAATGCCAATCTTAATCTGTGTGCTGGCAGGGGAAGTGAATTCACAATGTGCATGAGAGAAGAAGGACTGGAGGTAGAGTTCCATATCTCATAGTCCTGATGCCAATGGAGCTAGGAGGCCTGGAGGCAGAGCAGCCTATGGCACAGATGGTGAGATGTGCACGGAGGCACCAGACAATGTGTGCCCCAATGGATGAGGGAAAATAAACAAATGCTGGTGAGCAATAAGCAGAGCGTTGTTATGGTATCATTGGCCTCCTGCAGCTCCAGAAAATGAATGGTCAAAGAATGTATGCAGCACACTCTCACCATTATTCTCTCTCTCTCACAGATGAAGTACGAGCAGAGGCAGCCGACGACCCTGCAGAACAGCTTTGCAAACTTGAGCAGCAGGAGACCTCTGAGGATGCAGCGCCACGTCATTTCTCTCCACGAGCAGAGAACAACGCAGCACCACGATATGCAAGAATCATGATGGGGCATGTTGAATGGTTCCACCAGATCTATCAAAGCATCTGAATTGCATTTCCAGAAGCTTTATGTCCTGTTAAATGGTCGCTGGAGTGGTTGCATGACAGCTGTTGCAGCTCTCCTTTCCATCTGTGCTGTGTTTTGCACAGGCATATGAGGCATGTCTTCAGTGGTAGCCCTTGTCACCTATTATCCGTCCTAGAAGTCTCATGGGGGGGGTCTGAAAAACTCGTGCACCTCAGACTGCATTAGAATGAAGGCATCGTGACAGCTTCCTGGGAACCTTGCACAGACACGTAAGAAGCATTTGCAATGTTCCCAAATCATTTGCACAGAGAATAGAAGCCCTTCCTGTTGTTGCCTGGACTCTGGAAGTCTTGATGGCCGCATGCATGCAGTCGATAGCACCCTGCACCTAGCGATTTCCCCAAATACTGCAACAATCTCAGTCTGGCTGTCCAGATTGGTGTAAAAGTGCATGTATTGGCTCGCCTTCTTGAACATTGCATTTGCGGCCATCTTGATGCAGTGCTGTGCCACAGGCTGTCAAATCCCACAGATGTTTCCAGAAGATCTCTGTAATGGTCCTGAGGTGTAATAATTCAGTGCCGCTGTGAGTTTCAGTGTCGCAGGAAATGGGTGCCTACCACTTCCCATTGCGTTCAGATCCTCCTCCAGCAGAGGGCGCATTTCAGGGGCCGCCTACCTGGAGAGGCGCAACCTCCACTGACACTGCTGCTCCGACATTTGCAGGAAGTAGAACCTCTCATGGTAAACTCTTTCTGGCGGGTAGCATCTTCGTCACTCAAGACACTGGTGGCGTGCTATGTGCTCTCAGCTCATCCACACTCTCTTCCAGCCTCATGATCATCGTCCCTCTGTGGGTACTACTGTGCACCCTGCTCATCGACACTCTCTTCCAGCCTCATGATCCTTTTCCCTCTCTGGGTGCTGCAGCCGAATTCCCGGGGACTGCAGCTCTCTCCATTTCTGATCTTCCTCCGCAATGGGAGACCTCAAAACCGGAGTGGATGAGACCTATTGTAAATTTCTCAGTGCCTCCATTCTTTTTACTCTGTATACATGATTAGATTTTTTTTAGATTAGCGATACAGCACTGAAACAGGCCCTTCGGCCCACCGAGTCTGTGCCGACCATCAACCACCCATTTATACTAATCCTACACTAATCCCATATTCCTACCAAACATCCCCACCTGTCCCTATATTTCCCTACCACCTACCTATACTAGTGACAATTTATAATGGTCAATTTACCTACCAACCTGCAAGTCTTTTGGCTTGTGGGAGGAAACCAGAGCACCCGGAGAAAACCCACGCAGACACAGGGAGAACTTGCAAACTCCACACAGGCAGTACCCAGAATCGAACCCGGGTCCCTGGAGCTGTGAGGCTGCAGTGCTAACCACTGCGCCACTGTGCCGCCCGTAAGTTGCAAGTCGGAGTGGATGCTCAACCTGAATGCCTCCGATGTGCTCGCCAAGATTGGTCAGCCTCCAGATAGTCCATACCGCAAATCAGTATCTCTCACCCTCCCTGCACTGCTTCTTGCATCCAAAACTGATCTTCCACTGACCTTCCCCCTCCTTATAGATGACCAGACTCTGAAACTCCGTTATCCTCGTGCGACTTTCACTAAATTGTGAATAGCTTGGAAAGTTGCCTTGCATTTCCTGTTCAATCGGCTCAGTTACCAGCCCATCGTCTTACGGCCTCGACCCAACAGCTCGGGCGACTCTGGAAATATTACCCAGCAGCATAAAAACGTTGGGATTCCTTCACACCGCTATCCACCAGCATTTTGCCCTCCGTTTTAAAGTCACATGTATCCCTTGAATCACTCATCCACCATGCACACAAATTTCACATTTCACTGCCCAGACAACAGTGTCAGAAAACATCATCAACTGAAAGTTTCATTCCATTAAAGTACAGGGTGCAATCAGGATGATTTTGTAGGAATCAAAATTATTTCTTCATTCTTTAAAGCTAAAATCACCCAGAGAATCTCCATGTCTTCAGCAGCATCAGTTTACAGCGACCAGGTTCTGAGATATTTAGTTGTTGATTTTAGATAGCAGACAGTGTGGTGAATTTTTTTTTAAAGTGATGGTAGCGAGTTACAATGTACCCACCCTGAATACTGGAGCAGTTCCCTTCAGGATTTTCTGAAATTCCAGGATCTGTGTCACCCAAACTGTAACTGGTGTAATATTCAATCTGATTGAGGGACTCAATGGAATCAGCAACTGTTAAACGCAAATATGGATAGTTATTGGAGACATTGATAGGGACGTTCGAACAAATAACATAATACCTTAATCATAGAAACATAGACACATAGAAAATAGGAGCAGGAGTAGGATATTCGGCCCTGCTCCGCCACTCATTATGATCATGGCTGATCATCCAACTCAATAGCCTGTTCCCGCTTTTGCCCCATATCCGTTGAACCATTTTGCTATATCTATCATTTCTTGAAAACATACGATGCTTTGGCCTCAACTGATTTCTGTGGTAGTGAATTCCACAGGCTCATTACTCTGTGGGTGAAGTAATTTCTCCTCCTCTCAGTCCTGAAAGGTTTACCCCATATCCTTAGACTATGACCCCTGGTTCTGGACTCCTCCGCCATCGGGAACATCCTTCTTGCATCTACCCTGTCAAGTCCTGTTTGAATTTTATAGGTTTGTATGAGATCCCCCCTCACTCTTCTGAACTCCAGCGAACATAATCCTAACCGACTCAATCTCTCCTCGTACGTCAGTCCCGCCATCCCAAAAATCAGTCTGGTATACTTTCACTGCATTTGCTCTATAGCAAGGACATCCTTCCTCAGATAAAGAGATCAAAACTGCGCACAATATTCCAGGTGTGGCCTCACCAAGGCCCTGCATACTTGCATCAAGACATCGTTGCTCCTGTACCCGATGACTCTCACTATGAAGGCCAACATACCATTTGCATTTTTACCACCTGTTGCACCTGCTTACTTACTTTCAGCGAATTGTGTATGAGAACACCAAGGTCTCGTTGCATATTCCCCTTTCTCAGTTTATAGCAGTTCAGATAATAATCTGCCATCACATTTTTGCTACCAAAGGAGCATTTATCCACATTATACTGCATCTGCCATGCAATTGTCCACGCACTCAATTTTTCCAAATCACCCTGAAGCCTCTCTGCATCCTCATCACAACGTACCCTCCCACCCAGTTCTGTGTCATCTGCAAATTCGATGATATTACGTTTTGTTCCCTCATCTAAATTATTAATATATATTGTGAATTGCTGGGGTCCTCACACCGATACCTGCGGTACCCCACAAGTCACTGCCTGCAATTTGGAAAAAGATCTGTTTATCCCTAGTCTTTGTTTGCTGTCTGCCAAACAATTTTCTATCCATCGCAATCCACTGCTCCCAATCCCATGTACTTTAATTTTACACACTAATCTCTTATGTAGGATTTTGTCAAAAGTCTTCTGAAAGTCCAAATAACCACATCCACTGCTCTCCCTCATTAACTCTACTAATTACATCCTCAAAGAATCCTAGAAGATTTGTCAAGCATGATTTCTCTTTCGTAAATCCATGCTGACTCTGTCCGATTCCACCACTGTTCTCTAAGTGCACTGTTGTAAAATCTTTGATGAAGAACTCCAGAATTTTCCCCGCTAACGACGTCAGGCTGACAGGTCCATTATTCCCCGTTTTCTCTCTAACTCCCTTTTTAACTGGTGTGGTTACATTAGTAAGAACTGTTTCAGAGTCTATAGAATCTTGGAAGATGAGCACCAATGCATCCAAGATTTCGAGGGCCATGTCCTTAAATATTCTGTAATGCCGATTATCAGGCCCTGGGGATTTATCAGCCTTCACTCCCATCAATTTCCCCAATACCATTTCTCTTCGAATACTGATTTCATTCAGTTCCTCCCTCTCACTAAACCCTGTGTTCCCCGATATTTCCGGCGTGATGTTTGTGTCCTCCTTTGTGAGGGCAGAACCTCAACATTTAGTTGATCAGCAATTTCTTTATTCCCGATAACACATTTCCATTTCTGACTGTAAGGGACCTACATTTGGCTTCACCAATCTTTTTCTCTTCACATACCAAGAGAAGCGTTTACAGTGAGTTCAGATATTCCCCGCAATCCTTCTCTCGTGCTGTATTGTCCCCTTCTTAATCAATACCTTGGTCCTTCTTTACTGAATTCTAAACTGTTCCCAATCCTCGGGTCTGTAGTTTTTTTTCTGGAAAATTTGTGTGCCTCTTCCTTGGCTCCAATGTTATCTCCAATTTTTCTTGTAAGCCATGGTGTTGGAGAAATTTTCTTAGCTTTTCTAATCATTGCTTAACTTTGTAGAAGCAGAGAAACAGGATACAGCTTGTAGCTAATCTAACCACAACCAACGGTCATAAATTGTAGACAGAGCAGCTAACCACAATCAGACATTACAGCCAGAAATGGTGTCTGGAGTGGGCATTAAATTAAGGAACTAGCTTGTTATTGTTGAAACTGATGTTTTGCTGACCTCGGACTCTGCATGGTGCACAGTCACGTAGGCGGTGTTGTGACCATCTTGTGGGCGTTTATCTAATTGTGAAACTGTTAGCTCTGCCTCTGTTATACTATATAAATCCACGGCGATCTGTAGCTCTTTGGGAGTAGCACTGGACCGCATTTAGGTAAGGTGTGCTCCCCCATGATATCATGCAATAAAGTGCTTGATTCTCAACGTCTGAGTCCGGAGAATTTGTTCAGCAATTGGGCACAATCTGGATTTTCTCCAACACATGGTTTGGCTACTTTTCCCGTCTTACTTTTGCATCAGACAGGAATAAACATGTATATATATCGAGAACATAGAACATTACAGCGCAGTACAGGCCCTTCGGCCCTCGATGTTGCGCCGACCTGTGAAACCATCTGACATACACTATTCCATTTTCATCCATATGTCTATCCAATGACCACTTAAATGCCCTTAAAGTTGGTAACAATGTCCTGGAACTTTTTATCTGACCCGATTGTGGAGCATCAACCATCACAGGGACTGCAGTGGATCAACAGAAACTAGTCATGGACCATAAATGTTGGCTCATACAGCGAGAAGTCAAAACAATACTCAATACAGCTGGTGGGTCAGATTGTTAATCCAGAATCCGTCCACCCTGTCCTCATCTCCTCCCCTTTCAGAGACACAAACAGCCGGCGGTGACACCAAAATTTTACCCCACCCCGTATAATGGGGCAGGAAAGAGTGCAAGGAGGCTCATTTCGGATTTTTTTTCCTGCTGTGTGTGTTTTGTTTTAAACCAATAAATATATCTCGATGGTTAAACCACCTCCCAAATAAAGCGCAAGAGCAAATATTGTCGATTCAGAAGAGTTGTTACCCCAGTATCGTGAAGTAGAATTGGTAGGTTAATGTGAAAATTCAGACTACCAAGTGTTAGAATAAGTTTTTTGGTAGAAACCATTGATTTCAGGTAAGGAGTTCCTGATGGGAGCTTGTTTCCGATCCAGAAATCCAGTCACCTAGAGAAATAAAATGTCAGTCAATGTGAATGTCTCCTCCTGAGAGCAGTGACTGTTTATGGTCCAGCTCAAAGGGAATAAAATGAAATGGTAGTGACATAGACTGCAAAGTCAGCAGATAGAGAATATAAAGGATGTGACGATAAATGAAAAAATAAAGATAATTTCAGTCGATTTATGAGATTCAGCTGCTGTTTGAGAGAATATAAAATTTAAAAATAACACGAGCAACCAATGTGTGTCTTCTTCAGGGTTTCAGATATCTGAGGCAGTCCGTTGCAGACGGAAGGGAAAATGAAACAACGACTTTGATTGCTAGTTGCAAACAAACAGAAAGCACATTCTTTGAGCAGTAGCCACCGGCAGAAATCTTCCCAAACCCATTGCTCGCTTTCCTATACACACAGACATAGACACACTCACACTGTGATAGGACTCCTTCACATGGGGATAGTGAGCGGATTTCTGACAGTTTCAGTCAGCAAATGGACCATTAAAATGGGGTATTTAAGGGGAAGTGACATTTGTCCATTGAAAATTCGGTATGAAACAAAAAACACAGACCTGAACGCCGGAACTGAGAGGAATCCTTGCCAGGTGCAATATTCCCAATCTCTGCAAAAACTGCTTGGTACAAACCAGCAGGTGAACCCGTTCCATGAGTGACAAAACCTGTCGGATGGAGGATGGAGAGATTAATGTTTTATTCCAACCCATGAGCGTTTAACAGTAAATTATTTGCGAACACATTCAAATCACAATGATAATGGCAGCAAAGAGACAAAGCCAGGTATTGTGAATGCAGAGTAGTTTCGTTGTGCATACTTTTCCATATATCTATGTGTCTATTGTTTCTGCATACTGATATCTTCATCTGTAGCAGTCTGGTGGAAAGAAAAAATGAGCGGGTATCATGAGAAACAATTTCCAACTGATTACTGGGTTCTGGGCCCACATGTGGAATTCAGCTGAAGAGAAGCTGGATGACGTTGACTGATTCTGTGACAGCATCCGTTGGAAATATGAACGAGGAGCTTATTGTTCTTTGGTCTGTTCCCTCAGTGTGAGAAAAGACCCGTGTAGATAGTGTAAGATATAGGTGCGGTAGTCACAGTTTACCCATAATAGGTGGTCGATAACTCACAAGTAATTTCAAAATACAATGCTGTCTCTGCTCCTCCGAGCATCCATTGATGTACCTTATTTTGGGGAGCTGGTAGTCACCCTATGTCAATCATTTGTTCGAACCTTTGTTACCAATGAACACAGGAAAGGTACGTGGAGTGTCGGGATGGTCATCTCCCCTTGTCCATGACTATGCTCCCCAAAGTCACCTTTCACCTTATCTCGTGCTTGGTATCGTCTGTAAACTTCTGCCAGGCCCTTGTTCAGTGAGGGTGCAAGGTTCCATCTTAACAGCTTTAGGAATGTCTTGTTTCAGAGCCTGTGCTGGTCCTTTCGTTGGCAGAGATAACAGGCCTATGTTGTCCTAGCTATATAATCCTTCTTAATGAGATGTTTGGATGATTAGGCTGTCATAACAAACACCATCTAAAAATTCTTACATTTCGGTTTTATTGTTTTTACACTAACGTTAATGGTTAGTGGTCAGTGTATATTAGTATTTATTTATCGTCTTAGCAGACATATATTTCAAAATGTTCGAGAGCCAGCAAAAGTCCTAATATTTCTTATTCCACAGTGGAATACATTCTTTGAAGACAACTTACTTTTCTTAAAAAGTACCCTTCTGGCTACTCTATGCCTGATTCGTCATCCTGCAATAGTACTGCAGTGACCCCAGGTCGCTAGCGTCAATTGCGATTTTAAATGTTTTAGAAGAATTTGGAGCAGCCCACACTGGCTCATTAGTTAAGATTGCCTTCATCTTTTAAAAAGCTGTCTGGCAATCATCTGAGCGTACTACATTGTTGTTGTTTTTTGCAGTAAATTGGTTAATGGAGCAGCCACAGTACTAAAATCCGTACATATTTCCTGTAAAAACCGCACATCCCTAAAAACCTCATTATTGCTTGCTTCGGTTCAGGGATAGGGAACTCTATTAAGACTAGTACCTTTGCCGTTTCTGGTAATAACTGCCCTTGCCCCATTATATGTCCGAGCTATGTTACTCTAGCTTTTCCCAATTCGCCTTTTGCCAGCTTTATCACTAAGTCCATGGTTTGTAAGATTTTAAACATAATTTGTGATTATTTTAAGTGTTCTTGCCAAGTATTAATGTATATTAGTACATCGTTGAGATACACTACACAGTCGGGAACACCTGAATCATTAGTCATTGAAAAGAGGCTGGGGATCTTTTTTTACACCTGAATGACCGTTCGGTGTGAGACAAGCTGATATATCTGTCTCGAGGAGACAAAGGAACTTACTAGTATCCCATTAACATGTCGATCTTGGCATAAATCTAGCACTGCCCATTCTGTCAATGCAGTCTTCTAAACGCGGAATTGGGTAGGAATCTGCCTTCATTAACTCATTGACTTTTCTGTAGTCCATACAAAATTGGGTTCACCCTTCAGGCATAGATAACAGCCCAATACAAAAGCAAAATACTACAAAATGCTGGTAATCTGAAATACAAGCAAGAAGTGCTGGAAATACTGAGCAGATCTGGCAGCACCTGTGGAGAGAGAAGCAGAGTTCAGGTTTCAGGTCAGTGACCCTTCAACAGAACATACACTAGCACTATTGGTGAACTCCAGCTGCTTTGACGAGGTTCGATCAAATTGTTTTCCAGCATGTATGGGATCTTAGCTTTTATTTGGGCCTGGCTGTCCTGACTTAAGCGGTAAGAATGCTGTTTTGAAGGAACGATTCCCCCTTCATCTATATCATGTGTGACTAAGGTTGTACATCCCAGTGTATCCCTACAAACTCCTTTAACTATTGTAGAAAGCTTGGTTATCTCATAACGTTGTTTTGCCTCTAAGTGCAAAATCATGTTGTACAATTTTCCTAGCCGTTCTGTACTCCCTAATCTGAGTGTTGGATGTTTAATCTGAGAATTGTCCATGCCTCCTTCTGCCTCATCCTCACCCTCCTTTCCCTTCACAACAGTACTGATCAACTGTCATATCTGTACTGCCTTATCCTCCTCACTGAGATAATATTGCTTTAACATATTAATGTGATACAACCATTCTTCCTTCGACGATCAGGGATATCAATCAAGTAATCTACCTTACCCACTCTTTTGGCCACTCTCTGTGGGCAACTGAACCGTGCTTTTAACGGATGTCCCTGTAACAGTAAAAACACTAATACTTCATTTCCTGGTTGAAAATCGCGGGGTTTTGCATTCGTGGCTGCCCATTTATTCATATTGGTTTGGGATGATTTAATGTGTTCCTGAGGCGGACCACAAGCTTTCCTGAGCATTTCCCAGAACACAGATATATAGTCCAACTTCGAAGATTCAATATTATGTTCGAACAATCTGTCTTTCATGAATTTTAGAGGACTTCTTAATTCATAGCTGTAAACCAATTTGAAATGACTGAAACCTAATTCGCTCATTCAGGACTCATTCTGTAAAGTCTCTGGTGGCAAATTAAAGAAAGTTTGGACCCTGATCCCTGTCATGTGGATATTCGTGACAGTATGTTCTAATCATTGTTTTGAGTGTTTGATGGTATATCTGTATGTAAATAGTCCAACTCGGGAATGGGCCATACTGGACCTGATGCTGGGGAATGAACCCGGCCATGTGGTTGAAGTTTCAGTATGGGACTACTTTGGGAATGGTGATCACAATTCCATAAGTTTTAGAATACACATGGACAAAGACGAGAGTGGTACTAAAGGAAGAGTGCTAAATTGGGGGAAGGCCAACTATACCAAAATTCGGCAGGAGCTGGTGAAAGTAGATTGGGAGCAGCTGTTTGAAGGTAAACCCACATTTGATATGTGGGAGTCTTTTAAAGAGAGGTTGATTAGCGTGCAGGAGAGACATGTTCCTGTGAAAATGAGGGATAGAAATGGCAAGATTAGGGAACCATGGATGACAGGTGAAATTGTGAGACTCGCTAAGAGGAAAAAGGAAGCATACATAAGGTCTAGGAGGCTGAAGGAAGACGAAGCTTTGAAAGAATATCGGGAATGTAGGACCAATCTGAAACGAGGAATTAAGAGGGTTAAAAGGGGTCATGAAATAGCTTTAGCAAACAGGGTTAAGAAACATCCCAAAGCCCTTTATTCATACAGAAGGAGCAAGAGGGAAACTAGAGAAAGGATTAGTCCACTCAAGGGCAAAGGAGGAAAGTTATGCGTGCAGTCAGAGAAAATGGGTGAGATTCTAAACGAGTACTTTGCATCGGTATTCACCGAGGAGAGGGACATGACGGATGTTGAGGTTAGGGACAGATGTTTGATTACTCCAGGTCAAGTCGGCATAAGGAGGGAGGAAGTGCTGGGTATTCTAAAAGGCATTAAGGTGGACAAGTCCCCAGGTCCAGATGAGATCTATCCCAGGTTACTGAGGGAAGCGAGAGAGGAAATAGCTGGGGCCTTAACAGGTATCTTTGCAGCATCCTTAAACAGGCGTGAGGTCCCGGAGGACTGGAGAATTGCTAATCTTGCCCCATTGTTTAAGAAGGGTAGCAGGGAAAATCCAGGTAATTATAGACCGGTGAGCCTGACGTCAGTGGTAGGGAAGCTGCTGGAGAAGATACTGAGGGATAGGATCTATGCCCATTTGGAAGAAAATGGGCTTATCAGTGATAGGCAATATGGTTTTGTGCGGGGAAGGTCATGTCTTACCAACTTAATAGAATTATTTGAGGAAGTGACAAAGTTGATTGATGAGGGAAGGGCTGTAAATGTCATATACATGGACTTCAGTAAGGCGTTTGATAAGTTTCCCCATGGTAGGCTGATGGAGAAAGTGAAGTCGCATGGGGTCCAGGGTGCTCTAACTCGATGGATAAAGAACTGCTGGGCAACACTGGACAGTGAGAAGCAGTGGAAAGGAGTTTCTCAAAATGGAGACGTGTGACCAGTGGTGTTCCACAGGGATCCGTGCTGGGACCACTGTTGTTTGTGATATACATAAATGATTTGGAGGAAAGTATAGGTGTTCTGTTTAGCAAGTTTGCAGACGACACTAAGATTGGCGGAGTCGCAGATAGTGAAAGGGACTGTCAGAGAATACAGCAGAATATAGATAGATTGGAGAGTTGGGAAGATAAATGGCAGATGGAGTTCAATCAGGGCAAATGCGAGGTGATGCATTTTGGAAGATACAATTCAAGAGTGAACTATACAGTAAATGGAAAAGTCCTGGGAAAAATTGATGTGCAGAGAGATTTGGGTATTCAGGTGCATTGTTCCCTGAAGATGGCAACGCAGGTCAATAGAGTGGTCAAAAAGTACAAGGGTTGGCAGGTCCTGTTACAGTTGTATAAGACTTTGGTTCTGCCACATTTGGAATACTGCGTGCAGTTCTGGTCGCTACATTACCAAAAGGATGTAGATGCTTTGGAGAGGGTGCAGAGGAGGTTCACCAGGATGTTGCCTGATATGCAGGGCGCTAGCTATGAAGAGAGGTTGAGTAGATTAGGATTATTTTCATTAGAAAGATGGAGGTTGAGGGGGGACCTGATTGAGGTGTACAAAATCATGAGAGGTATAGACTGGGTGGATAGCAAGAAGCTTTTTCCCAGAGTGGGGGATTCAATTATTGGGGATCATGAGTTCAAAGTGAGATGGGAAAAGTTTAGGGGGGATATGCATGGAAAGTTCTTTACGCAGAGGATGGTGGGTGCCTGGAACGCGTTGCCAGCGGAGGTGGTAGACGCGGGAACGATAGCGTCTTTTAAGATGTATCTATACAGATACATGAATGGGCAGGAAGCAAAGAGATACAGACCCTTAGAAAATAGGCGACATGTTTTGATAGAGGATCTGTATTGGCGCAGGCTTGGAGGGTTGAAGGGCCTGTTCCTTTGCTGTATTTGCTTTGTTTCTCTTTGTTCTTTATCTCTAAAGCACCCTGTGACTTTTGGTTTTATGCTGAAGATTCTAACTGCCTAATCCTCTAATTGCCCATACTTCTTGAAATACCTTAGACATGAAATTAGAACCTTGATCCGATTGAACATAAAATGATAACCCATATCTTATAAAGACTTGTGTTAAATTTTCTACTACTGTTCTAGCATTAATTGCCCTCACAGGAATGGCCTCTGGAATTTCAGTAGTAGCTATATGCATGATACTAAATAGGTATTGAAGTCCAGATTTTTATTTTGGTCAGGATTCTACACAATCTACCATTACCCTGCTAAATGGTTCCTCAATCACTGGTATGGGAACTATTGGTGCTCGTTCTGCGGTAGGTTACGGTTTTCCTACCATTTGACAGGTGTGGCCTGTCTTACAAAATTGTCTCACATCCTTTGTAACAACTGGCCAGTAATAATGTTGACTTATACATGATTTCGTCTTCTGAACTCCTCTATGCCATGCAAAAGGAATGTCATGTGCTCACCTTAAGAATCCCGAGTGATAATTAGGAGGGACCACTATCTGTTCAACAACTGTCTAGTCTTCATCCGCAGGTCTATGAGGCAGTCTCTATTCCTTCCTCACAATCATGTTTGCCATATAATAGCCTTCTGGAACGCCTTTTGCCTCAGCTTCTGTCAGAGCCTTTGTGCTATTCGATATATCTCTGGACCAGCTTGCTGTAATGCAATGATACATCCCCAAATAAGGTTTAAGATACTTGGCTATCTATCTGTGCTGCCACTTATACCTCCGACAATGGATTCTGTTTGGCGATTGCTCGGGTGACTACACACGCAGGAAATATTCCTGCAACTTGTTCCTGTAATTGCTCTGTTTCCGTAATTCACTTGTTCCTCTCTAATTGTAGGGAAAATTGATCCTTTTGATCTAACCAAATCATTTCCTCGGAGTCGATCAATTCCCTTTACTGTCAAACTCTGGACAGAGATTTAAGGTTTTTGGTGGAAGGATTAAAGGGGACAGGAGGAAAATTATTTTCACCCAGAGGGTGGTGGGTGTCTGGAATTAACTGCAAGGATCAGTGGTGGGGGCAGAGACCCTCAATTATTTTGAAAGGCACCTGGACATGCACACAAAGTTCTGCAACCCGCGGGGCTGTGGGCCTGGTGCGAGAACGTGGGATTAGTTTTGGTGGATAGCTTATTCAGCCAGTGCAGACATGATGGACTGAATGGCCTCCTTCTGTTCTGTATTTTTTCAATGTTCTAACGTCTACAATTACCATACCAATATTAAGTCACTCTCTAGGCGTACCTTATATAAAGATGCGGGTGTATACTCCCTGCCAACTCCATTAAGTAAAACGTTAGCTTTCTAGGCACTCTCTGGTAGATACGTTATACCTTTTACCAGTAGGTTTGGTTTGCTCCTGTGTCCCTGAGTATAATGATATGTCTTCCTGCCTCACCTAAAGGATATGCAGTTTCTTTCCCCGTTGAAAAATTAAATAGCGTTCGGACATCGTATTCTTACCCTTTATCCTCAATTTACTTTATATATCTGGTTTTAAACCTGCTTTTAAAGGGATAGCTTGGTCTTCTATCCTCTTCGGCAGAGCCTTTACATTTGCGCTAACCTTTTACACCCCAAATCCTATGGGTTTGCCTCGCAATTTCCAGCATTCTGAATGAAGATGTCGCGTTTTGTGGCGATGATAAAACGTTGGCTTGCGAACCACACTTCTACCCTCAGCACCTTCCTTTCAGACTTCAGGAGGTGATACTGTGACATTTCCAACTGTTCATTCTTGTCCCCGGATACTTGCCTTCCTGTCATTCTCCCACTTTCTATCCATCTCGGGATTATGGGGGTGATGGACAAAAGGTTTTGCTTATTCACAAGGCCAAAATCATCCACAATTTCCACTGCCTGCCTAGCTTTCAAAATTTTCAGGTTATCTACATGAATTCTCACTACTGAAGGAATTGAATTTTTAAATTCCTCTAAGCGAGTTAACTCTCGAAGTTTATCATATGTGAAGTGCATCTTTACTGCCCGTATCAAACGGTAAAAATTAAATTGTTTCACTCTCTCAAAATCTACATATGTCTGCTCAGCCAATCTCCGTAAGTTCTGAAACTTCTGACTGTAAGCTTCAGGGGCTAACTCATACGCTAGGTGAATAAGATTTTTGCCTACTTACACTTTGCAGAAGCCTCTTCAGGACGCATGACATAAACGTCTATAAACTGCCTACCAACCTACTTTGCTTACGCAGTGTCCAGCTTTCCTTCGGCCATTTCATCTGTTTGACGATTTTTTCAAAACATATGAAAAAGTGCCTCTACGTCACTTTCCCCCAACGTAGGAAAAGCTTGTATAAATTTAACAGTTTTTGCTGGGGCCTGGGCTGAATTCAGATTCTTCATGACCTGACATTTCCCTGGTTTCAAGGCTATCCTTTTGTCTTTGTTCCATCTCTTTTAGGCTAAATTCTTTCTCCTTCTCTCTTTCCTCTTGTTCAAGTTCAAGTTTTCTTAATTCTTTTCCAGCCTCAAGTTTTTTTACTGTTGTTTCTTTTTCTGTTTCGTGTTGAATCTCCACTTCACTCAACTGTAACTGATTTTGTGCCAATTCTACTGTGTCAATCTCTGACTTACTACGTTCTTGTTCCTCATATTTTTCTTCTAATTTTAAATGTTGAACCATTAGGTCAATTATCTCTGCATTTTTGACACCTAGTTTCAATTCCTCCCACAATTTTCATTCATTCTGAGTTAAAGGTATCCAGCCACTGAGGGGAACATTTTCCTTTCCCTAGAACTCTGCTGCAACTGCTGAGCCATTCTGATGTTATAGACTCTACCTTATTATACAAGAAAATTCGTTCCCTTTTTTCATAATTGGTGTTAGATTTTGATCCTGACAACCAAGTTTCCAATTAATATGATCCCAAAGCCGACAGCAATTAATATGCTGCCAGACACAAGATCCAAAATTTGATGCTGCCCAAAAGACAAGTAATTAATATGATTCCAAACATGAGACCCTCAATTCATCTGATTCTGATCTCAGACGAGCCATCCAATTAATATATTACAACCGCAGTGGGAGCAATGCACTGTCAATTCAGTCCTGTCACTCCACAGGTCATAGCATATTATTAAGCTTTCACACCCAATTGGCAAACAGCCAAAATAAACATTCTGGTAACCTCAGAATAAAAGGGACCAAACCAAGTATCTTTAGACACCAACAAATTAACTATTTATTGAAACAAAAATCTTAAACACTATTAAGATAAACCTATGACTAAAGACCTTATTATTTTAAACTAACTTCCCACATTCGCACACATGCATCAAAAATCAACAGTAGTTAACTAGTTTTAAAATTAGTATTTTCGAAATTTAGCTACTTCTCAAGAACAAATAAAATAAGTTACATAATAATATAAAAGCAAAATACTGCGGATGCTGGAAATCTGAAACAAAAACAAGAAATGCTGGATTCACTCAGCAGGTCTGGCAGCATCTGTAGAAAGAGAAGCAGAGTTAGCGTTTCGGGTCAGTGACCCTTCTTCGGAACTGACAAATATTAGAAAAGTCACAGATTATAAACAAGTGAGGTGGGGGTTGGGCAATAGATAACAAAGGAGAAGGTGCAGATTGGACCAGGCCACATAGCTGACCAAAAGGTCACGGAGCAAAGGCAAACAATATGTTAATGGTG
This sequence comes from Heterodontus francisci, assembly GCF_036365525.1. Classification (NCBI taxonomy): domain Eukaryota; kingdom Metazoa; phylum Chordata; class Chondrichthyes; order Heterodontiformes; family Heterodontidae; genus Heterodontus; species Heterodontus francisci. Next base: position 148,863 of record NW_027140574.1, read on the forward strand.
TGTTGAAAAACAAAGCATTAGTACAGATTAGGTGTGAATATACTGAATATTGAACATCAGCAAGTGCAAACCTGAAGAAAAACAACATGAAAAACACAGTGGGTAAGCAAACTGAACAAACTAAGATGAAATGAAATAAATGCAAAAAAAGATTGTAAAAAATGTAAAAAGGAATGCAAAAAAGAAAGGAAGAAAAATAAGTTACATTCCTGGTGGATGAAGCATTCTAATGTGGAAATAGTCAAAGGCCACTCCAAGTCTTCATGAGGACTGGATGCACTGGTCTGTTCTTTACAGGCGTTTAATTTTTCGGATGCAGTAGGCAACAACAGTTCCTTCAGCAATAGAAACGTTTTTTTGAAAAAAGAAGGAATTTCTTCTTTAGGCAATTAATTCGGCTGGGAGCTCTCTGTAGACTTTGCTGAGAGAGAATACACAGCTCCTGTCTCTTCAGTACGTTTCGCTGGTGAGTCTGGTTTCAACCGTTTTATTTAGTTTTGCACACAGTTAAGTAGCAAAATTACACCATGTGACCTCTCTATCCTGCTGCAGCCTAGGTAACAAAAATGAAGCTTCTGGCACACTGTGCCTTAGAAATTCCAGAACGTTCTGTCCCTTAACGGTGCTCTATTTTTCCAGAGTCTTAAAGGTGCACATTGTTTTTAATCGTACGAGCAAAACGATACAATTCCATGACACATTCTATGCAATTCTATACCATAACCTCTGTGTGCACCCTCGTTTACACCACTACAGAAAAGGAGTACATTCGTAGCACCCTTACCTGAACACATGATCCTCACATCTTCTTTCTTAGAACAGTCGGGATTACCCCACGATGCTGAGGGAAATTTCCAGAGAAATGCTTTGTAACCAAAACAGTTCATTTCATCCAACCAAACTGGCCCTGTGACTGGTTCACAAGATGCAGGAAATGCCATGTCTAATGCTTTTCCACAACCCAGCTGCTTGCAAACCAAGTTAGCTTCCACCAGATCCCAGGAATCATCACAAACTGAGCCCCATGTCTCATTGTAATAAATCTCCACTCGGCCAGTACATGGGCTCCCACCGTCGGACAGCCTTAACTGCACGTGGTCTGTTGGACAACAATGTAGGAGGATTATACTGACAATATATATTCACCTCATCACTCAATCCAACTCATTGTACTATCACCAGCTTAAAAAAACATTTTAAATGCACATGTGATCGGTAAATGAAACTATACAACAGAATATCTGTCTAAACTTACCTATTACCTATAATGTAAAGTACAGAAATGTTTCAGATATCCTGTTACATCTGGCTCTGACAAGTTCTGGCCACCAGTCCCCCTTTTATGTTTCAAACGCTGTGTACGTTGTTGTAAAGGGAATCACTCACACGATTAACAGTTAATTTATACTCATGTTATATAATGGTATCTGCTCCTTGTCCATGTATGTTACCCTTATTTATAATCTTGGTCCGACATTTACTGCCATCTCTTATTTCCTTTATCTTGAACAACATGCAAAATGCATTTATCCAGCGCCATTAATGTAATAAAACATCCTAAGGCGCTACACAGGAGTGACATCGAAGAAGGTTTGACATGGAGCACCTAAGAATATACGAAGTCAGATGACCAGAAGCTAAGTCAAATATTTCGGTTTTATGGAGCGTCTGACAGCAGGAACGAGAGATTGAGAGGTATAGAGAATTAAGTATGTAACTCTAGAGCATGTGATCTTCGCAGCTGAAGCCACGCCCACCAATGGTGCGCAATTAAAATCAGGAATGCTCAAGAAGCCAGAAGTGGCAGATGTCAGATTGGAACCGATTTCAAATTTAGAACGGTGAGGCCATGAACGGATTTGAAAAGAAGGTTGATTTTTTTTAAATCGCACATTGATGGGCAATGTAGGTCTGTGAGCACAGGGCAGATGGCTGAGTGGCACTTGGTCAAGGCAGCAGTGTTTGTAGAGGTTGTAACCAGGGTAGCCAGCCAGGAATGCATTAGAATCATCGAGTCCAGAGAGAACAAAGCAATGGGTAAGACTAGATAAGGGCAAAATCGGGTGAATTTAGGAGGTAAAAATCGACAGTGTTAGTGATGGTATGAATATGTGCGAGGAGTTAAATATAATACCAAGGTTACAAGCAGTCTAGTTCAGTCACGACAGTTGGCATGGGGAGAAATAGCGTTGGTGGCAAGGGAACAGTTATGATGGGGACTGAAGACAATGACTTCCATCTTTTCAATACTGAAGTGTAGGAATTTTCTGCTAGTGCAGTACTGAATGTCAGACAGCATTTCTGACAGGTTCCACGCAGTGGTGGAAGCAAGAGTGTTGGATTTGAGGTATAGTTGGGTACCATGAGATACATGTGGAAACTAAGGCCGTCTTTGTGGCCATCACAGAAAGGTAGCATGTAAATGAGAAATGAGGTGCCGAAAGTTAAATCCTTTGTTGACTTTACAGGAGCGGGAAGAGAAGCCATTGCAGGTCACTTTCTAACTACTGCATAGATAAGAATAGAACCAGCTGAGTGCAGTCCCGCCACCCCATGCCCCAGGCGGGTGTTAATGGAGAACAGTTTGAGCAGAATTTCATGACCAACCATATCAAAGGCTGCAGGCATGTCAAGAAGGGGGAAGATAAATCGTTTACATTTGTCACAATCATTTAGGATGCCATTTGTGACTTTGATAAGCGTTGTTTCGGTACTGTGGTATGCCTCAAAATCTGATTTGAGGGATTGAAACATGCAGCTACATAAAATATGAGCATGGATTTGGAGGGGACAACACATTCAAGGACTTTAGTGAGGTGATAACAGTTGGAGCTAGGGCAGTAATTTGCAAGGAGAGGTGCGAATACAGCTGATTTGAAGGGGAGGGGGTAGAACATGAAGCGAGGGAGAGAATCGTTAATATTGTCAGCTAACATGGGGACCAGGAAGGGAATGTGTGTGTTCAGTAGTTTCATAGAAATAGGGTGCAGACAGCAATAAGTGGATTTCATTGAGAGCATAATTGCAGAGATTGTGTGAAGGACTCGAGGAGAGACAGAAGCAATGCGAATTCAGGGAGATGGCATGGGAGGATACTTATAGGAAGTTAGGCCTGGTGGGTTGGGGAAGAAAGGGAAGCAGCAGAGGCGACTGAACGGATGTTTTTAAACTTTGTATCAAAAAACTCCATGAGCTCCTTTCACTTATTTTTGGAGTTGAGGGTGGACGAGGCAGGGGAGTCGTTCAGGAGGAAGATTTGTGATGGAGAAGATATGCTGTGCGTGCTCTTTTCCTTCGTGGATGACCTTTGATTAATGAGTAATTTTTACAAAGAAACCCAGGACCCGATGATGCTTTATGCGATTCATCCATTCAGGTTTACATTACCAGTTAGTTCGCCAGATGTCGCTGTGCCTTTCTGGTTGAAAGTTTCAACCACTGTATGTATTACTTCCGCTTCATGCCAGAGAATGTAACATCCACAGGTGCTACACTTAAACATCAGCCTTCCAATATGCAGTATATTCGTGCAGAATTATGTTCTAGGGTTGTGTTGATTATAAAATTATCGTAAATCAACGTAATATTATTTGTGTAACAGAATCACGTACTTTTGAAAGGGTCGGACTCTGTCTTTGACAATGAAGATATTTGAGTAATTTTAGAAACGTAAACCGCATATCCGAACAGAGAATCTGCATTCCTCTCTGTCCAGGGAGCTTGGTGCGATTAGGGAAGTACTTATGTTGAATGTGTAACCGTAACTTGTGAGGGACATTAAAAATTGCTGTTGTCTGTAAAAGATCAATGAACTAAACTACAAATTATATCAATATATGACTGTTGAACCAGACCAAGGAGGGTAGAAAACAGGATATCTCTGCAAAATGTTGGACAGGAACAGGAAGTGTCTGTGGGCAATTGAACGCAAGATGTGCAGACCTCCTGGTAAGCGGGAAACCAGTATTTAAATGGGCGTAGACAAAAATAATTGGATTTGTTGTATCAGGCACTTTGGAGAACAAAGAATTGGCGTTGTGATAGGAAACAAAGAGTAGTGGTTAATGGATGTTTTTCAGGCTGGATGAAGGTTTGTAGTCGAGTTCCCCAGGCGTTAGTCTTCGGACACTTGCTTTCCCTGATATATATTAATGACCTAGACCTTGGTGTACAGGACATAATTTCAAAGTTTGCAGATGATGCAAAACTTGGAAGCATTGTGAAATGTGAGGAGGATAGTGTAGATCTTCAAAAGGACATAGACAATTTGATGAAGTTCAATGCTGAGAAATGTGAAGTGATTCAGTTTGGTAGGAAGAACATGGAGATGAAATATAAAAAAGGGCTCAATTCTAAAGGGAGTGCATGAGAAGTGGTGCCTGGGTATACATGTGCATAAGTCATTGAGGGTGGTAGGACAGGTTGAGAGAGCTGTGTCCTGGACTTTCTTAATAGCGTCCAGTTCTGTGTGCTTCACTTGAGGAAAGACAGGAGGGCATTGGTCAGAGTGCAGAAAAGATTCAGGAGAATGGTTCTAGGGATGAGGAATTTCAGTTATGAAGATCAGTTGGAGAAGTTAGGACTGTTTTCCTTGGAGATGAGAAGGCTGAGAGGTGATTTGATTCAGGTGTTCAAATTCATGAGGGGCCTGGACAGAGTAAATAGAGAGACACTGCGCCCCCCCCCTCCTCACCCCTGTGAAAGGATCGAGAACGAGAGAGCACAGATTTAAAGTATTTGGTAAAAGAAGCAAACATGGCTTGAGGAAAAACTTTTTCGCGCAGCGAGTGAATAAGGTCCACAATGCGTTGCCTGAGAATTTGGTGGAGGTAGGTTCAATTGAAGTATTCCAAACGGAATTAGACAGTTATATGAAAAGGACGAATGTGCAGCGTTACGGAGAGAAGGGATATTTTGTGGGATATGTCGAGTATTCTTTCTTCCAGTCCAACTCAGGCCCCCACCCCCCATTATGTTTCCAGTACACTGATAACTGTATCGGTGCCGTTTCCTGCTCCCACCCCAAACTGGAAAACTTTATCAACTTTGCTTCCAATTTCCACCCTTCTCTCACCTTTACATGGTCCATCTCTGACATTTCCCTTCCCTTCCTCGACTTTTCTGTCTCCATCTCTGGGGATAGGTTGTCTACTAATATCCATTATAAGCCCACCGACTACCACAGCTCCCTCGACTACACTTCCTCACACCCTACCTCATGTAAGGACGCCATTCCATTCTCCCAGTTTCTCCATCTCTGACGCATCTGCTCTGATGATGCTACCTTCCATGACGGTGCTTCTGATATGACCTCCTTTTTCCTCAACCGAGGATTCCCCCCACTGTTGTTGACAGGGCCCTCAACCGTGTCCGGCCCATTTCCCCTACCTCTGCCCTCAAGCCTTCCCCTCCCTCCCAGAACCGTGACAGGGTTCTCCTTGCCCTCACTTTCCACCCCATCAGCCTCCATATCCAAAGGATCATTCTCCGCCATTTCCGCCACCTCCAGTGTGATGCCACTACCAAACGCATCTTCCCCTCCCTTCCCATATCAGCATTCTGAAGGGATCGTTCTCTCCACGACACCCTGGTCCACTCCTCCATTACCCCCACCACCTCTTCCCCGTCCCATGGCACCTTCCCCTGCAATCGCAGGAGGTGTAATACCTGCCCATTTACCTCCTCTCTCCTCACTATCCCAGGCCCCAAACTCTCCTTTCAGGTGAAGCAGCGATTTACTTGTACTTCTTTCAATGTAGTATGCTGTATTCGCTGCTCACAATGTGGTCTCCTCTACATTGGGAAGACCAAGCGCTGAGTGGGTGACCGCTTTGCGGAACAGCTCTGCTCAGTCCACGAGCAGAACCCTGAGCTTTCAGTTGCTTGCCATTTCAACAGTCCCCCCTGCTCTCATGCTCACATCTCTGTCCTGGGATTGCTGCAGTATTCCAGTGAACATCAACGCAAGCTCGAGGAACAGCATCTCATCTACCGATTAGGCACACTACAGCCTGCAGGACTGAACACTGAGTTCAATCATTTCAGAGCATGACAACCCCCCATTTTACTTTCATTTTCAGTTATTTCTTCTTTTTATCTTTTTTACATTTTTTACAATCTTTTTTTTTGGGCAATTATTTCATTTCATCTTAGTTTCTTCAGTTTGCTTACCCGCAGTTTTTTTTTTCATGTTTGTACTTGCTGCTGTTCAATTTTCAATACGTTAACACCTTATCTGTACTAATGCTTTGTCTTTCAACAGATCATTAACATATTGTTTGCCTTTGCTCCATGAACTTTTGATCAGTTATGTGGCCTGTCCAATCTACACCTTCTCCTTTGTTATCTCTTGCCCCACCCGTACCTCACTTGCTGATAACTAGTGACATTTCTAACATTTGTGAGTTCCGAAGATGGGTCATTGACCCGAAACGTAAACTCTGCTTCTCTTTCCACAGAAGCCGACAGACCCGCTGAGTGGTTTCAGCATTTTTTGCTTTTATTTCAGATTTCCAGCATCCGCAGTATTTTGCTTTTATTATTTGACTGTAATCATCACATGTTTACGTGCTCAGTTCTGATTGGGCCAACACAGTGAGATCCCAGAACCAGGAAAGAGCAAAAGAAATTGCACCCTCACCCACCACAGCCAATAAAGACAGGGCTGGATTGTCATGTGATCTGGATTCCAGCGCTGATTGGTGATGTCTAAAATGTGAGCACCTTTTGGGCTGGTGTCATTTGAGCTGATCCTTCATACTCTGCTTTTGAAGACCCTCAGTTAAGGTCCCTCCGCATGAAGGTTGCAATTATCTCTCAGCTAGAGTTAAAGATCTTTGGTAACACTATGAGGGACGCACTCCTTTCCTGACTTACAATCGGGCAGCGGGTTAATCCGTGATCAAAAACATACTGAGATTGTCGCCCAAGCCTTTTATTTAATGGGGTGGATTCGAACAGAAAGATAGCAGATAACGTGAAAATAAAGGGCGATTATCTAACGGGTCAGCCTGACTGTTCCCAGGTCTGCCTGAAATAATAAGTTAACAATTAGAGTTCAGTGCAGCAAGAAATGAATGAAACTGTGAGAAAGAAATGGCACAAATACTACTAACTGCAGGGTCATTATTCCCGTCACCCTGCGGAAGAAATTATATCGGGATCTGTGATCTCATCTGTTCTTCATTCCTTAAATCGAAAATACAATTTCTGCAATAAATTAATGTTGGTATTGGGCCAAAATGTATCCAGAATTGTTTTCACATATACACACACTGACACCCGGATACACTCTCTCCTTGTGGTGACGGTGGGTGGGCCCCATGTATTACCAGTGTGAAGGTGCTCTGAAAAGGTGGTGGTGATGATCCTCTCCCTTATGGAATCTTACAATGGAACAGCACAGAGGAACGCCATTCGGCCCATAGTGCCTATGCTGGTTCTTTGCAAGAGCTGTCTAAATCGTCCCATTCTCTTTCCCCATCACCCTGTAAATTTGAGCTGATGGCGCTCTGACCATTGATGACCAGTGTGTTGTTGCCCTGAGAAGACGGTACTGATGGAACCCCTTTTAAACCCGCTGGTGATGGCACTCTCATTGAATTCAGCAGTCTCATATAAATTTCCTGATGGGATGGCAACGCAAATTAAAGATGTTTTGATCCTGTGGTAAATTTCAATGCCTTTCAATTTACTGAAAAGTCTTCGACCAGGTCGAAGACTCTGTAACTTTCAAAGTTTCTGTAAAGGTGTAATTGGGCTATTCGGTCGTTCAATGAATTATATAGCTTCTCAAACAAATCAAAGCAAGATGAACGCTCTGGCAGTCTTCTAACTGCGTGCTGACATTTTCCTATCATGCTCCTGCTCTTCTGATTCTCTTGTAACCTGCCCTCGCCCGCCTGCCCTATTCTTTTAACTGTAAATGATTTTCGATCAGTGGTCCTCCCGTTTGCTGGCTAAGCGTTTCTAATTTTCAAAAATGCATTCAGTGTTTTGACTGCTCCCATCCCCCTGAGGATAATGTGTCTCACAGATTTCCAGGTGTTTTTCTCTTAACAACATAATATGCATTAGACGATGTGTTGACCTGCTCCCCATCTCCCTGGTGATAATATTTCTCCCATGTACCGCTGTCTCTTTGTATACGCTGGTGATATACTATAGACAATGGGATAACGATTCCTGTCCTCAGCTGTGTTTACCGAGTAATCTTGAATATGTTACAGTTTCCCAACTATAATCTCACTGGTCTCTTTCTGTTCCTAGTTACGCAATGTAAATAATGTGCGACTTCTTCCCAGTCACGGGGCCTCAGCATGCCGACCAACTTTTCCAGATAATAGTCAACTCCTGCAAATTCCCCATTTACAGTGACCAGCCTCAGTGCTTCTCTAGGGTCCGTGAATCTTCTTCAATCCACTCAGTCATTTATTGAACATTTCCTGCATTTACCATTCAGTCTGTAACCACCCATGTCACGCCAGATTTTTTTTCCAGATAATCCACTGGTTCAAGGAATAAGGCGATGCACACCTTCTGAGGGAAACTAGGGGTGAACAATTAATGGGTGCAGAAAAATATAGCCAAAATGACGACAGTGGTTCAAGAAAACACCCCGCCATCCTCTCTGGCTAAATAGGGTTGTTTAGAAAATTCTGACGTGTCCGCGAACTGATATCCCGAAAATGAATCAAAACAATCTGTAACCGAGACTCTCATACCTGCCTATTCGTCAAGTTTTTCTCTTACTGTCTCAGATAAATGTTCAGTCATTCCCCTTTCTCAATCATACTATTTTTCCATACTCCTCATATCTGCTGATCCTTCCTTTCACTCTCTTATGCTTCCTGACAATTTCTAACTGCTCTCATTGTTGTTCTTGAAGAAGTTTGAATGCATTTCTTTGTGTAACGTTAGCCAAATCCCCTATATATACAGAGAACATGCATACTGTTCTCACACTTTTCTAGTCGGCCTCCTACTCTAGGTAAACTTCAGCTGATCAACAGTTCTGCTGCTGCTGTTATCTTGGCATGGACCGTCCCGCTTATCCGTTTCCCCTGCTCTCACTGTCTGTGGCGACTCCCGGATCCCAACGCCTCAAATTTCAGTGGTCGCACTGTTACCTTCCTGACGTTTAGACGAATGGTATCGGTGCCAAACTGTGAAGTTATTTTAACATTTTATACTTATGTTAACTTGCGATTGTACCGTATTACCACAAACACTAATAGAGAAATATTAATAATAACTAACAAACCCAACGGAGGTGAACTGAAACGGGACAAACGTGGGATATTCAAAGCCCAAAATTTAAACTCTTGAATGAATGACAAAGCCACGGACAGCGTTGGTTTAGGGCTTACCATATATAGATAATACAGAGAGTTCAAAAGTACTTGCTTCTCATGGCAGATGATTAGGTGGGTCAAGAATCTATATAATTATATTATATCAAACTATTTTAGGTCCAATTTGAACAACATTCGCAATTAAGTGAGCTCTTGTGGATTTCAGAAGCAAATTAATTAATAAAATACAGTTATTGTAGCTTAAAACCACAAGCAAAGCGCCGGACAAAAGGAACTCACATCAAACAATATGGATTATGTGCGTCAACAGCATTATCAGTAACTTCAGTGAATCAGTATTGCCTGTGTGGAGTTTGCAAGTTCTCCCTGTGTCTGCGTGGGTTTTCTCCGGGTGCTCCGGTTTCCTCCCACAAGCCAAAAGACTTGCAGGTTGGTAGGTAAATTGGCCATTATAAATTGCCTCTAGTATAGGTAGGTGGTCGGGAAATATAGGGACAGGTGGGGATGTGGTAGGAATATGGGATTAGTGTAGGATTAGTATAAATGGGTGGTTGATGGTCGGCACAGACTCGGTGGGCCGAAGGGCCTGTTTCAGTGCTGTATCTCTAAACTAAACTAAAACTTTTAGCAATCTATCTCTGCAACACTGCAGAAATAACCAAACACGCATCGAACATTTACAGTACAAGTTCTTCTGGGCACTGTCTGGTGAATTTAAATATGAAAACGAATTCAGAATTTGTTCCACAGGTGACCAGGGTATGGAACAAATAGAAGGACATTAAGGAATTTAACAGGAGTAGGATTAGGCCATACAACCAACCCAGCCTACTTCGCCATTCAATAAGATCAGGGCTGATCTACTGACCCAAATCCACTTTCCCAGCCTTTCCCCTGAGATTGGGAAATATCTCCAGATCTTCCATTAAACACTGTATTGCACGATATAAAAAGTATGAGACATTTGGAAAGAGTTTCAGAAACACGTCCGGATATTAAATACTCCAGGTAATGTGTGAATCATTTAGAAATATACTGAGAAATACTAATTATTATATGGCACCGTGTATATATTTGTATGAAATACAAAGCATGATTTAATCTAAAAAGGCCTAGTTTTGAAGATTGTCGGTGATTCACTAAAACAGCTCATACAGCAAATCCCCCTGAGATCAGTAGCATCATTTTTGGTGTGTGTAATTGATAACTCTATTAATAATTAGTGCAATTGAAGCAATATTGGTTCCACCCCCAGTTAATATATTACACAACATTTATAGTTCTTTCCGAACATTTCAAATGCTGTACAAACTATTTAATCTAATTCTCTGTATCACAGGGCACTTCACTAAGAATCCAAGAGGCAATCCTGAACTGAATGGGGCTTACTGAAACAAAGACCGTAATCAAGTAATAAGTCAGTTGATGAATAATCACCCTATTTCCAACTCCATATTTGGGAAAGGGTAATGTGATAATTCACATGGTACGGTAGCCATGTTGGTTTATTTTTATTATTTAAGTGCTGTCTGAAGAAAGATGGAACAGCAGCAGCAGGAAGTGCAGCAAAATCTATGCCTAAATAATTGCAGACTGTAACATGGTGAGGACTCCAAGCCAGTTCCATTTCGAACCCACCAATACTGCAAAGTGACCTCGTGGTAACGAGACTACAAGCAACCAAGTTTGTGGCCTGCAGAAATTCTCTCCCTTCAAGAGAATCATGAAAGCCACTTCAGCACGTGACTCCGGCTGTTTAACTACACTTCAGGAGTGAAGCCGTCTTTTTCAAAAGGTCTGCATTGTGTCTTTTCGTAAACGAGCCATGTGAATTATGAACTATTATTTTGTTTATAAACTTTAAAAGTGCACTATTCTTTTCAACTGTACTTTGCTTACGTGTGTTTGTGTGTGTCGCTGTGTGATTGAGTGGCATACTGTTAGATTTCGTGGTGAGTGTTGAATGAACAGTCCAGAGGGTGTGCATTCGTGAAATGCAGGACATGTGAAGAGCAGTTCTGGTCTTCAAAGTGGAGCTAAAATGCTCACATGCAGGTTGTCTATTCGAAGAAGAATCACAAAAAAAGAATAAAATACAATGGACACACTGATGGACTGATAATAAAAATCTGCTAATGAGCCAATGTTGCAAATGATTTGTCAATTGAGTATGTATAGCTGCTTGTTCTAATTGTGATTAAGAGCAGCTGATACTAATTGTGGAAAGATCAGGATACACATGGAATAACCAGTTTCCACCTGGGGAGGGGTACGGGGGTGCTGGTCCGGAGAAGGGAAATGCAGTCTACACTTATGCTGTATGGAGTATTGTAAATAAGCCTATGTGGAAGTAAGACTGGTTCCTGCTTTGTCCTTAGACAGATGCATGTTTGCCAAATTTGGTAAATAATGGACCTACATTTTGTGCCTTCCCAGGATCACATCGTGTAATTGGGATGTTTCATGCTCCTTTGTTTATCTCTGTCAGGGCGTGGGATTTGCCTGACTTCAGGCCGTGCAGGACAGGTGAACGAAATATTCTATGAGGCTCTGAGTCCTTCTCTCAGGGTAATTCAATCCAATGAGGAAACTACTCACCACAAAGTAAAATATCTGCAATAACTGCAACTCATGTAAGGCAGAGGCAGAAGGAAGTAGACATGTTTTTGCTGACAGATTTGCCTTGAAGTCTTTTTGGGGGTTTGTTGAATGTCAAGTTTGTAAGTGTAGAATTGATCCATCCTGATATCGTGCGAAATCAAACATAAAATTACATAACTATTTCGGAACAAAATGTAAAATTCGGATGTAGGGGGGAAACTGATCTTCCCTAGAATGGTAACGAAATTATTGAAACAGAAAAATGTTTGTATTTACAAAGGACTGAATCTGATTCACCAGAGAGTCCGAGTGTTTGATTTCTGTTTGTCATGAATGTGAAATCTGTGGCAGCTTTGCCTTTGCAGCCAACTGGCATAGTCGGGGGTCGAGGTTTCTTGTTGCTGTTTTTAAGTAACACAGAAAATGCAATGAATTACTGGGGCGGGAGTTGTATTACTTACTTTCCGTGGAACTCCTTCAATCTGTTGTCAGTCACATCCAGAACTCTGTGCCAGAGCTGAGCTGTTAACAGCTTTCTCAATCACCTACCAACTGGACCCTCAAACGACAGATCCATCAAGAAGAAGGTAATGATAGCCCTCCCATTGCCCCGACATGCACCACCGCAATTCCCCCGATACTATGACGTACTGCCAAATAGTGGGAAGAGATGGTTCATCTAACTCACCAGAGTAAGGTTTGCAAGACCCATGGTTCAATGGACAGCAGCAGAACTCTCCCTATTGTGTCCTCCCCTTTACAACATGCAACTAAGTATTGACAGGGAATAAACGAGCCTGTGTCAGATCCGATGACCCCTCCTCTTGTCCATATATGATACAACCCTGCGTATTGTCCTTGCTTTTCAGTTCATTACAATGTATCTATTCGAAATTATCACAGCCAACCATGAAGCTCGTTGCTTGTTTCAACAAATAGATCAACGACTGTTTGTACTTCCTTCATCTACCCTGTAATTTTCCACTTTCAATTATTCGGTCAAACATTGAAGCCAGGATTGACGAAATTTGGATGAATGACAAACAAGCTGAACCTGTCTTCGTTCACTGCCAACTAAACAAACCATAGTTTTTGCATTGTTTGCATCAGGCTTGTGCTAATAAAAGGACATTGAAAATCACAACACACATTTGCCAGGAAATTGCCAAGTGCAGCAAGTGAGAAACTGACGGCCTCCCCTTGATATTCATCATCCTGGTCACTTTCCAGTTCCCACATTATCAACATCCTAGGCATTCCCTTTGATCAGAATTTTAACTGGGCCAGCCAGATAAATATTGTTGCTCCAAGAAAAGATCAGGCGCTGGAATTTATGCAACAAATGACTCATCCACTGCCTCTTACGTTCGCAATTTACAAAGGCATAATAATGGAATACTCTCTATTTTCCAGGATCTGTGCTGCCTCCAACAAAATTCAAGCGCCTCAGTAAGCTCCAAGTAAGTGAACGCACTTGATGTGCACCTGATGCACCACGTTAACACTGAACTCCTTCCACCACTGCACACAGTGGCTGCTGTGTGTTATCTTTGGCCTCCTTATCCCGAGAGACAATGGGTAAGCGCCTGGACATGGTCAGTGGTGTGTGGAGCAACACCTGGAGTGGCGATAAAGGCCAAATCTAGAGTGACAGGCTCTTGCACAGGTGTTGCAGAAACATTTGTTTGTCGGGGCTGTTACACAGTTGGCTCTCCCCTTGCACCTCTGTCGTTTTTCCTGCCAACCACTAAGTGTCTTCGATTCGCCACACTTTTGCCCCGCCTTTATAGCTGCCTGCCAGCTCTGGCGAACGCTGGCAACTGACTCCCACGACTTGTGATCAATGTCACAGGATTTCATGTCGCGTTTGCAGACGTACTTAAAGCGGAGACATGGACGGCCGGTGGGTCTGATACCAGTGGCGAGCTCGCTGTACAATGTGTCTTTGGGGATCCTGCCATCTTCCATGCGGCTCACATGGCCAAGCCATCTCAAGCGCTGCTGACTATGTAGTGTGTATAAGCTGGGGATGTTGGCCTTTTCGAGGACTTTTGTGTTGGAGATACGGTCCTGCCACCTGATGCCAAGTATTCTCCGGAGGCAGCGAAGATGGAATGAATTGAGACGTCGCTCTTGGCTGACATACGTTGTCCAGGCCTCGCTGCCATTGAGCAAGGTACTGAGGACACAGTCTTGATACACTCGGACTTTTGTTTTCCGTGTCAGAGCGCTATTTTCCCACACTCTCTTGGCCAGTCGAGACATAGCAGCGGAAGCCTTTCCCATGCGCTTGTTGATTTCTGCATCTAGAGACAGGTTACTGGTGATAGTTGAGCCTAGGTAGGTGAACTCATGAACCACTTCCAGAGCGTGGTCGCCAATATTGATGGATGGAGCATTTCTGACGTCCTGCCCCATGATGTTCGTTTTCTTGAGGCTGATGGTTATGCCAAATTCATTGCAGGCAGCCTCAAACCCGTCGATAAGACTCTGCAGGCACTCTTCAGTGTGAGATGTTAAAGCAGCATCGGCAGCAAAGAGGAGTTCCCTGATGAGGACCTTCCATACTTTGGACTTCGGTCTCAGAAGGGCAAGGTTGAACAACCTGCCCCCTGATCGTGTGTAGAGGCAAATTCCTTCTTCAGAGGACTTGAACGCATGTGAAAGCAGCAGGGAGAAGAAAATCCCAAAAAGTGTGGGTGTGCACCATACACAATTTCACAACGCAGGAAGTGACTTACTTTACTTCGACAGCTCCTATTTAGCACGCGACTCTAACACCTTAAAGGATAAGGGGGGCGGACGCATGGAAACATGGACACCTGCAAGTTCCCTCAAGCCATACACATCCTGAATTGGAACGACGTCGCCATTTCTTCACTATTGCTGGGTAAAAATACTGGAACTTTCTATCTAATTGCACTTCCGGTGTGCCAAAAGCAGATGGAGCCTAGGGTTTCAAGAAGGTGGCTCTCCATCACGTTCTCAAGGCAAACAAAAGATGGATCACAAATCCCAGCCTCGCCAGAAATGCCCTTGTCCAAGTTACAAGAAGGAAGAATCTTCAACTTGCGACCTCAGGCTAAGCCCACATTGGTGCCCCGGCCAGCCCGGAAATCAGCATCCTCCTCTTGTATCCAAGCCATCAGAAACCTGCTGTTGATCACCTCTGAAATATTGGCTGCCCTGACACTTTGCTTCCACTACCGTAATCCAGCCTTCCTCACCTCGACTCTCAATCTCCATACTGCTCTCCTTACCAAGTAACCCATTTCCCTCCACCGCAACCTACAGGCATACCGAATGCCACAGCTCAGATCCTAATCTGGTCAAGGACGAATACCCTTGAACTCTGCCTTCTTGCCAAATTCCACATTTTTGTAGTGGTTCCAGTGAATCAATTTGAAGAACTTTGTCAATTCCTAACATTAATTTCGTGGTCCACTTCCCGCCCAGCACAGTGATCAGCTGCAGCCTGTGCACATTCTCCACCGTTTATGAATAAGTGGTCTCCCAATTAAAATGGTAATGAGGAGGACTTTCTTCTCTTGAAAGTTCCATCGCATTTAGAATTCACTTACCAGAAGTCAGTGGAGCCTGCGTCATTGAATATATTCAAGGTTGTTTGAGACTAACTTTTCATTTACGAGGGAGTGAAGGCTTATTGTTGTCTGGCAGGAAATTGGAATTCCAGCCATGTTCAGATCAGCCATTATGGTATTGAATGGCAGAACATGATCTATGGGCTGAATGGCCTACTCCCGCTTTTAGTTCTAAAGACCTTGTCATCATAGGTGCATCTCTTGCACTTGAATAGAAAGAAGCCACAGGCAAGGAGACGAGATCTTGGGTGTGATGGAAGAATGAACAAAGATATTTTGTTCGCGATTTTAGTTGGTCATGGTGGAAATGGAGGAGGATGATGTATTGAAGGTGGAGGCATTGGACTGGAAATTGAGAATAAGTGAATTAATATCCTGGTTCTGTAAGGTCGGGAAGGAGGTGAGGACAGTCACTCGGGTGATGGAACAGATACCGCTGAGGCCTCTGCTAAACTAATGTGAGGAATGCACGGTGAACTTGAAATGAAGAGACTGCAAAAGCTCTGGTATGGAAGATGGCAGCGTTGGGACAAACAGAAGGCGATGAGGATACTGAAAGAATGGAAGTTATTATTTACACAAAGCAGAGTTGGAGCCTATATCTGTGGGAGTTGGTGGATCACAGTAAATGCTGATGCAGAGCCTGTCCATTTAAATGGAGAGGGAATTCGTGAAAGAGAAGTGAAGGGTCACAGATGGACCGTTTTCAGGCGAGGGAGAGACAGATATTTCAATGCAATTGTGATTAATTATTCGAGCTCAATGTGAAAGAAGGTTTTGACACAAATCCAATCATCAATGTGTCGGATAAAGAGGTGGAAAAGGGAACCACACTAGCTAAGAGCGTGTGCGGGATGGAACAATATTGAAAATCCTGACATTGTGCCCAGTTCTTGGCACCGAACTTGTGGAACAATGTGTCGGCTTTAGAGTGGGTGTAGAAAATGATCAAGAGAAAATTTCCAAGTGTGACAGTTGTTTTATGCCGACAGATTAGAGAATCAAATTGAGAGAAAGGTTGATCGAGTGGTGAAAAAGCACGGACGGATTAAACAGAATGGGCACAGAGAAACTGCTCTCATTGGCAGACGTAGCGAAAACCAAAGGACACATACATAGAATCTATGGCGACATAAGGGAAAACGTATGTTTCCACACCACTTGTTGAGGATATGAAATGAACTGCCTAAGAGTGTTGTGAATACCGATTGAATCAGAAGCGAACTGAATAATCAACTTAAGAGAAAAGCAATGCACGTCAGTGAGGAGGAGATGTGGAAGTCAGATTAACTGAGGTGCCCGTGCAGAGAACAGACATGGAGAAGACAGACCAAATGGCCAAATTCTATGTTCCTTTTTTCTTTGAATTTATGAATTGTTGAACAGAATTGTACAGCTAATGAGGGCACCCAAAATGTAGACGAACATCCCTGAGAGGCTCCTCTGACGTTAGGAAATTAATTTCTGAATAGTCATGCGGAGTGAAGGTCTTCACTGAAACAATATGAAATCTACAGATGGGACTCATGATTTTTCGAGGACTTCCTTGATTTCTCTTTAACACAGCTTTCACTTATGATTAGTTGCTTGTTGTGATCAGATTTGCCCAGTTTTGGGGGGTGGGGATGGGGATGGCGATGGGTCCAATTCAATTTCAGTGAAAAATATATTCCATCAACAGGGAATTAACACAACTGTCCTAATCTGTTTGTTCAAAGATTAAGAAAAACTGTTTGAACAATTTTGCAACCTCAGTATCCCCATGGAGATCCGGGAGGGTATAAAGTTAATGCACTGGGAATGTGTCACCTCAGAACGTATTTCAGAGATATAACCTGCAGCACGAACAGACCGATCAATCCTAGCAGAAAATGCACCGACCAATTCAATGGGTGGGGAAAATATTCTGTCTGATCCTTGCTATCATTGGCGTTCCTGGTAAGTATCTCTAACCAATGAAGTTTTGCAAATCTGTGTATGAGCTGGTTTCTTCCATTACCATGGGAATAATAATATTACATGAGATCGAATGGTTACAGTTAGACAGACACATATTCAGTAATATAATTGCATTAATTTACTGAATTATCTGTGCAGTTTGAATCTGTTGTCTCAACTGTTCCTAGCTCAAGGCACACTGCATTGTAAAGTTATTGAATTATGTGGAATGTTGTGTTCTGTAGAATCACAGCTCAAAGCAGCAGAATATGAGAGGGTAAGGATTACTGCAATTATCTGTTAATGTAGAATTATACAGTGTGTGTGCATAACTGGTGTGGAGCACCTGACCTCAGTGATCATGTCTAACTGGGAGTCTCTGTCACTCGAGAATTACACTGCTTGTGTCTGACTAACTGGTGTGGACAAAGTAACACTAGGTACCATGTATTTCCTGGAGTATCTGTCATTGTAGTCAATGCTGGTCCCCATCTTACTCTTACTCGAAGTAGAGTTGTTGACAGCACTATTAGATGCTGATTAATTTCCTTCCCGAGCACGGTCCTGAGAAGCGTTTGGTCATGAGTGCACTGCAATAATAAATAATCCTCTTCAATATTATGAATAATACTGATGACTATGACTTGTTAATAGACAGCGGCGGCACAGTGGTGCAGTGGTTAGCACTGCAGCCTCACAGCTCCAGGGACCCGGGTTCGATTCTGGCTGTGTGGAGTTTGCAAGTTCTCCCTGTGTCTGCGTGGGTTTTCTCCGGGTGCTCCGGTTTCCTCCCACAAGCCAAAAGACTTGCAGGTTGGTAGGTAAATTGGCCATTATAAATTGTCACTAGTATAGGTAGGTGGGAGGGAAATATAGGGACAGATGGGGATGTTTGGTAGGAATATGGGATTAGTGTAGGATTAGTATAAATGGGTGGTTGATGGTCGGCACAGACTCGGTGGGCTGAAGGGCCTGTTTCAGTGCTGTATCTATAAACTAAAAAAAAAGTTACCGATTTTACAGCACAGAAACAGGACATTTGGCACAACTAGATCACGACTGTCTTCCCTCTCCACACGATGCTCTCTTCATTCCCGCTCATCTAATTCCATCTGTATATCCTTCCAATCCTGTCTCCCTCATTTTTTCACCTCGCTTCTTCTTATTTTCTTTTTCATTGCAACTTCCACATTCTCAGCACTCCAAGTAAATAGGTCTCTCTTGAATTCCATCGTGCATTTATTGATGATCATCTTAATTTGAGGAAATACTGAACTGGTCACCAGCAAAGGTGGAAATATCAGGTCCACGTTTTCCTTCTCTAATCCCTATATAATTTGAAAGGCCTCTATTAGTTGGCCACACATACTTCTCTTATCAAAAGAATCGAGCCACAACATATCCCGATAATTATAATCTCTCAGTTATTGTATTTTTATAAAAGAATGTGTGAACCTGTTGGTTACCCTGGATACATTTATCATGTGTAGCCCAGAAGAGTACATTATTATTTATGTGTTCAATCACCGCCTTTCTAATATGTTAATGAAATGAAAGCCTGTGCGTTGATCATATTTGCACTGTCTCATGCAAATCCCTGTTCAATTTCAATCATTTATACATCAGAAGGAATGGCCAAAGACGTCTGAGTGCCTCCTATCCGAGGGACTGATTCGAATCAGGCTGAAATTACTTCAATGCCAGGGAGTGATTCGAGCCCGGGATGGGTTCCGACAGTGGGAGTGGTTGAAGACTGGGTAACGTTCACCAATCTACCCGTTTTTGGCTCCTCGTCACTATAATGAACTGGATGACCAGCATCCGGTGAGCAGTTGTTCGTCCCTTCCTGGATTTGTTAAATCTGGAAGTGCTGGTGTTGGAGGCAGGTTGGTGTCATGTACCCGATCTGACCTGATCACAACCCACACGGTTTTTTGTGCTAAAATCCTTCCTGCTTGGGTTGAGAAGTGAGGAATGTTTTTCAGTTTTTTCAGTAATTCGCAACCGCTTCTCCTTTCTTTCCATTACAGTTAATTTAGTGTCAATTGTAATCCTGTCCAAGGGAAATTGTGGACTCTCCACCTGCACCACTCGATACCTGGTGGCCATGTCAACGGCGGATCTACTGGTCATTATCACTGAGATCATGCTCCGGAGAATCAATAACCTTTATTTCCCAATAAATTTCTTGGACCTCACCTCTGTGTGTCGCCCTCTCTCTGTCCTGATCCGTGCAGCCATCGACTGTTCCGTCTGGTTCACCATCACTTTCACATTTGATCGATTTGTCGCCATTTGTTGCCAGAAGCTGAAATCAAAATATTGTGCCAGGAAAACTGCGACTGTGGTTCTAACAACTACCAGCATTCTCCTCTGTCTAAAAAATATTCCCATCTACTTCAGATTTAAACCTAGAGGGGTCATCGACGATGTACAATGGGGCTGCTCTAACAAGCCAAGCTATTTTACTGACCCTCTATGGATTGGATTTGCAATGTTTGAAAAAGTTTTAACACCATTATTGCCATTCATTTTAATTCTGTTGCTGAACGCTCTGACGTTCAGACACATTTTAGAGACCAATCGTGTTCGTCAGAGACTGAGACGTCAGAGCAAGAAAGATAATCACAGTGACTCTGAAATGGAGAGAAGAAGGAAGTCTATGATTTTACTCTTCACCATATCTGGCAGTTTCATATTTCTGTGGCTGGTGTATATTTTATATATATTTGATGCTGGTTATTTATTAGATGATGATTCTTATTATACCTTTGAAGGTGTCGCATATATGCTGCGGAATGTAAGTTGCTGTACACACACATTTATATATGTGGCCACTCAGTCCGAGTTCAGAGAGCAGTTAAAGAGCGCGGTGAAATATGCAGTTACATCAATTATTAAATTAATTCATAAACAAAGCAACTGAGACCAGCTTAAAGATCAAGTGGTTAATGGACAAGAGGTGACCGCTGGAGATCAAGAAGAAAGTGGCCTGCAGGAGTAAAGACAAAAACTGGAGCTGTTAGTGGCGGGAAGAGGGGGTCCAGAGCAAGAGGATCGGTAGTAAATTAGCAGAAGTCAAAAAAAGGTAATGAGCATAGAGCAAAGAGAAAGAGATGACCTTCGTAAAGGGGTCAGGAGGAGAGTGATTTCAATCCATTAAGGAACTGATGTGAAAGAAGCTTAAACTGGATATGACACCGATCATTAAACAAGAACCATGCAGTTTAATAAGATTGCTAACTGACTTGATCAATTAAATACATCTGCAGTAGAAAACATTTATATTTAAAAACAACGTTGTTTTTTCCTGATATTGCATTAGACACAACGCTGGCACCCTGGGAAGGTTGAGGTAAATTGTTTACGGCAGTTGGCATTGTTGATAAGAAGAGGAAAGATTGATGTACAATTGCTTTGTATCTACAAGGATGTGTTGTTTGTTCAAACAATGAAATGTTAACTCTTGGAGCCGAGGAAATAAGAGATGGACATGCATTTAGCATACTTCAGTCTAATTACAGAGGTGCGGTGTCAGCAGATGAACCTCATGTTAAACTAATGGAAGCGTTAATTCAAAGGATATCATAATGATGAATCGGAAGCCCAAAAGATGGAAACTCGGAGTCTTTGCTGGTACAGTTTACAATGGTGTCTGTGGATTAATTATTCTGAAACACAGTTCCACGTAATGTCAATTCAGAGACTGGAGAACAAAGGGATCACCTGTGCTGGCAACATTCAATGAATCCTGGCCTTGAAGGATAAGAAACTTGCATGTTGTCTTCAGTCCTTTTTTGTTAAGTATTTATAACATCTTGCTTAATAAATTATACTGGATTCATAAGTAGCCGTTATTTGTAACTTGTTAGGTCAGGCACAACTGAGGACACCATTGTAATAAATTGAAAATTCAGAACCGAGAATTTTTAAATAAAAGTGTTTAAGCCTCAAAACCCCAAAACATACAATGGTGTAACTTGGGGCCAGACGTTGAAAAAGGCTAAACCGAAATGATTGGCTGTGAAGTTGAGTGGAATCTTGCTCTGATTAGTCTGACCAACTTTTTTCATTCAAGGAAGGGAATCCATAAGGGGAACAACCAGACATAGATCCGCAAGACCAGAGAATAAGATGAATTACGAGGTAAAAGATTGGCCAAAAACATGGAATGAATATCAGTAGAAAAGATGAATAACTTAGTATTTTAACCTTCCAAGAACCATGGAATCATAGAAACATAAAATGTTTAAGGCACAGAAAGAGGCCACTTTGACCCATCGTTTCTGTGCCAGCCGAAAAAAGGATCCACCTATTCCAATCCCACCTTCCAACATTTCGTTCTTAGCCCTGCAGATTATGGCATCTGAGGTGCATATCAAGACTCCTTTTCAATGAGTCGAGAGTCTCTGCCTCAACTACTCTTTCAGGCAGTGAGGTCCAGATCACTACCACCCTCTGGGTGAAAAACGTTTTTCGTCATCTACCCTCTATTTTTCCAGCAATCAGTTTAAAACTGTGCCCCCTCGTCACTGAGCTCTCTGATATGGAGAATAGATTCTTCACCTCCACTCGATCCAGGCTTCTCAAGATGTTGTACATTTCAATCAGAACTCCCCTCACCCTTCTCTGTTCAAAGGAGAATAACCCCAGCCTATCCAATATTTCCTCCTACTTGCATTTTTCCAGTCCTGGCAACATCCTCGTAAATCTCCTCTGCACCCTCTCTAGTGCAATTACATCCTTTCTGTAATGAGGTGACCAGAACTGCACACAGTACTCAAGTTGTGGCCTAACCAATGAGTTATACAGTTCCAGCATAACCTCCCTGCTCTTATATTCTATACCACAGCGAATAAAGGAAAAGATTCCATATGTCTTCTGAACCACCTTATCGACCTGTCCTGCTACTTTCAGGGATCTGTGAACATTGACGCCAAGGCCCCTCACTCCCTCTACACTTCTCAGTGATTTATCATTTAAAGTGTACTCCTTTGTCTTGTTTGACCTCCCAAAATGCATCACCTCGTATTTCTCCGGCTGGAATTCCATTTGTAACTTTTGTGCCCATCTGACCAGACCATCAATATCTTCCTGCAGTCCACAGCTATCCTCCTTGCTATCCACAAAACAGCCAATCTTCGTCTCGTCTGAAAACTTCTTGATCATGAGGTCTACATTTACATCCAAATCGTTAAGATATACCACAAAAAGAAGTGGACCAGTATTGAGCTCCCCGGAATACCACTGGAAATAGCCCTCCTGTCATTAAGACACCAATCAACAATTACCATTTGTTTCCTGCCACAAAGCCAATTTTGAATCCACCTCGGATTTTATGATAATTACTGTTCCTGAATTACCACGTGTATCTGGACAGAAGGAACTTATCTGGCTCCAAGCCAAATGGACCTTGTGTTCTTTGTTTCTCTAAATAATTGGACCATATGGTCACAGAGATCAATCAACACCAGCAGTTTAAGACTTCTGCAACATTTATGACAGCATGGTAATATTTTGATCTGAAGGTTTGGCCTTATTTTTATAAAAAGTCAGGAATTGGCATTAATTCATTCATACATTTGTTTCCATTTGTTATCTTTCTGGAGAAAGTCTTTGTAATTATTTGCAGATAGTTCACATAACAACTGTGGACAGTAGTGCCTCTGATAAATTCATCTGAACCCACGAAACATGGAAATGATTGTTTAAGACATTTAAATCAATAATAAATAAATTAATATGAGTTGCTATTCCAAGCACTCAAAACAAAATGTACCTGAGTTTGAAGGGATATAAACATACGTAATTTTAAAAAAAGTTAATGGGAATACTGTCTAGGTTGTTGCTGAATATTAAGGAAAACCTCCTTTTAAGATAATTAAATGAAAGATATTATCAATTGATGACAGTATTATTTGAATTTGGGAAACTTAGATGAAAAAATAATCAGTATGATTCGGTACATTTCCTATCAACAGTAAAGGGGTATCTGAGGTAAATAATACTCCAGCGTGCATAATCTATTGTTTTAATTGTATGTACTTACATGATAATAGTTTAGGAATTAACAGCACACCTGTGAAAAAATACTGACTGTCATCGAGTGAGGTGATCAGCAGGTGGGGTGACAGTCCTCAATCTGAGGGGTGTCAATGAAGTTTTAACAGATAATAACATTCTTCATCGTGAGTAGTCACTTCGGGTTATGATATTTTAGAAGGTAAGAACATGCAACATTTGTGCAGATCACAGCACTCATGAGCGAGAGAACAGAAAGAGTGGTCAACAACAATAATCAGATTAAGGAGGAGGCAGATTTTGTCCTGTGGGGAATTGGAGGTTCTTGGAATGGTGTTTTAAAATGACTAACGTTACTTAATCCTCATAATAATTAATCTGTGGACTCATTAAGAAAGGAATTAGTCAATTTCATACTTTGTGAATGATAACATGATTAGTAACTGGTTTGTAACTTTTCCTTGGAGTCACAATGAAACATCCATCTGCAATTCTTCTTCTTCTTTTCTTCTTTTGGGCCTCCTTATCTCGAGAGATAATGGATACGCGCCTGGAGGTGGTCAGTGGTTTGTGAAGCAGCGCCTGGAGTGGCTATAAAGGCCAATTCTGGAGTGACAGGCTCTTCCACAGGTGCTGCAGAGAAATTTGTTTGTCGGGGCTGTTGCACAGTTGGCTCTCCCCATGCGCCTCTGTCTTTTTTCCTGCCAACTACTCAGTCTCTTCGACTCGCCACAATTTAGCCCTGTCTTTATGGCTGCCCGCCAGCTCTGGCGAATGCTGGCAACTGACTCCCACGACTTGTGATCAATGTCACACGATTTCATTTCGCGTTTGCAGACGTCTTTATAGCGGAGACATGTACGGCCGGTGGGTCTGATACCAGTGGCGAGCTCGCTGTACAATGTGTCTTTGGGGATCCTGCCATCTTCCATGCGGCTCACATGGCCAAGCCATCTCAAGCGCCGCTGACTCAGTAGTGTGCATAAGCTGGGGGTGTTGGCCGCTTCAAGGACTTCTGTGTTGGAGATATAGTCCTGCCACCTGATGCCAAGTATTCTCCGAAGGCAGCGAAGATGGAATGAATTGAGACGTCGCTCTTGGCTGGCATACGTTGTCCAGGCCTCGCTGCCGTAGAGCAAGGTACTGAGGACACAGGCCTGATACACTCGGACTTTTGTGTTCCGTGTCAGAGCGCCATTTTCCCACACTCTCTTGGCCAGTCTGGACATAGCAGTGGAAGCATTACCCATGCACTTGTTGATTTCTGCATCGAGAGACAGGTTACTGGTGATAGTTGAGCCTAGGTAGGTGAACTCTTGAACCACTTCCAGAGCGTGGTCGCCAATATTGATGGATGGAGCATTTCTGACGTCCTGCCCCATGATGTTCGTTTTCTTGAGGCTGATGGTGAGGCCAAATTCATTGCAGGCAGCCGCAAACCTGTCGATGAGACTCTGCAGGCACTCTTCAGTGTGAGATGTTAAAGCAGCATCGTCAGCAAAGAGGAGTTCTCTGATGAGGACTTTCCGTACTTTGGACTTCGCTCTTAGACGGGCAAGGTTGAACAACCTGCCCCCTGATCTTGTGTGGAGGAAAATTCCTTCTTCAGAGGATTTGAACGCATGTGAAAGCAGCAGGGAGAAGAAAATCCCAAAAAGTGTGGGTGCGAGAACACAGCCCTGTTTCACACCACTCAGGAGAGGAAAGGGCTCTGATGAGGAGCCACCATGTTGAATTGTGCCTTTCATATTGTCATGGAATGAGGTGACGATACTTAGTAGCTTTGGAGGACATCCGATCTTTTCTAGTAGTCTGAAGAGACCACGTCTGCTGACGAGGTCAAAGGCTTTGGTGAGATCAATGAAAGCAATGTAGAGGGGCATCTGTTGTTCACGGCATTTCTCCTGTATCTGACGAAGGGAGAACAGCATGTCAATGGTCGATCTCTCTGCACGAAAGCCACACTGTTCCTCAGGGTAGACGCGCTCGGCCAGCTTCTGGAGCCTGTTCAGAGCGACTCGAGCAAAGACTTTCCCCACTATGCTCAGCAGGGAGATTCCACGGTAGTTGTTGCAGTCACCGCGGTCACCTTTGTTTTTATAGAGGGTGATGATATTGGCATCGCGCATGTCCTGGGGTACTGTTCCCTCGTCCCAGCACAGGCTTAGCAGTTCATGTAGTGCTGAGAGTATAGCAGGCTTGGCACTCTTGATTATTTCAGGGGTAATGCTGTCCTTCCCAGGGGCTTTTCCGCTGGCTAGAGAATCAATGGCATCACTGAGTTCCGATTTGGTTGGCTGTATGTCCAGCTCATCCATGACTGGTAGAGGCTGGGCTGCATTGAGGGCAGTCTCAGTGACATCATTCTCCCTGGAGTACAGTTCTAGGTAGTGCTCAACCCAGCGGTCCATCTGTTTGCGTTGTTCAGTGATTATGTCCCCCGATTTAGATTTGAGGGGGGCGATCTTCTTGATGGTTGGCCCAAGAGCTCTCTTCATGCCATCATACATTCCTCTGATGTTTCCGGTGTCTGAGTCCAGCTGAATATGACTGCATAGGTGTTGCCAGTAGTCGTTTGTGCAACGCCTAGCTGTTCTTTGTGCAGTCCTTCTGGCTGCTTTAAGTGCTACAATATAAATGTGTTAATGTGGGGTAAAATCAGTTGAGCTGCATTTATCTTTAAATAGGCAACTATTTTGTTGCAACTTGCAATAAGTCATTTGAGTTATAAGATAATCCAGTTTCTGTTTTAACCTAACTTACATCACGCAAATAAGAAAGAAAATATTTGAGTATGACCACTGGGATTTAGAAGTGCAACAACAGCTGAGACAAAGACAAAGGAATGATTATTGGAGGAATCAAATGAATAGACAAACAAAACATGGTAAAGCCTGGAATAAAATGGAAAATTGATTCTTGAAAGAAAGAATAAGCATTTTAAATATTGTATTGGATAATAAAGTTTCTTCAATGCTCAACAGTTGGTGCATAACAGTTGTTAGAGAATAACTCCAAGTAGCTGGTTTGGAAAGTAAAGGTAAAGGGAAAGGTCTACAGTTTTGTTTTTAATATAGTAGGTCGTTTCTTTTCGGGACCCAAGGTCCTTTGTGTCAATAATCTAATTGTTGGATAATTTAAGGGTATAAATTAAGGGTAAGTTATGGCAGGGCAGCTCGGAAACCTGGAGTGCTCCTCTTGAGCGATCTGGGAAGTCAGGGACACTTCCAGTGTCCAGGGCGAACACGTGTGCAGGAGGTGTCTCCAGCTGCAGCTACTCGAAATCCGCGTTTCGGATCTTGAGCGGCGGTTGCGGACACTGTGGAACATCTGCGAGGTTGATATCATCGTGGATAGCACGTAAAGCGAGGTGGTCACACTGCAGGTAAAGACTGCTCATTTAGAAAGGGAATTGGGTGACCCCCACATGCAGAGTAGAAGAACTAGGCAGATAGTGCAGGTGTCCCCTTTGTCCATTTCCAATTCTAACAGATGTTCCACTTTGGATACTGTTGGGGGAGAGAGCTTCGCAGGGGAACGCGGCAAAAGCCAGGTCAGTGGCCCCACCGGTGGCTCAGCTGCACAGCGGGGTAGGAAAAAGAGTGGGGGATCTATTGTGATAGGGGATTCTATCGTAAGGGGTACAGACACGCGTTTATTTGTCCGCATAAGTGACTCCAGGATGGTATGTTGCTTGCCTGGCGCTCGGGCCAAGGATCTCACGGAACGGCTGCAAGACGTTCAGAAGGGGGAGGGTGAACAGTCAGAGGTTGTGGTACACATTGGTACCAGCGTCATAAGTAGAAAGAGGGATGAGGTGATGCAACAAGTATTTAGGGTGCTAGGTAGCAAATTAAAAAGCAGGACCTCAAACGTTCTAATCTCTGAATTACTCCCAGTGCCACGTGCTAGTGAGTATAGGAATAAGAGGATCGAGCATATGAATGCATGGCAAGAGGGAGGGCGTTAGTTTCTTGGATCACTGGTCTGTTTCTGGCAAAGGTGGGACCTGTACAAGTTAGACGGGTTGCACCTGAACTGCAATGGGACCAACAGCCTTGCTGGGAGGTTTGCTGGTGCTGTCTGGGGGTGGAGGGTGGTTAAACTAATTTGGCAGGTGGATGGGATATAGAGTGGATGCACAGTAAGGGTGATGTACAGTCGAATATAGAAGAGAAACTGAGTGAGACGGGAAGGCTCAGCAAATATAGACCAGGACCCTTGACTGGTTCCGTTCGACATGAATCAATGAGTCGTTCCAAGGCTGGCGGGAGGGTTCAGGGAGACCAGAGAGAACCCCGACCTTATCAGCTCTTTTCAAACAGAAAACCAAAATTGCATTGGCAGTGATATTAATAAAACCCTGAGGAAGACAGAAGGAGGCCATTCGGCCAATCGAGCATGTCCCACGCATTCACTCAGATCATAGCTGATTTGCTTCTTATCCACATCAACTGTCTCGGCACCGTAAATGTTGATACCCTTTCCTTACAAATCTCTACCAATAATCAGGAATTAATGCTGTTAACACTGGGGAATTCCTTTTCTCAACTTCTCTGCCTCTCTGCCTCTCATACCTGCTTAAAGACATTCCTTAAAACTAATCTTTTTGACCAAGCTTTTGGGCATCAGCCTTAATCTCTCCTTATGTGTGTTTGATGTCAGATTTTTTGTTTTATAATGCATCCTGTGTAGTATCTTTGGGACATTTAATACTCGCCTTCTCCCTCACACCATCTCTATCTCTCTCTCTCTCCTCGCCTCGAAGAAAAGTATATCCTTCCTGAACACCAACATTTTACAGTTTCTCACCATTTGAAAAATGTTCTGCATTTCTATTTTTCCTGCCTAAGTGAGGAACCTCACATTTTTCCACATGATATTCCAGCTGCCAATTTCTTGCCCACTCACTTAACCTGTCAATCTCTTTGAAGTCTCTTTGTGCCCTCCTCACAGCTTACTGTCCCACCTAAACTTGCATCATCAGCCCATATAAACCCAACATAGGCAGCATTTGAGAGAGGCACTTTTGTTCTGACAAGTATTATGATACAACTGGTTGATATTTTGTGCAGGATATTTCGGCATATTCATCGGAGTTGTTAAGATGAAAGATCCCTAATAAGAGATTATAGGAACATAGGAAGATAGCAACAGGATTAGGCCATTCAGCCCCTCTAGCCTGTCTCACCATTCAATTAGATCATGGCTGATCCGCAGCCTAACTCCATATACCTGCCTTTGGCCCACATCCCTTATTATCAAAAGTCTATCTCAGATTTAAAGCTAACAACTGTTCTCGCTTCAACCGCTGTTTGTGGGAGAGAGTTCCAAACCTATACCACTCGTTGCGTGAAGAAGTGTTTCCGAACATCTCCCCTGAATGGTCTGGTCCTAATTTGTAGACTATGTACCCTCGGTTTAGAATCTTCGAACAGTGGAATTAATATATCTTTATCTAACCTGTCTTTTACTGGAACATCTTGAAGACTTCGATCAGATCACCCCTGAACCTTCTAAATTCTAGCGACAACAGGTTTAATTTGTGCAATCCCGCCTCGTAACTTAACCCCTGTAGTCCAGGTGGCATTCTTGTAAACCTACGTTGCACTCCATCCAAGGCGAATATAGCCTTCCTAAGGTGTGGTGCGCAGAACTGCTCACAGTACTCCAAGTGGGGTCGAACCAGGGATTTGTACAGCTGCAGCATAACCTCTGTGTCTTTGTACCTCATTCCTCTAGATATAAATGCTAGCATTCCATTAGCCTGTTTGATCATTTTCTGCACTTGCTTGTGGTATTTTAAAGATCTATGCACCTGAACCCCCAAGTCTCTTTGGACATCCACTGTGCTTAACCTCTTCCCATTTAGGAAGTACCCTGCTCTATACTTTATTGGTCCAAAATGGACAACCTCACACTTGCCCACATTGAAATCCATCTGCCACAGTTTTGTCCATTCACCTAGTCTGTCTATATCTCCGTGTAACTTTATGCTATCATCTAGAAGGTCTACAACGCCGCCTAACTTTGCATCATCAGCAAATTTGGATATATGACTTACTATGCCATCATCCAAGTCGTTAATGAATAGTGTGAATAATTAAAGCCCCAACACAGTTTCCTGTGGTACGCTACTAGTTACATCCTGCCAATAAGAGTACTTACCCAATATCCCGTCTCTCTGTCAGCTCCCACTCAACCAACTTCCTAAGCATGTCAATAATTTGTCCTCAACTCCCTGGGATTCTACCTTAGTTAACTGTCTCTTATGTGGGGCTTTATCAAATGCCTTCTGGAAGCTCATATAAATAACATCCATCGACATTCACCTGTCCAGTATCTTATTGACCTCTTCAAAAAAATTCAATGAGATTTGTCCGGCGTGACCTCCCATCATGAATCCATGCTGGCTGTCCCTGATTAACTGACATTTTCGAGGTGTTTAGTCACTGTGTCCTTGTTTATAGACTCCAGCAACTTGCTCACCACAGATGTCAGGCTAACTCGTCTGTAATTTCCTTGGTTCCCACTTTCACCCTTCTTAAAAAATGGAGTGACATGTGCAACTTTCCAGTCCAGAAGGACCTCTCCTGAATCTAGGGAACTCTGAAAGACTATAGTTAGGGCATCCACAATGTGGTCTCCTACTTCCTTTAACACGCTCGGATGGAAACCGTCAGGTCCAGGGGATTTCTCACAGTTTAATTGCATTAATTTCTTTGTTACTGATGTTTTACTTAACGTTAATTGTATTAAGTCCCTGTCCCCTATCGGCTATTAATTTTTCTGGACTGCCGGTAAGTTATCCTCCTTTTCAACTGTTAATACTGAGGCAAAGTAATTGTTCAACATGTCTGTCATTTCACCATTATCAATGACAATATCTCAATTTTCAGCTTTTAGTGGGCCTACATTGCTCTTGACCACCCGCTTTCCCTTTATATAATTATAACTTTTCTTCTTATTGATTTTGATGTTCCTTGCAGGTTTCTTTTCATAATCCCTTTTAGTAGCTCTTAATAGCTGCTTTGTGACCATTTGCTGGTCTTTGTAGCGATGCCATTCGGCCGGATCTGTGATGTGTTTTGCATTTTTGTTAGCCCTTGCTTTTACTTTGATGCTGTCCCTAATCTCTTTGGTTGTCCATGGCTGTTTTTTTCTGTGAAGTGGGGCTTTTTCCTCTCAGGGGTATATACTCGCTCTGTATTGTGTTAAATGTTTCTTTAAATATTCTCCACTGTTCTTCAGTCGTTTGACCCATTAACAGATCTCCCCAGTTTACCGTGGACAGTCTCTGTCTCATCCTGGTAAAGTCAGCCTTAACCTAGTCTAAAATTCTCGTAGCTGATTCGTGCTTTTCACTTTCAAACGTTACCTTGAACTCGATCATGTTGTGATCACTGTTTGATAAATGTTCACGCATAGTTAGGCTACTAATTAAATTTAGCACAGTACTCATAACTAAATCAAATATTACCTGTCCCCTCGTTACATCTAGGACATATTGCTGTCGGAAACTATCCCGGACACATTCCAGAAAATCACTACCTTTCTGACAGGTGCTAGTCTACCTCTCCCAATCTATGTGTAATTTAAAATCCACCATTAATACTACTCTGCCTTTGTTCCACACTTGTCTAATTTGTACATTTATACAATCTAACACCTCAGAACTGCTACCAGGGGGTCTATACACAAAACCTATTCTAGTTTTTTATACTTTTCTGTTCTTCAGTTCCACCCATAAGGTGTCCACTGGATGAGAGAGTGTCCTTCGGTGTTCTTCCCACCCTCACATCCAGCATTGGAAACACAAACACAGAGAGACAAAGCCACACACAGACACAAAGACAGTCAAATAAACACAGGCAGACTGACATGTCCAGATAAACACACACACACATAGAAATCCACAGCCAGACACATCCATTCCCACTGACCGAGAGAGAGAGAAAGAGAAACCCCCACAGAGGCACATATATTCACATTGACGAACTTAGGCAGCTAAACACAACCCCTTCCCTCTGTGTAAAGAATGATTTTAGAAACATCAAAATCTCTCTTTTCTCCTTTTATATTTCACTCTCGGGGTTTCAATTTATTGTCAATATGATTTCACATGGATCAAGATAATTTTTGCTCTCCTTTTCTTGTATTTGGTGTCAGGGGATCATGGGTCAATCCTCTCACCCAGCACTGTGACACCGAGGTGTGGTGGGGGGAGGGGAGGGGGGAAAGGGAGAGGGTCAGTCCCAACCTCTGACAGGGACCCCCGTATCACCAGAACTGCTCCTTAGGTTTAAACCTTCGACTGAGTCAGGAGGAGTTTGATCAAGGATGGGAACAACGTGATATTGAATCCTCCAATATTTATTCATTCAGTGATAATAATAAACTCTCTCTCTCTCTCTCTCTCTCTCTCTCTCTGTCTCGCACTCTTCTCCCTCTCTGCCTTTCTTTCACTCACCTTCCAATATGTCTCCCTTTCTCTCCCTCCCTATATGTCTCTCCCTCCCTCTTTCAATTGCTCGTACTCTCTGTGTCTGTCTGTCTCTCCCTCCCTCTCTCTCCATACGCCTCCCTCACTTCGTCTCCCGCTTTCTTCCTCTATGTCTCTCTCTCACCCTCCCTCTCTCGTCTCTCTATGCCTCCCCCTCTCTGTCCCTCCCTGTCTCTCTCTATCTCTATGCCTCACTCACTTAGTCTCATCTCTCCCTCTCCCTCCATCTCTCTCTCTGTCTCTCTGTCTCTGTCCCTCTATGCCTCTCTCACTTCGTCTCTCTCTTCCTCCCTCTCTGTTTATCTCTCCCTCCCTCTCTTTGTCTATATGCCTCCTTCTCTTCATCTCTCCACCCCTCCCTCGTTCTCTCGCTCCCTCCCTCCCTCCCTCTCTGTTTCCCTGTCTCTCTGCATCACTCTCTCCTGCTCTCTCTGTCTCCCTCTCTCCATATCTCTCTCTCTTTCCCTCCCTCTCTCTGTTTTTGTCACTCACTCCACGCCTGTCTGACTCCCTTGCTCTGTCTCGACCTCCCTCTCTTCTCCCTCTCCCTCTCCCTCTGTCTATCTATCTTTGTCTCCCTCTTTCTGTCACTCTATCACTCCATACTTCTGTCTGTCTCCCTCTCTCCTCTCTCTGTCTCCCTTGCTCTGTCTCTCTCTCGCTCTCTCTGTCTCCCTCTCTTCTCCCTCTCACCTCTCTCTATCTATCTCTTTTTCTCTCCCACCCTCTCTCTGTCTCTCTCTCTCTCTCTTTGCCTCCAGCTCTCTATCTCTCCCTCCCTCTCATTCTCTCTTTCTCTCCCTTACTATCTGTTTCTCAATGCCTCTCTCTATGTCTCTCTCTCTCCCTCCCTCTCTGTCTCTCTATGCATCCCTCTCTCTCTAGCTCTCCCTCCCTCGCTCTCTCTCTCTTACTCTCCCTCCCTCTCTCTGTCTCTCTCCCACCCTCTCTCTGTCTCTCTGTATGCCTCCCTCACTTCTGTATCTAACATTGACCAAGAGACAGAACAAAGTGGTGAACGGTTGTCTCAGACAGGAGGGAGGTATAGAGTGATGCCCTCCAGAGGTTTGCATGGGACCACTGCTCTTGTTGATATATATGAATGACCTGACTTGGGTTTACAGGGTAGACCATCAAAGGAGAGTGAGCTGTGAGGTAAATGCAAAGAAGCTCCAGTGTGATTTTGTCAGGTTGAGTGACTGGGAAAATGCATGGCAGATGCAGTATAATATGGAAAATGTGAGGTTATCCGCTTTGGTGGCAAAAACAGAAAGGCAGATTATTGTCTGAACGGCGACAGATTGGGAAAGGGGGAGGTGCAGCGAAACCTGGGTGTCCTTGTGCACCAGTCATGAAAGTAAGCATGCAAGTGCAGCAGGCACGAAAGAAGGCAAATGGTATGTTGGCCTTCATAGTGACGGATTCGAGTACAGGAGCAAGGATATCCTGTTGCAATTATACAAGGCCTTCGTGAGGCCACATCTGGAGTATTGTGTGCAGTTTTGGTCTCCTTATCTGAGGAAGGATGTTCTTGCTATGGAGGGAGTGAAAAGAAGGTTTACTAGACTGATTTATGAGACTGGCGTATGAAGAGTGATTGGGTCGTTAACTCCAGAGAATATAGACCCAATGTACATGAACACACGACCAGGGGTTATGGGCTAAAGATAAGGGGTAAGCCATTTAGGACTGAGATGCGGTTAGGTTCCTTCACCCAGAGAGTGTTGAACCTGTAGAATTCTCTAGCAAGGAAAGCAGTAGAGGCCAAATCATTAAATATATTCAATAAAGTGTTAGATATGTTTCTTAGGGCTAATAGGATCAAGGGATACGGGGAAAAAGTGGGAAAAGGTAACTGACCTTGATTGATAAGCCATGATGATATTGAATGGCAGAGCAGGCTCGAAGGGTCAAATGGTCTAGTCCTGCTCCTATTTTTGCATGTTTCTATGACACAAATATTTGGAAATGTAGTAAAGAGAGAAGAGAATAGCAGCAGAGTTTAAGAAGCTATTGGCAGGCTGGTTAACTGGACAGACACATGTCAGGTTAACTACAATGCTGAGAAAAGTGAAGTGTTGGATTTTCGAAGGAAGACGTTGAGAGAGGCAATATAAACTAAATGGTACAATGTTAAAACGGGTGCAGGAACAGAGAGACCTGACGTTCTACCCACAGTCCTTTACACATACAGGAGCAGATGGCTTCTCTTTCTCTCTCTCTCTCTGTCTTTCCATTTCATTCACTCTCTTCCTCTTTCAATACGTATCCTGACTTTTCTCTGAATACTTCCTTGTTGAGTAGGAACCTGAAATAGTTCAGTCTGAAAAATTAAAAGAGCAGCTGACATTTCTTTCTTTCAATTCGGATATTCCTGCACTGTGGAACTGTCAGTTATCTGTGCAGAGGCAGGATATCGAGGTGTTTGAATGAAGTTGAAAATTTTGGTTGATTGAATATGCTGTGAATTCGATTGTGGATTGTGTCCCTCCCAGATACACACAACTGAAGGTCTTTACAATACATGTCCTGAGAGACTGAAGTGGTTTGCCAATGTCTGATTAACAATAGACACGTGGAAGAAAAAGATTGGGGACAATATACAAAAGCTGAGACAGTCAGGCAACAGTTGGAAGGTGAATGTCTTTTATGAACCTGAATTTCTCTGAAAATAAAAAATAGATTTGGAATAATAAATCCTCCAAGATGAAATCATTCCCTCCCACTGCTCTGACACTGATTTATCTTCATGTAGCTTTTTCCAGTCCACTTTTTCTAAATCGCCTTCCACCGGCCCAGCTTAATTCCCGAAAACTAAGAGTAGAACTGACTCATCTCTAGTTGGCCTTGCGACATACTGGCCGAAAAAAGTTTCCCTGAATGCATTGTAGAAATCTGCATCGGCGTTGCTTTTTACACTAGGCTGAGTTATCAATGCACTAGTTAGGACTGCACTAGACCATATCTTACACATGGCCTTGACTCTGCTATAAAAATTTGTTTCAATTGTATGAGGTGTATGTGGGCCCGCCCTCCATTTTACGCATCTGGCGAGAACACCCTCCATTTTATACACAAGATTATAAGAAATAGGAGTAGGAGTCGGCCATTCAACCCCTTGGGCCTGCTCTGCCATTCTGTAAGATCATGACTTATCTGATAGCGGCCTTAACTCCACTTTCCTGCCTGCCCGCCTACACCCACCCACCGCACCCCCCCCCCCACCCCCCATAATTTTTGACTCCCTTGTTGCTTATAACTGCTTATAACTATCTAACTGAGCCTTGAATATATTCAATGACCCAACCTCCACTGCTCTCTGGGGAGGAGAATTCCAGAGTCAAACCAACCGCTGAGAGAAAAAAAATCCTCCTAATTTTTGTCATAAATAGGAGACCCTCTATTTTAAAACTGTGCCCCCTCGTTCTAGACTCCCCCACAAGGGGAACATCCTCCCAGCAACCGCCCTGGACAGTCCCCTTAGAATTTTGTATGTTTCAATAAGATCAACTCTCATTCTTCTAAACTCCAATGTGTACAGGCCCATCCAGTTCAACCATTTCTCACTGGACAACCCCTTCATCCCAGGAATCAGTCCAGTGAACCTTCTCTGAACTGATTCCAATGCATCCAAGCCTGACCATTTATTCACTTTCAAAACTGCCAAACACCTTAATATTTCCCTCTCACTCTGTTTATCCCATCCAATATTTCACACTCTCCTCTTCAACTGCAATTTTACATCATTAGTTTCGCATCATTCCTCCTCTTTTATGAAAACAGACACAAAGTATTCATTAAGAACCATGCACCCAACGCCCAATTCCACAGATAGGAAGAAGGAGGAGAGAGAATCTAAACTAAAGGATACAGTTATAATGTAGGGAAGTGTGAAGTTGTTCACTTTGTTGTAAAATAGAAAATCAGATTTTTATTTTGTGATGTGTGAAAATGGTAAGTGCTGATGCTCAGAGAGGCATGAGGACACTTGTAGAGGGAACACACACAGTTAACATGCTAGTGCAGTGCAGCAGGCAAATGCCTTGTTGGCCTTAATTATAAGGGGATTGGAGTAAGTAATTTTGAAAAATTGCTAAAATTGTACAAGGCATTGGTGAGACCGCACGTGGAATACTGTGTGCAGGTTTGGTCTCCACATTTAACCAACGATATACTTGCACTGGAGGCGTTCAGATACGATTTACTAAATTGGTTCCTGGGACGAGGGGGCTCTCCTATGATGAGAGGTCGAGTATATTTGGTCTATACTCTGTGGAGTTTAGAAGAATGAGAGGGGATCTCATGGACAGATACAAGATGCTGAAAGGGCTCGAGAGGGTAGAATCTGAGAGATTGAGCCACTGGTCGTGGAATCTAGAATGCAGGGGTAGTCTCAGGATCAGGGGCCAATCATTGCGGACTGAGATGTGGAGAAATTAATTCAGCCAAAGTTTTGTGAATTTTTGGAATGCTCTACCCCACAGGGTTGTGGATTCTCCGATGTTGAAACCATTTAAGGCTGTCATGGATAGATTTTTGATCTCGCAGGGAATCAAGGAGTATGGGACTGGGCAGGAAAGTGGAATTGAAACCCATGATCAGCCATGATCGTATTGAATGGCGTAGCAGCCACGATGGTCCATATCGTCTGCGTCTGCTACTATTCCTTGTTATTTTGTGCACTTGTGATGTCATAACATGACACTTGGAAAATAATGGCACCATTGGGCATCGTCAACATGGATGTATGAAAGAAAAATCAATGCTTAACAAACCAGTTGGTCTTTTGAGGATGTAACTCACAGAATATGTAAGGGGGAAACCAGTAGATGTGTTATATTTAGATTTCCAGAAAACTTTTGATATGGTCACACACAAGAGATTTGTAAATAAAATTACAACAGAAGCGATTGGGGCTATACATCGGTATGGATTGAGAACGTTTAACGGACAGGAAACAGAGAGTATGAGAGGCAGAATTTGACGGTAAGGATCGGTGCTTGGGTCCCAGACATTCACAATCTATATTAATGAATAGGATGTGGTGATTAAATGTAACATTTCTAAGTTTGCTGCTGACACAAAAGTAGGCGGAAGTGCGAGCTGCGAGGAGAAGGAAAAGATGCTTCAAGGGATTTTACAGAGACTTAATGAGTGGTTAAAAGTTTAGCAGATGGAATACAATGTAGAGAAATGTGAGGTTGTACACTTTGGTAGGAAAAAAACAGGAATGCGGTGTATTTCTTAAATGGTGAGTGGCTGGGAGTGTTGAACTTCAAAGGGACTTGGGTGCCATTGTTCATGAATCACTGAAAGTCAGCATACAGGTACAGCAAGCATTTAAGGAGGGGCATTATATGTTGTCCTTTAGTACAGCAGCATTTGGGTAGAGAACAAAACATGTCTTACTGCAGTTATATGGAGCCTTGGTCAGGCCACACCTGTTACTTTGTGTGCAGTTTTTTTTTTCTTACCGATGGAAAGATATACATGCCAAAGAGGGAGTACAACGCAGACTCACCAAACTAATTCATGCGTTGGAGGGATTGCCCTTTGAGGAAAGATTAAATAGACTCGACCAATATCCTCTGCAGTTTCGATGAATGACTGGTGAGGAATTTCAAACATACTGAATTCTTACAGGGATTTACAGGGAAGATGTATACAGGATGGCTCCATTGGCCGGGGGGTCGGGGGGGGGGGGGGGTGGGGGGGTGGTGGGGGTGTCTAAAACCAGGGGGAATAGTTTCAGAATAAGA
Source organism: Heterodontus francisci (assembly GCF_036365525.1). Taxonomy (NCBI): domain Eukaryota; kingdom Metazoa; phylum Chordata; class Chondrichthyes; order Heterodontiformes; family Heterodontidae; genus Heterodontus; species Heterodontus francisci. Next base: position 186,601 of record NW_027140574.1, read on the forward strand.
GGTAGACCATTTAGAACTGAGATGAGGACGAATTCCTTCACTTAGATGGTCGTAAATCTTTGGTATTCTCTGCCCCAGAGGTCTGTGGAGGCTCAAGTCGTTGAGAATGCTCAAGGCAGAGATCGATAGATTTGTGCATATTGAAAACATCAAGGAATACGGGGATAGCACAGGAAAATATTCTTGAAGTAGTAGATCAGCTCGAAAGGCCTGTTCCTGCTCTTTGTGTTCAAGATTCCAACCAAATGGCAGCAAGCTATGTACATGTTTAAGACAATGGTATCTCACTGGGCAGTGCATGGATTGAACGGAGAATTTTGGCGTTATTCACACTCTGCTCTAAGCATCCTATCTAACAAGCAGCCAAGACTCTTGGTCTCACGGATACCAATATTATTGCGAACACAAGCTTGCAGCAGAATATCAGGAAACAAGGTATTATTTAAATAATAGCTGTTTTGGTCCACAGATATCGTTGATCAACCAAACAAGTTAGTAAAATAAAATCTACTAAAAAGTTCAAGGTTATTGATTAAAGTTAAAGCGGCATTGTCAGTTAAAACTGCTGAGTTCAACCTTTCTCTGTATTCCTTTAAAGCTGATAGAGAGTACTTGGATTGTACCTGGTGTAAGTAAAACATATACAATTGCTTGAAGCCAGACTGTTCGGCACCTTTAAGGCAATATAAATTAGCAAGACCAGTTCCTTTCATGCAGCTGCTTTAACCGTTAATTCTCTCACTATCAGATATTCAAACAGAACTCTTTAAAAGGTGGTTCAGATACAATCCTAAAATGTTACTTCAAATTAATACAGAACCATAAAAATGCGTCGTATTGTCAAACTATCAGATGAGGCGATAGGGCGGCACAGTGGCGCAGTGGTTAGCACCGCAGCCTCACAGCTCCAGGGACCCGAGTTCGATTCCGTTCTCCCTGTGTCTGCGTGGGTTTTCTCCGGGTGCTCCGGTTTCCTCCCACAAGCCACAAAACTTGCAGGTTGATAGGTAAATTGGCCATTATAAATTGTCACTGGTGTAGGTAGGTGGTCGGGAAATATAAGGATAGGTGGGGATGTTTGTTGGGAATATGGGATTAGTGCAGGATTAGTATAAAATGGGTGGTTGATGTTCGGCACAGACTCGGTGGGGCCTGTTCCAGTGCTGTATCTCTAACCTAATCTATCACAGTTCCCACCACAAGCACAAAATGTACTAACATTGATTCCTGGCATATTCGAACTTTTATCTGACTCGATTCCCATAAGATTATGATAATGGACCAGCATCGTTGTTAGCACAAGAGAGAAAATCGGTTGGAAGTGTTCGATCATTTGTTTAAAAACTGAAGTATTGATATCCCGTGGCACAGGATCAGGCAAATATTTATCTTTCTCGCCCCAAACTGGGACAGTACCAGCACAAAACTCTGCTCCAAATCAGTTTGCTTGACCACGACTTTAGGTGTGGAAATTAGTCGCTTAAGAACTTTGATTGCAGAGTTAAGGTCATTATTCCCAAAATGCTCTCGACCTGACATTTCTACCACTTGTCTGGCTTCATTCCAGAGGATTAGGTCCAGTATTGTTCCTTCTCTTGTAGGACTTTCTCCGTGCTGGCTCAACAAGCCCTCCTGTATGCATTTTAAGTATTCCACCCACTTTGATCCTTTTTCACTAAGACTATCTCAGTTGATATTGGGGATTTGAAATCCCCTACTATTATGACCCTATTATTTTACTCCTCTCTGAGATTTGCCTGCATATCTGCTCCTCTATCTCTCCCTGTCTATTTGGAGATCTGCAGTACATTCCCAGCCAAGTGATTCCCCCATTTTTATTTTTAAGTTCTACCCATGTGACCTCATTTGAGGAAGCTGCCAACATATCATCCCTCCTTACTGCAGTATTTGACGCCTCGATCAACAGTGCAATGCCAACTCCTCTTTTATCCCCTCCCGTATCACGCCTGAAGATTCTATACCCTGGAATATTGAGCTGCCCGTCCTAGCCCTCCCTCAACCGTGTCTCTGTGACAGCAATAATCCCATATTCCCACGTGTCAATCAACGCCCTCAATTCATCAGCCTGACTGGTGTAGAAGGGAGGGTTTCAGATATCTGGACCATTGGGCTCTCTTCAGGGACAGTTGGGACCTGTACAAGAAGAACAGGTTGCACCTAAACTGGAAGGGAACTAATATCCTGGCTGCAACGTTTGCTAGCTTCACTCGGGAGGGTTTAAACTAGTTTGGAAGGGGGGTGGAAACCAGAGCAGTCGGACAGCTTGTGAAGAAAATGAGGAGAACATAGTAAATAGGGCCAGTAGGACTGCACAGCAGTACTGGTTGTCTGAAGTGCATTTGTTTCAATGCGAGAAGTATAACAGGTAAGGCAGATGAACTTAGAGCTTGGATCAGTACTTGGAAATATGATGTTGTTGCTATTACAGAGACTTGGTTGAGGGAAGAGCGGGATTGGCAGCTAAATGTTCCAGGCTTTAGAAGCTTCAGGCGGGATAGAAGGGGATGTAAAATGGGTGGGGGAGTTGCATTACTGGTTAAGGAGAATATCACAGCTCTACTGCAGGAGGACACCTCAGAGGGGTCATGCAGCGAGGCAATATGGGTGGAGCTCAGGAGTAGGAAGGGTGCAGTCACGATGTTGGGGGTTTACTACAGTCCTCCCAACAGCCAGCGGGATGTAGAGGAGCAGATATGTAGACAAATTTTGGAATGATGTAAACGAAACAGGGTTGTAGTGGTGGGTGATTTTAACTTCCCCAATATTGACTGGGACTCACTTAGTGCTAGGGGCTTGGATGGGGCAGAATTTGTGAGGAGCACCCAGGACGGCTTCTTGAAACATTATGTAGATAGTAAACTAGGGATGGGGCCATTCTGGACCTGGTATTGGGGAATGAGCCCGGCCAGGTGGTCGAAGTTTCAGTGGAGGAACATTTCGGGAGCAGTGACCATAATTCCATAAGTTTTAAGGTACTTGTGGATAAGGATAAGAGTAGTCCTCGGGTGAAAGTGCTAAATTGGGGGAGGCTAATTATAACAATATTAGGCAGTAACTGAAGAATTTAGGTTGGGGGCGGCTGTTTGAGGGTAAATCAACATCTGACATGTGGGAGTCTTTCAAACGTCAGCTGATTAGAATCCAGGGCCAGCATGTTCCTGTGAGGAAGAAAGACAAGTTTGGCAAGTTTCGGGAAGCTTCGATAACGCGGGATATTGTGAGATTAGTCAAAAAGGAAAATGAAGCATTTGTAAGGGCTGGAGATCTTGGAACAGATGAAGCACTTGAGGAATATAAAGACAGTAGGAAGGAACTTAAGCAAGGAGTTAGGAGGGCTAAAAGGGGTCATGAAAAGTCATTGGCAAACAGGATTAAGGAAAACCACAAGGCTTTTTAGACATATATAAAGAGCAAGAGGGTAATGAGGGAAAGGGTTGGCCCACTCAAGGACAGAGATGGGAATCTGTGCGTGGAGCCAGAGGAAATGGACAAGGTGCTAAATGAGTACTTTGCATCAGTATTCACCAAGTAGAAGCTGTACAAAGACTTGTTAAAAGTTTAAAGATGGAGTTCAGCATTTTCTTGGACTGTGATGGGATATCTGGCTAATATCACATTGTAGGATCATGCTGTACATACATTTCCTACAAGCATTCCTGCAGTGCAACATTGAAGCACAGACAGATGGAGAGAAAAAGAGGGAGAGTGAGAAACAGCTGGAGGTGGCAGGTTAAACGCAGAGAGAGAGAGAGAGAGAGAGACAGGCGGAATGTGGTGAGGGAGGGAAGGCAGAGAAAGATGGAGAAATACAGAGAGTGAGAGAGAGAGGAATAAATCAACACTCAAAACCTTGGTCAACTGAATGTTGTACTATCGCCATTGCTAGGATCTTGCTGTGCACAGCTTGCTTGCAGAATTCCCAGCATTGCAACAGTGACTGCATTTTAGAAGTGAATTCATCGTGTGTAAAGCTCTCCTGAAGGCCTGGAATTAAAGTTCGGAGCTTGAAGTCGATATTATTCCCGAATAATGCTGGTGTTTTGGGCAGTGCTGTGAATTTCTGTCTCTCTCCATCTGTCTCTCTGAATGAGAGTAACAGGAGGGAGAGAGAGACAGGAGAGTGAGGGAAACATGGAGTAAATCAGAGGGGGAGAGGAGTGATAGCCGACTGTTATCACACTGCTGCTTGTGGGATCTTGCTGTGCACCAATGGCCTATCACATTTTCAACACTGCCGACCACTTTAAAAATTAATTCATTGATTGTCAAATACTTCTGTGAATTAGCAATTAAGTGGCTGAAATGTGAAGGTTTGTAAAGGCTTGTTCTCATTCTCGAATAATGCTGGTGTTTTAAGCTGTGGGCTGAATTTGACAGTGAAATGAAGCACCTGGGGGCCATTTGAATTCAGATTTTCAGGGATGAGAATGTGGATTTGTCTCTCTATCGTTCTACGGGAGAGGGGATGGGGGTCACCAGTGTTTGTATGTTTTTACAATGAGGCAGAAACAGATGCAGAGAGACACACAGATAAATAGAGGGAGGGGGAGAGATAGATAGATAGATAGATAGCTAGAGAGAGAGAGAGAGAGCAGGAAATGACAGGGTAAACACATCCACACTTCCCATTCTCTGCCTCTGTGTCGAGGGATGTGTTTGTAAGATGGGGAGTCACTGAGAGATTGTTTTATGTCAGTGAGTGAGAAAAAGAGCCCTGGGTTCTTGCTGCATTTCATTTCTGTCCAAAATTGCTTTGCTTTGTTTGAATCAATTTTATTTCTCTTATTCCGAAGGAGAATCTTTTCGGAAGCTGCAGCTGTGATGCTGCAGAGGGAGAATCTTTTGGACACGGAGAATTCTCAGACAAGAGTTTTAACCAGAGAGGAAAATAATAATAAATATATATGTGTCATTGTCACATTCATTTCTAGATACAGAAAAGAAGACTGTGTGTTTTCGGAGCTGATAGAAAAACAAGTGCTGGAAATGCTCAGTATTTCCAGCACAGTTTTTATTTCATATTTCCAGCATCCGCAATATTTTGATTTTGCGTTTTCGGAGGTCTGTGGATTTTTCACCACAAGGGAGGGGGATGGAGGGTGCTCCAAAGGAAATAGTTTGGGAAGCGCTGCTCCAGAGCAGTCAATGCAATCCCCTAGATTTCCCTCTCTCCATCTCTTGCTGCAAATTGTTCCCTGCACTTTCCTCCTTGTTCATAGCTCTGTCTCTACACATTTTTAAATCACTACCTCTATATCTCTCAACATCCTTTCTATCTCTTCCTTTCTCTGGAGTCTCGCAGGTTTTCATTGTCACCCTCTCTCTGTGACTCTCTGCATCTTTATCTCTTCCAAATCCCTGAATCGTTCGATCTCTGCTTCTCCTTTCCTGCAAGATTATCTCTGCATCCCCCCCGCTCCCAATCCCCCCCCCCCCCCCACTGTCCCGGGACACCCCTCTCCATTCTGTAAACACATCTTACGTTGTATCTCTGCCCCTCCACGCTTTCTGTCTCTGCATCTCTCTCTTTGTCTGGGATCTTTTCAATATCTGCATCTCTCTGTGTATGTCTCCATTGCTCTCTCTCTCTCTCTGCCCTTCTCGGTATTTCTGCCCTTTGTTCTAAGTTTCTCTCTGAGTGGTTTCGGACTCCCTGCATGTCATTCTCCGTCTCCTTTCCATTTATTTCTCTCTCTCTCTCGGTTCTGTCCTAATCCCGGGATCTGTTTTCTGTGTCTCTGTCCCTCTATCTGGCGGTGGATTTGAACTCGCTGCCTTGGCGTTGCACAGGGTGATTATGAACCGGGATCCTGCTTTCCATCTCTGCCCAGTTTTGCTCCCATTGAGGTAAAAACAGGGGAGAGATGCTGAACGGGTAGCTGATTCACAACCACCCTCCTCCCCTCAACCCTGGTTTTCACCATTGGCACCAAGTCCAAGTCCGAGTCCAGTCCAGTGTTTATTTGGCTCTCCGTGTAGCTGCTCCCCGACTGTCTCTGCCTGTCTCCTTGTGGATCAATGGGGGAAGGGATAGATCAGCCATGATCTAACATGGGTAGGACAGGCTCCTAGGGCTGAATGGTCTCCTCTTGTCCCTGTGCAAGTCATTGTGTGTGTGTTTGTGTGTGTCTCCCTCTGTTTGATTTCCTGAAACCGGTGGGGAGAAAAGGTGAAACACCTTTCTGCAGAGAGGGATGTGTCTGAGGCTGGGATCTTCCTGTGCGTTAAAGGCTCAGAATGCCATTTAGCCTCTGGAGGTCGTTGCACTATGCCCGGCCATATGTTTGGCCGGACAGGAGTTACAGGTGCCAGGGGTCTGGGAGCCAGTTGATGGAATTCCAGTGGCTTATCTAGACCAGGAATTAAAGCGAATGAAAGATTGTTGGGAGACGGAGCCAAACCCAGGAAAGTTATGGAGGTTGGAATTCCGGGGGGGGGGGGGGGGGTGGGGGGGTGGCTGTTGACTGGGACGGCAGTTACACAGGGGGCGGGCGGGGGTGGCTGTTCACGGGGTACATGATACAGGGTAGGAATTAGTGGAGGGGGAGCTTTTACAGGACAGGGAGGGTGTTTCGAAAGGGGGGAATGTTCACAGTGTGGGAAGGGGAGAATTAAATTGGGGACGGTTAACGGGGGGTATTTAGAAGGAAGTCTGTTCCTGTGGGTATTTAGATGGGGCTCTGTTCCTGGGAGGGTTATTTAGATGGGAGTTTGTTCCTGGGCAATTATTTGGATGGGAGTCGGTTCCTGCGGGGAGGGTATTTAGATTAGAGTCTGTTCATGGGGGCATTTAGATGGGAGTCTGTTCCTGGGAGGGTTATTCAGATGGGATTCTGTTCTGGGGAAAGGGGGGGGGGGTGGTATTTATATGGGAGTCTCTTCCTGGGGGGGGGGTGGGGGTGTTTAGATGTGTTATCTTCCAACGGGGTGGGGGGCATTTAGATGGGTTATCTTGTAACAGAGGGAAGGGGTTAATTAGATGGGGGTCTGTTCATAGTGAAAGTATTAGATAGGGGTCAGTTAACAGGACATATCAGATAGGCGTCTGCAGACGAGGATTATTTAGATTGGGGGTGGGTCTGTACAAGGGGAGATATTTTCCAGGGGGGAAATATCGCAGGGGCAAAAATTTGTGTGGTGGATAAAAATTGTGTAAATTGGATAAAAATTGGATAAAAATCCCCCTCTACATATAAAATGGAGGGAGATACCCTCTATATATAAAATGGAGGGAGGTATCCCTCTCAGCATAAAATGGAGGGAAATCCCCTCGAAGCATAAAATGGAGGGAGATACTTCTGTACATATAAAATGGAGGGAGATACCTCTCTAAGTATAAAATGGAGGGAGCTCCCTCTCTACGTATAAAATGGAGGGAGATACCCCTCTACGTATGAAATGAAGACCCCTCTACATATAACGTGGAGGGAGAGGCCCTTCTGCGTATGAAATGGAGGGAGATTCCTGTCTATTTAACAAATGGAGGGAGCTCGCTCTCGATACATAAAATGTTGGGATTTCCACCTGTACAGATAAAATGGAGGGGACCCACTTCAAAACACTTTTTAACCATTTTTATTCCAGAGACAGAGCCGAGTATAATATAAACAGAGGCATGGTCAAATACTGTATTAACTGGTGCATTGGGGTGAGGGGCAGATATAGAGTGAAACGGGATGAAGAAGAGTGATAAAAGATTGGGTGGTACAGCCAGCTGTGAGAAGGACACAAATAGACTACAAAGGGAGATGAACAGAGACAGAGAGAGATGGATAGGGATAGACAGCGAGAAAGGGAGACAGAGTGAGAGAGAGAGAGAGGGGGAGAGAGACAGAAGGTGAGGTAGAGGCAGAGAGAGAGAGGCAGTCAGGGAAAGGCAGAAAGCGAGAGAGAAATGGTGTGAGAGAAACACAAACAGAGTCATGGCAAGAGAGAGAGAGAGAAAAACAGAGAGAGAGAGAGAGAGAAAGAGTTAGAGAGAGAGGCAGCGAAAGAGACAGAGAGCACAAGAGAGGGAGAAACAGAGAGAGAGGGAGAAGCAGTGTCACAGAGAGATGGAGAAGCAGAGAGGGAGACAGAGGGAGACTGACAGAGAGAGATGGATAGGGACAGACAGCGACCAGGGATGCAAAAATCGAGTCATGGACAAAGGCAGAGAAAGAGAGAGAAAGAGACAGAGAGAGAGAGAGAGAGAGAGAATCAGACAGAGAGACAGAGAGAAGCAAAGAGACCGATAACGTGAGAGAGGGAGAGACAGAGAGCGGAATGGAGCGAGACAGAGACAGAGAGGGAGAGATAATATCAGGGAGGCACAAATAGACTCATGGTCAGAGGCAGAGAAAGAGAGAGAAAGAGAAAGAGAGAGAGAGAGACAGGGAGAGAGAGGGGCAGTGGCAGAAAAAGAGGGATAAACAGAGAGAGAGAGACAGAGTCAGAGTGGGAGTGACAGAGAGTCAAAGAGAGAGAGAGAGAAACGGAGAGAGAGGGAGAGGCAGTGAGAGGGAGGCAAAGAAAAAGAGGGAGAGAGTACGAGAGAGGGAGAGACAGACAAACAGGGAGAAATGGTGTAAGGGAGGCACAAATAAAGTCATGGACGGAGACTGAGAGAAATAGATAGGGACAGACAGCGACAAAGGGAGAGAGAGAGAGAGAGAGAGAGAGAGAGAGAGAGTCCGAGATGGCGTGAGAGAGGGAGAGACAGAGAGAGAGGGAGAGACAGAGAGAGACACACACACAAGCAGAGCACGGGAGAAAGAGGGAGAGGCAGAGAGAGGGAGACAGACAGTGAGAAATAGACATGGAAAGACAGCGACAAAGGGAGAGGGAGAGAGAGAGAGAGAAGGGGAGAGAAAGAGAGAGCGAGACAGAGTCAGAGATGGCTTGAAAGAGGGCGAGACAGAGAGAGAGACAGAATCAGAGAGAGCGGGAGAGATGGTGTAAGGGAGGGACAAATGGAGTCATGGAAGGCTGCATTTGTTGACAACGCAACCACTAGTTGGCGCTGTACTGGAACATGCGCATATGCAGCCTGTTCCAGTTAAACGTCATGGTCATCCACGTTCAGGCAGCTGCGAAGACTAAAGATGGTGCCGGTCAAATAATCACAAAGGCAGGTGGGGGGGTGGGGTGGGGGAGGGTGGTGGAGTGGACCGGGGCGGGCGCCAGAATGCGATTTAGTTCCAGTGCTTAAAACTCATTACCTGGTTTTATGATTTCACTAATTTAACAATGAGACTGAAAGGGTATTTCACCACCTTCTTCAGCTCCTGTCTGAATTTAGTCTGGGTCACAGCGTAAATGCATGTGTTGGTGCAGGAACTGAGAAGCTGCAACTTCTTTGATGTGTGATCTGTTATATAGAGAGGGTCAGTGTAGGAGAAATAATACAGAATATCTGCAATTCGCCTATAAATGTTAAACACAGCCCGGGTCACCCAGAACAGTATAAAACTGCCGGATATACTGAAGAGTAAAATAATTGATTTCCTGCGATTCTCCATCTCTGGGTCCTTGTGATGCTCTCCATTGCTGTGGCCCCGGAATCCCCTGCGGACTTTACTGGAGAATAAAATCCGTCTGACAGTCAGAACATTGAGCAGCAAAATCAGAAAGACCGGTGCACAAGGAGTTAAAATGCGGTCAAACAATTCAAATGCCCCCCATATGGGGGAAATCAAGAAGCTCAGTTAATTAACACAACCCATGGGAACATTATCAATAATGTAACGTTGTTTCATTGTAAAGTACCAGGGGAGAGACTCTAAACAGCCCAGCACACTCACTGTTCCAACAACCACAGCCGCCGTTTTCTCGCGGCAATATTTTACTTTCAGCTTCTCACAACAAATGGCCACAAATCGATCAAAGGTGAAAGTGACTGTGAGCCAGACAGAAACATTTGTGGCTGCAAAACGCAGAACGGTAAGGAAAGAACACACGGCAGTAATTCTCAGGAATGAAAATGGGAAATAAATAGAAACAATCCAAATCAATATGGGATCAGAGATAACGACCAGGAGGTCAGACACTGCCATTCCCACCAGGTAGACAGTGATACATTTGGAGAGACCGCACTTTCCTCGGGACAGGATCACAATCGCCACCAAGTTAACTGGAAGAGAGAGAAAAGGAAGCAGAGAAATTACTGATCAGACCTGGATGCAAAGCAGCAGTTTGACAGGATCTGGGCTGAAATTTCCAGCCTTGTTGCTGCATCGAGCAGTGAAAACTGATTGATTGACCTGGGCAGTGATTTGCCACAGTGAAATGTTTGAAAACACAATTATTAATAATGAACTGGGAAATTGATGCAGAAAGTGAATAAAGTCAGCACCGGATCCACTGGAAGTACTGAGTGAGGATGCAGTGCCAGTGGGGAAATCAGAAGGGGTTTTACAGAGATGGAATCCAATGGGTTAATTGGGAATTTCTCTCCAGACTGTTGATGTGGAAGGTTTGGGGAGAGCGGGATGTGCAGCTGATTTGCTGCTCTGGGTTCAGAGAACCGACAGGGACTGTCAACAACTGGGAAAAGGCTGAAAACTGCAGCGCTGAGTTTGAGTATCAGCAATGATCTAGAATGGCAGAGCAGGTTCGAAGGGCTGAATGGCCTCCTCCAGCTTCTTTGTTCCTGTATTCCTATCACGTTGGACGAGGCAGCTGGAGGTGGCGCTGGTGAGCGAGAGTCGGAGGCAGAGAAGGAAAAGGACATGTTGGAGCTGGAAGGGAGACTGGAGCAGATGGTTTGGGAATGTGGATAAACTGAAGCAATGGATGAGGAGACAGAGCATTCAACACAGTGAGAGGAGAGGCTGAGATTCACAGAGAGAGACTGCAGCAGAGTGTTAGAGGAAATCTAATCTATAGATCCAAGTAATACAACTCAATTAATACATTCAAACAATAATCCTTGTGGTTATTGGTGTTGAAGAACAGTTCATTATTTATACAATATAGCCAATATATTTAGTTTGTACAGGCTATTAAATATAAATTTAAATATATTTCTGATATGAAACTCGCTCCTTATTAAATTCAGCAGTCACAGAGATTTTAAATTGAAGTATTTAAATAATGATGAACCATCAGTGAGAAACTGATTATCTTCTGTTCTGCTTATTCAGTCACTGAGTAAGGAATAAGAACTTTCGACAAAACAAAATGAGGACCTGACAGAAATCAATATGGAGGACAAATCCAACAGGAAAATGAACACAATCTGACAACAGACAACTTCAACTCACAGTTTCTCTCACTAACTGTTCTGGACATTCCAGCACTTTATGATAGTGAATTATTCACACTGCTGCTTCTTTCTCTTTCTCTTTACATCTGCTTATCTGTTCCCCTCGGTTTCGTTCTCCCTGCTCGTTTTATCCTTCCTTATCTCCCTGGAGTACTCACACCCTGCAAACAGTTACTTAATGCTACTTTTCACATATGATGCACTCCTAACATTCAGCACCTGTGTATTGTTCACCAGCCCCAGGTTCAATGATTCTATTCTCAGAGTCAGTTTGTTTACTTGGTGAAACCTCTGGTAATAATGCAATGTATCTACAGAACACACAAGTCTCCACCTGTTCACCTCCACTCTCCACTTCACCTACAATGCATGGAATAAACAGGAGCGAAAGCTTCTTCCAGACAAACCTCACAATCATTGAAATGCCTTCTCCTGGAATTATAAAGTAATGGGGCTTAGAATGTGGAATGGTTTAATTAATAAAACAACATCAGCGCTGCAGCTGATAATCTACATATAAATGGAAAAACTCTTAATTACAACGGATAGAGTGTAAACCAATGAAACATCACATCAATACTTTCTATTTTACAGTGTAGTCCAGTGACAGTGAAGGTCCACAGTGAAGCAGAGAAGGAGATGAGAACGTGTCGGCAGCAAACCGGTTCAGTAGCCAGACCTCTGAAGCAGCGTCAGACACACACAAAATGAAATAATATTTGATAACAAATAACAAAGAACAAAGAACAGTACAGCACAGAAACAGGCCATTCGCCCCTCCAAGCCTGCGCCGATCTTGATGCCTGCCTAAACTAACAGCTTCTGCACTTCCGGGGCCCATCTCCCTCCATTCCCTTCCCATTCATGTATTTGTCAAGATGTCTCTTAAACATTGCGATCGTATCAACTTCCACCACCTTCCCTGGCAGCAAGTTCCAGGCACTCACCACCCTCTGTGCATAAAACTTGCCTCGCACATCCCTTCTAAACGTTGCCCCTCGCACCTTATACCTATGTCCCCTAGAAACTGTCTCTTCCACCCTGGGAAAAAGCTTCTGACGATCCACTCTGTCCATGCCGCTCATAACTTTGCAAACCTCTATCATGTCGCCCCTCCATCTCCGTCGTTCCAGTGAAAACAATCCGAGTTCTTCCAAAATCTCCAGTGATAACAAATAAATATATTGAAATACCAGTTAAACTGAGCCATGTTATTGGGGAGGGAGGACATTGTGCTGTCCCCTTGTAACACTGAGACCTTGAGATGCTTCATTATAAATCAAGGAAAAAAAGATTCAAAAATATTCCAGGACCAGTTCGATCCACATCATGAAACTGCTCAAAGCTCCTGATGATCTGATTCGTGATCCTAACCGAGAAGCTTGATTCGAATACACTCAATGCACAGAATAATCCAGGAACAATGCCACGGTTGCAGAAACCAATCATATTATGGACACAGGACTGAAAGACTAGAAAAATGAGAAGATTCCATCAGTAAATTGCTGGAAAAGAAAAGAACAGGCGGCTGTGTAACACATAGTAAGAAATAATACCGACTACAGCAGCACATTTAACTTCGATTTGTACCATTAACAGCTAAGATACTGGCTTACCAGGAACTCCAATTACTGCAAGTACAGGATAGTAAATGTCTTCTATCTGATACATTACTGGATATTCCATTTCTGTGAGAAGCAGAGACTTCTGTTAGCCTGGAATCCACAGCTCCAGCAGGCACTCTGAGTTGATCCATTCCAATGGGTCCGGAGTTATACGGGGGATACGTCTCCAATGACATGGTTATACCCCTGATCATTGCTATTGGTTACACTCTCCTGAACAAACACATTACATCAGCAGCTTTGACTCTGATGTAAATAATGTGGTGGATAAAACACAATCATTTCAATGTCAATGACATTTTCTTAGTAAGACCTCTCTCAGGAATAAACCTGAAATCTGCACTCATTCGGGATATATGCTACAATTATGAGTGGCATCATTTATATTTTCCAGATTATTGTATTGACCTTGTTCACTCATGGTGTTTCTATTGTAAATGTAACCGATCTGTCTGCAGTGCACGCTGAATCCAGGGACAAAACTAATCCCGTTTCACTCTGTTCCTGCCTTTTCCCAGTTAAAATGTGAACTTTGGGGATCTGATTCAAGACAATGTTCAGGGCTACAGCCGAAAAACTACTGTGGGTGATATTAGGAGACAGACACTGTTTACGTCCATTGGGGAGGCAGTCACACAGTGAATATATCACCGGTCAAGTAATCCAGAGGCCCACTAGTGGCCTGGTGACAGGTGTTTAAACCCACCATGACTGCTGCATAAAACAAAGGGAGCTACCCCTCTACGTATAAAGTGGAGGGAACTCCTTCTCTATGTATAAAGTGGAGTGAGCTGCCTCTCTGTGCATAAAGTAGAGGGAGCTCCCTCGCTATGTATAAAATGGAGGGAGCCCAGTCCGGTATTGGGGATTTAATGTGAGTGTTTTAGAGGTGAGTGTTGGATCAGTGTTTGATATTTTCAAACCGCAGTGACGTTGTCAAAAAGGGCAAGAGTTACAGGTTCAAAATTAACCTGAAGCGACTCCCGACATTGCTGTCCTGGGAGTGAAGGAGGAAGAGATGGAGGGAGCGATGCACAGACAGAGTGGGTCAGAGGTCAGTGTTTGATGTTTTCAAACTGCAGTGACCTTCGCAGCAAGGGCAAGATTCCCACCTTCAGAATTAACCAAGAAATATTTTAAAGCATTTCTGCCCAAGGAGAGAGAGAGCGGAAAAGTTGGTGTGAGAGACACAGACAGAGTCATGGACAGAGATGGAGAAAGAGGGAGAGGCAGTGACAGCGAGTGTGCGAGACACAGTGAGAGAAAGAGAGAGAGAGAGAGCGATAGAGAGAGACAGACATGAGAGGGAAAGACAGATAAAGGATGAGACAAGATGTAACAATAAGTCGCAATCCTCATTATCTGCCCAGTCCTGTGTTGGGAGTTTAGTGTGAGTGTTTAGGGGTGAGTGTTGGATCAGTGTTTCATATTTTCAAACTGCAGTGACGTTCCCAACAAGGCATGTACAGAATAGAAGAGCAGGGAGGTTATGCCTGAACTGTATAACCCATTGGTTAGGTCACAACTTGAGTGCTGTGTGCAGTTCTGGTCACAGCATTATAGAAAGGATTTAATTGCACTGGAGAGGGTACAGAGGAGATTTACGAGGATGTTGCCAGAGCTGGAATAATGCAGCTATGGGGAATGATTGGTTAGGCTGGGGTTGTTCTCCTTGGAACAGAGTAGGCTGAGGGGAGATCTGATTGAAATGTACAAAATTTTGAGGGGCCTCGATACAGAACAGGTGAAGGGTCTATTTACCTTAGCAGAGAGGTCAGTGGCGATGATGCATAGATTTAAAGTAATTGGCAGAAACAAAATAGCGGCGAGATGAGGAAAATCGTTTTCACCCAGTGGCTGGTGATGGTCTGGAACTCACTGCCTGAAAGGAGCCAATGGATGTGGTACATTTGGACTTTCAGAAGGCTTTCGACAAAGTCCCGCATAAGAGATTAGTGTGTAAAATTAAAGTGCATAGGATTGTGGTTAGTGTATTGCGATGGAAAGAAAATTGTTTGACAGGCAGGAAACAAAGAGGAGGGATAAATGGGTTTTTCGAAAGGCAGGCAGTGACTAAACAGGCAGTGACTAGAGGGGTACCGCTGTGATCGGTGCTAGGACCCCAGATATTCACAATATGCAATCATGATTTAGATGAGGAAACTAAATGCAATATCTCCAAATTTGCAGATGACACAAAACTGGGTGGGAGGATGAGTTGTGAGGAGGATGCAGAGAGGCTTCAGGGTGATTTGGACAAGTTGAGTGAGTGGTCTAATGCATGGCAGATGCAGTATCATGTGGATAAATGTGAGGTTATCCACTTTGGGAGCAAAAACGGGAAGGCAGATTATTTTCTGAATGGCTATAAACTGAGAGAGGGGAATATGTAGCGAGACCTGGGTGTTCTCGTACACCAGTAGCTGAAGGTAAGCACGCAGGTGCAACAGGTGGTAAAAACGCAAATGGTTTATTGGACTTCACAGCGAGAGGATTCGAGTACAGGAGCAGGGTGGTCTTGCTGCAATTATACAGGGCCTTGGTGAGGCCACACCTGCAATATTGTGAGCAGTTTTGGTCTCCTTATCTGTGGAAGGATGTTCTTGCTACAGAGGGAGTGCAGCGAAGGTCTACCAAACTGATTTCTGGGATGGCGGGACTGACGTATGAGAAGAGGTTGAGTCGGTTAGGATTGTATTCGCTGGAGTTCAGAAGTGTGAGAAGGGATGTCATAGAAACCTGTAAAATTCTAACAACGGGACTTGAAAGGGTAGATGCAGGAAGGATGTTACCGATGGTGAGGGAGTCCAAACCAGGGGTCATAGTCTAAGGATACGGGGTAAACCTTTCAGGACTAAGATGAGGAGAAATTTCTTCAACCAGAGAGTGGTGACGCTTTGGAATTCGCTACAACAGAAAGCAGTTGAGGCCAAAACATTGTATGTTTTCAGAAAGGAGTTAGATATAGCTCTTGGGTCTAAAGGGATCAAACGGTGTGGGGCGAAAGCTGGAACAGGCTACTGAGTTGGATGATCAGCCATGATCATAATGAATGGTGAAACAGGCTCGAAGGGCCGAATGACCTACTCCTCCTCTTATTTTCTACGTTTCTATGATAGTTGAGGCAGAGACCCTCAACTCATTCAAAAGACGTCTGGATATGCACCTCAAGTGCCGTAAGCTGAAGGGCAACGGACCAAATGCTGGAAGGTGGGATGAGAATCAGTGGATCGTTTATCGGCCGACACAGACATGATGGGCCAAGCGGCCTCTTTCTGTGCCTTAAATTTTCTTTGATTCTAATGGAAAGAGTTACTGGTTCAAAATTAACCAATAAATGTCAGGGGCGGCACAGTGGCGCAGTGGTTAGCACCGCAGCCTCACAGCTCCAGGGACCCGGGTTCGATTCCGGGTACTGCCTGTGTGGAGTTTGCAAGTTCTCCCTGTGTCTGCGTGGGTTTTCTCCGGGTGCTCCGGTTTCCTCCCACAAGCCAAAAGACTTGCAGGTTGATAGGTAAATTGGCCATTATAAATTGTCACTAGTATAGGTAGGTGGTAGGGAAATATAGGGACAGGTGGGGATGTTTGTTGGGAATATGGGATTAGTGTAGGATTAGTATAAAATGGGTGGTTGATGGTCGGCACAGACTCGGTGGGCCGAAGGGCCTGTTTCAGTGCTGTATCTCTAATCTAATCAAAATCTAATCAATGTCTGAAAGGGAGAGGCAGAGCAAGAGGCTAAAACAGAGAGAGAGAGAGGGAGACAGAGAGTGGGTAAGAGGGAGAAACAGAGACAGAGAAGGAGGGAGAGACAGAGACAGAGAAAAAGGGAGAGACAGAGACAGGGGAGGTAGAGACAGGGGAGACAGAGACAGAGTGGGGGGCAGGCAGAGAGGGAGTGGCAGAGAGAGAGAGAGGGGGACAGAGAGAGAGGGAAAGGCAGACAGAGGAACAGATGGAGAGGAAGAAACAGAGACAGATGGGAGATGCAGGGATTGGGGAGACAGGTATACAGGGAGAGACAGAGACAAAGAGAGAGTGAGATGGAGGTGGGCTGGGGGGAAGAAAGGGATTTGCAGAGACAGGGACAGAGAGAGACGGGTAGACCGAGAGATCGAAGCAGAGAGAGAGATATATAAGGAGAGAGAGGGACAGAGTGAAAGAGAGGGAGGGACAGGAGGTAGAACAGAGGGAGGAATAGAGAGAGAGGGAGACAGAGACAAAGCGAGAGAGAGAGAGAGACAGAAAGAGAGTCAGAGTGACAGAGACATAGAGAGAGAAAGAGACAGAGATTTGGGAGACGACAGCAACAACTTTCGGTCAATCATTTTAACTTATGTGGTGGGAAAACTTCTAGGCAACATAATTCGTGTCAATATCTATAGTCTCATGGACAAATACGAGTGAATTAAGGCAAGGCGGAATGGATTTCTTAAGGGAAAATCATGCTTATCTAACTGGCGGGAGTTTTGTGAGGAGGTAACAGAGAGGGTTGATGAGGGAAAAGCTGTTAATGTGGTATACATGGACATTCAAATGGCGTTAGATACAGTGCCACACAATAGACTTGTGAGCAAACTTGTAGCTCATGGAATAAAAGGGGTGGCAGCAACGTGGATACGGAATGGACTGAGTGGCAGGAAGCAAAGGGTATTGGTTAATGAATGTTGTTCAGGCTGGAGGATGGTCTGTAGTGGAATTCCCCAGGGATCAGTGTTGGGACCCTTACTTTTCCTGATATATATTGATGGCTTAGACTCCGGTGTTCAGGGAACAATTTCAAAGTTTGCAGATGATACAAAACATGGAAACATTGTGAACTGTGAGGAGGATAATGTCGAACTTCAAAAGGACATAGACAAGTCGGTGGAATGGGCAGGCAGATGCCAGATGAAGTTCAATGCAGAGAAATGTGAGGTGATTCATTTTGGCAGGAACAACATGGAGATGAAATATAAAATAAAGGGAACAATTCTAAAGGGGGTACAGGAGCAGAGGGACCTGGGTGTATATGTACATAAGTGATTGAAGGCGGTTTGACAGGTTGATAGAGCAGTTAATAAAGCATACAGTATCCTGAGCTTGATTAATAGAGCCATATAATACAAGAGCAAGGGAGTTATGTTGAACATGTATAAGACACTAGGTCGGCCTCAGCTGGAATATTGCGTCCCGTTCTGGGTGTCACACTTTAGGAAAGACGTGAGGGCATTGGAGAGAATACAGAGGAGATTCACGAGAATGGTTCCAGGGATGAGGAATTTCAGTTTTGAAGATAGATTGGAGAAGTTAGGGCTGTTTTCCTTGGAGAAGAGACGGCTGAGAGGTGATTTGATCGAGGTATCAAAAATCATGAAGGATCTGGACAGAGGATAGAGAGACACTTTTGCCACTTGTGAAAGGTTCGAGAATCAGAGGACACGGACTGAAAATATTTGGTAAGAGAATCAAAAGTGACATGGGGAAAAACATGTTCATGCAGTGAGTTGTTAAGGTCTGGAATGCATTACCTGAGAAGGTGGTGGAGGCAGGATCAACTGAAGCATTCAAAAGGGAATTAGACAGTCATATGAAAAGGAAGAATGCACAGGGTTATGGAGAGAAGGCGGGGAAATGGAACTGAGAGAATTGCACTCGCTAAAAACCAGTGCAGACATGATGGGCCGAATATCCTCCTTCTGCGCTGTATGAATTGCGAGACAGAGGCAGAGAGAAACAGAGAAGGAGAGGCAGAGAGAGGGAGCCAGAGAGACAGAAACAGAGAGATAGAGACAGAGACAGGGAGACAGAGAGAAACGCAGAGAGGGAGAAACAGAGACAGAGAAGGAGAGAGAGACAGAGAAAGAGAAAAAGGGAGAGACAGAGACAGGGGAGGTAGAGACAGGGGAGACAGAGAAAGAGTGGGAGGGAAAAACAGGCAGAGAGGGAGTGGCAGAGAGAGTGTGAGAGGATGACAGAGGGAGAGAGAAAGACAGACAGTGGGACAGATGGGGAGGGAGAAACGGAGACAGAGAGAGGGATTGGGAGATGCTGACATTGGGGGAGACAGGGCCAAAGAGAGAGAGAGAGAGAGGGTGGGGGGAGAGAGGCATTGGCAGAGACAGGGACAGAGAGAGACGGGGAGACCGAGAGATAGAAGCAAAGAGAAAGAGAGAGAGATATAAGGAGAGAGAGGGAGGGACAGAGTGAGAGATAGGGAGGGACATGGGGTAGAACAGAGGGAGGATAGAGAGAGAGAGAGAGAGAGAGAGAAAGACCGAGACAAAGAAAGAGACAGGACAAATAGAGAGTGTGAGAGTGACAGTGACAAAGCGAGAGAGAGAGAGACAGAAAGAGAGGGAAGACAAAGACATAGAGAGAGAAAGAGACAGAGAGTGGGGGGAGAACAGCAGCAACTTTAGGTCAGTCATTTTAACCTCTGTGGTTGGAAAACTTCTAGGCAAAATAATTCGTGTCAATATCCATAGTCTCATGGACAAATGCGAGTGAATTAAGGAAAGGTGGAATGGATTTCTTAAGGGAAAATCATGTTTAACTAACTGGGGGGAGTTTTGTGAGGAGGTAACAGAGAGGGTTGATGAGGGCAAAGCTGTTAATGTGGTGTACATGACTTTCAAATGGCGTTCGATACAGTGCCACACAACAGACTTGTGAGCAAACTTGTAGCTCATGGAATAAAAGGGACGGCAGCAACGTGGATACGGAATGGTCTGAGTGGAAGGAAGCAAAGGGTAGTGGTTAATGAATGTTTTTCAAGCTGGAGGATGGTCTGTAATGGAGTTCCCCAGGGATCAGTGTTGGGACCCTTACTTTTCCTGATATATATTGATGGCTTAGACTCCGGTGTTCAGGGAACAATTTCAAAGTTTGCAGATGATACGAAACCTGGAAACATTGTGAACTGCGAGGAGGATAATGTCGAACTTCAAAAGGACATAGACAAGTCGGTGGAATGGGCAGGCAAATTTCAGATGACGTTCACTGCAGAGAAATGTGAGGTGATTCAACTTAGACGGAAGAACATGGAGAGGAAATATAAAATAAAGGGAACAATTCTAAAGGGGGTACAGGAGCAGAGGGACTTGGGTGTATATGTGCATACGTCATTGAAGGCAGTAGGAAGGTTGATAGAGCAGTTAATAAAGCATACAGTATCCTGGGCTTTATTAATAGGGGCATATAATACAAGAGCAAGGGAGTTATTTTGAACATGTATAAGACACTAGGTAGGCCTCAGCTGGAATATTGCGTCCAGTTCTGGGTGCCACACTTTAGGAAAGACGTGAGGGCATTGGAGAGAATACAGAAGAGATTCACGTGAATGGTTCCAGGGATGAGGAATTTCAGTTTTGAAGATACATTGGAGCAGTTAGGACTGTTTTCCTTGGTGAAGAGAAGGCTGAGAGGTGATTTGATCGAGGTATCAAAAATCATGAAGGATCTGGACAGAGGATAGAGAGACACTCTTGCCACTTGTGAAAGGATCGAGAATCAGAGGACACGGACTGAAAATATTTGGTAAGAGAAGCCAAAGTGACATGGGGAAAAACATGTTCATGCAGTGAGTGGTTAAGGTCTGGAATGCACTGCCTGAGAACGTGGTGGAGGCAGGTTCAACTGAAGCATTCAAAAGGGAATTAGAAAGGTATATGAAAAGGAAGAATGCACAGGGTTATGGAGAGAAGGCGGGGAAATGGAACTGAGAGAATTGCACTCGCTAAAAACCAGTGCAGACAGGATGGGCCGAATGGCCTCCTTCTGCGCTGTAAGAATTGCGAGACAAAGATAGAGAAAGAGAGAAGGAGAGGCAGAGAGAGAGAGCCAGAGAGACAGATACAGAGGGATAGATACAGAGAGAGGGAGACATAGAGAAAGGCAGAGAGAGAGAAACAGAGACAGAGAAGGAGGGAGAGACAGAGACAGAGAAAAACGGAGAGACAGAGACAGGGGAGGTAGAGACAGGTGAGTCAGAGACAGAGTGGGAGGGAAAAACAGGCAGAGTGGGAGTGGCAGCGAGAGAGAGGGAGGGACAGAGGGAGAGGGAAAGACAGACAGAGGGACAGATGGAGAGGGTGAAACAGAGACAGAGAGAGGGATTGGGTGATGTAGGGATTGGGGAGACAGGTATAGAGGGAGAGACATAGAGAAAGAGAGAGAGATAGAGAGGGGAGAGGTTGGTTGGAAGAGACGGATTGGCAGAGACAGAGACAGAGATAGACGGGGAGACCGAGAGATAGAAGCAGAGAGAGAGATATATAAGGAGAGAGAGGGAGGGACAGAGTGAGAGAGAGGGAGGGACAGGGGGTAGAACAGACGGAGCGATAGAGAAAGAGAGAGGAACAGAGACAGAGAAAGAGACAAGACAAATAGAGAGAGTCAGAGTGACAGAGACAAAGCGAGAGAGAGAGACAGAAAGAGAGGGAAGACAGAGACATAGAGAGTGAAAAGGACAGAGAGTGGGGAGACTACAGCAGCAATTTTAGGTCAGTCTGTGGTGATAAAAATTCCAGGCAAAATAATTCGTGTCAATATCTGTAGTCTCATGGACAAAGGTGAGTGAATTAAGGAAAAGCAGAATGGATTTCTTCAGGGAAAATCATGTTTAACTAACTGGGGGTGGGGGGGGGGGGTTTGTGAGGAGGTAACGGAGAGGGTTGATGATGGCAAAGCTGTTAATGTGGTGTACATGGACTTTCAAATAGCGTTAGATACAGTACCACACAACAGACCTGTGAGCAAACTTGTAGCTCATGGAATAAACGGGACGGCAGCAATGTGGATACGGAATGGACTGAGTGGCAGGAAGCAAAGAATAGGTCAATGAATGTTTTTCAAGCTGGAGGATGGTCTGTAGTGGAGTTCCCCAGGGATCAGTGTTGGGACCCTTACTTTTCCTGATATATATTAATGGCTTAGACTCCGGTGTTCAGGGAACAATTTCAAAGTTTGCAGATGATACTAAACTTGGAAACATTGTGAACTGTGAGGGGGATAGTGTAGAACTTCAAATGGACATAGACAAGTCGGTGGAATGGGCAGGCAGATGTCAGATGACGTTCAATGCAGAGAAATGTGAGGTGATTTATTTTGGTAGGAAGAACATAGAGAGGAAATATAAAATAAAGAGAACAATTCTAAAGGGAGTACAGGAGCAGAGGGACTTGGGTGTACATGTGCATAAGTCATTGAAGGTGGTAGGACAGTTTGATAGAGCAGTTAATAAAGCATACAGTATCCTGGGCTTTGTTAATAGGGGCATATAATACAAGAGCAAGGGAGTTATTTTGAACATGTATAAGACACTAGGTCGGTCTCAGCTGGAATATTGCGTCCCGTTCTGGGTGTCACACTTTAGGAAAGACGTGAGGGCATTGGAGAGAATACAGAAGAGATTCACGAGAATGGTTCCAGGGATGAGGAATTTCAGTTTTGAAGATAGATTGGAGAAGTTAGGGCTGTTTTCCTTGGAGAAGAGACGGCTGAGAGGTGATCGAGGTATCAAAAATCATGAAGGATCTGGACAGAGGATAGAGAGACACTCTTGCCACTTGTGAAAGGATCGAGAATCAGAGGACACGGACTGAAAATATTTGGTAAGAGAATCAAAAGTGACATGGGAAGAACATGTTCATGCAGTGAGTTGTTAAGGTCTGGAATGCATTCCCTGAGAACGTGGTGGAGGCACGATCAACTGAAGCATTCAAAAGGGAATTAGGCAGTCAGAGAAAGGGAGAGAGAGAGACAGAAAGAGAGAGAATCTCACTGTGGAGATACACTTATAACAGTCCTACTCAGTGACACTCCCTGTGGAGATACTATAATAACACACCCAATCAGTCAATCTCCCTGTGGAGATACGATAATAACACACCCATTCTGTGACTCTCACTTTGGAGAGGGGGAGAGGAGGGGCCGGCGGCTGTTATCACACTGCTGCTTGTGGGATCTTGCTGTGCACCAATGGCCTGCTGCGTTTCCAACATTGCAACAGTGACGACCACTTTAAAAATTAAAGAACACATTAAACATTGCCTTATTGAGCGGCAAATGCTCGGAATTAAGTCACAAATGCGATAGTTTCTAAAGGCTTGTTATGATTCAAGAATAATCCGTGTGCTTTGGGCAATGATTAAAAAATGTACCACACACTGCAATATGATTTGTTGTTGTTTTTAATGGTGAGAAAGAAATATTTCATAGCTTATTTCAATTAAAATTAGATATGACATAGGGGGAAAAATATGGATAGAGAGAGAGGGACACAGGGGTGACTGAGATAGGAACAGAGAGAGAGAGAGAGATACGGAGACAGGGAGAGAGATAAAGAGACAGACACACAGACACACACTTGTGAGAGGGAACTGTCTGAACACTTATGGCCTCTACTTTGTTAACTGTGATTTGTCTTTATTTGGGCGTTGCGGAGAGATTATCTGTCACCGAGGGGAATTCCTGGACTCTTGCTGTGCTGTTCTGTTTAACAATGCCTTTTAATCAATTTTCTCTCTCTCCCTCTTGCCTTCAGGAATTTAATTCTGAAAAATTCATCGCGAAGTTGAAAAGAGGGAAAGTCTGGGATGAGGAATCCTTGGAAGGAGCTTCCTCCAGAGCGGACGGACTGAGACCTTGTCCACAGACTGCACCCAGTGGGCCCATGTGAGTTGTGTCTGTTTATTAGCCCGAGGTTTAATTTCCTCTCTGGGGTTAACAAGTTCCTGTTAGAATGGGACCCTGGAGTTTTAAACAGGTTGAAAGTCTAGGGTTAAAGGAGCAGCCCAAGGAGGGAGTACCATTTGCCACTTGCTCCTTCCAGCCCTGTCTGTGAGGTTTGCTGGTGTTTTGGGAAACGCTATGAAGCCAACAGCTAAATAAGATGCACAGTGCCCATTATTAATTTTACTGTAGTTCTGAGGTTAGCTTTCTCTCTGTCTCCACATTCTTTCCCTGTGTCTCTATCTCTCCTCATGCTTTCTCTTCTTTGTCTGTTTCACACTCGCCTTTTCCATTTAAAACTTTCATAAATAAAACAACATACCACACACAGCAAAGTGATTTGTCATTATTTGCAATGGTGCGACAGAATCAGCAGATTGTTCCCAGTTTAAAGAGGGACTTTTGCCCTTTCTGCGGACTGAGGGGACATCTGGCTATTGTCACATTGCTACTTGTGGGATCTTGCTGTGCACCTAGAGCCCTGCAAATTGTTTTACATGGCAACAATGAGGATGCTTTATAATTCAGCTTCCTGAGGGTATGAGTGTGGATTTCTTTGGGTTTTTACAGGAAATTTACAACAATTACAAGAGCTGAACCTGAAGCTGTATCAAAGCCTGCTGTAAGTTTAAAGATGAAGTTTAGCATTTGCTGAGGACTGTGATGGGATATCTGGCTATGATCACATTGTGGGATTCTGCTGTGCATATATTCCTGCATTAATTCCTACATTACAACACTGAGGCAGAAACAGATGGAGAGAAAAAGAGGGAGAGTGAGAAACAGCTGGAGGTAGCAGGGTAAACGCAGAAAGAGAGAAAGAGAGAGAGAGAGAGAGGCGGATTGTAGGTGAGGGAGAGAAGGCAGAGAAAGATGGAGAAAGACAGGGAGAGAGAAGTGAGAATGAAATCCACAATCAAAACCTTGGCAAACTAAATTTTGAAGTGTCAACATAGCTGGGATCTTGCTGTGCACAGCTTGCCTGCAGAATTCCCTGCATTGTAACAGTGACAACATTTAAGAAGGGAATTCATTGTGTGTAAAGCTCTCTGGAAGGTCTGGAATTAAAGTCCTGAGCTTGAAGCCGCTGTTATTCCCTAATAATGTTGGTGTTTTGGGCAGTTCCGTGAATTTGAGGGTGAAATTAAATGTGCAGCAGCCAGTTGTTATCACACTGCTGCTTGTGGGATCTTGCTGTGCACAAATGGAATGTTCCCTGTTTAAAGAGGGCGCTATACCCTTGCTGGGGACCGAAATCTGGCTACTATCACATTGTTGCTTGTGTGATCTTGCTGTGCACAAATGGAATGTTCCCTGTTTAAAGAGGGCACTATACCCTTACTGGGGACCGAAATGTGGCTACTATCACATTGTTGCTTGTGTGATCTTGCTGTGCATTTAGTGCCCTGCAGCATTTCCTCCACAACAATGAGGACACTTTAAAATTCAGCTTCCTGAGGGTCTGAGTGTGGATTTCTCTGTGTTTTCCCTCCATCTTCCTCTGCTTTTCTCTCCCCTGCACTTTCTCTATTTTATCCATTAATCAATAGGAGCCACAATGAGACGTGTGGTTATTTTAAACGGTGACAGAAACACTTCAGAGGACGTTTCAATCCAGATGAAATCCCAGATCAAGAGAGAAAAAAAAACAGATGTGGATGCAGTGCGGTGGAGGGTGGGGGAGGGGGGCGGTCGTGTG
This sequence comes from Heterodontus francisci, assembly GCF_036365525.1. Lineage (NCBI taxonomy): Eukaryota > Metazoa > Chordata > Chondrichthyes > Heterodontiformes > Heterodontidae > Heterodontus > Heterodontus francisci. The sequence goes on from NW_027140574.1 coordinate 211,904, forward strand.
GGGCTGGTGGGAGCGGGAGCAAGTCAGGGAGAAGGGTGTTTGAGATTTACAAACTGCAGGAATGTTCCACTCTCTGGGATCTCTAAACTTACATCACAAAAAATCAGACTATCTGTGCATTGTCGTATTGCTGCCTCTGGGATCTTGATGTGCACAAATTGCCCGCAGATTTCCTGCGTTGAAAATTTGACGGCCACTTTAAAAATTAATTCATTGAGTGTTAATTGCTCCTGAATGACGATAATTATAAGAGATGAACGTGAAGCTGTATAAAGGCTTGTTATACGCTTATAGATGGAGTTTAGAATTTGCTGACGACTGTGATGGGATATCTGGCTCTGATCTCATTGTGGGATCCTGCTGTGCATACATTCCCTGCATCAATTCCTGCAATACAACAATGAGGCAGAAAAAGATGGAGAGAAAAAGAGGGAGAGTGAGGAACAGCGAGAGGTGGCAGGTTAAATGCAGAGAGAGAGAAAGAGAGAGACAGGTGGAATGTAGGTGAAGTAGGGAAGGCAGAGAAAGATGGAGAAAGACAGGGAGAGAAACAGAGAAAGACAGAGAAAGGAATCCACACTCAAACCCGTGGCAAACTGAATTTTGAAGTGTCACAATTTCTGGGATTCTGCTGTGCACAGCGTGCCTGCAGAATTCCCTGCATTGTAACAGTACTACATTTTAGAAGTGAATTCATTGTGAGTGAAGATCTCCTGAACGCCTGGAATTAACGTCCTGACCTTGAAGCAGGTATAATTCCCGAATAATGCTGGTGTTTTGGGCAGTGCCGTGAATTTGAGGGAGAAATGAAATATGTAGCAGCCATTTGTATTGAGAGTGAAGTTTTGAGAGTGGATTTCTCTGTCTCTCTGTCTCTCTCTCTCACTCTCTCTCCATCTGTCTCTCTGAATGAGAGTAACAGGACGGACAGAGATGCAAGAGATTGAAGGAAACATGGAGGGAGTCAAAGGGGGAGAGGATGGGCAGCCGGATATTATCACACTGCTGCTTGTGGGATCTTGCAGTGCACCAATGGACTACAGCATTTCCAACATTGCAACAGTGACGACCACTTTAAAAATTCACTCATTGAGTGTCAAATGCTTCCGTGAATCAGCCATGAAATGGCTGAAATGTGAAGGTTTGTAAAGGCTTGATCTCATTCCCGAATATTGCTGGTGTTTTAGGCTGTGGGCTGAATTTGACACTGAAATGAAACACCTGGCGGCCATCTTAATTCAGATTTTCAGGGATGCGAATGTGGATTTCTCTCTCCATCCCTCTACTGGAGAGGGGATGGGGGTCACCAGTGTTTGTGTGTTTTTACAATGAGGCAAAAACAGATGTAGAGAGACACACAGCGAAATAGAGGGAGAGCGAGAAAGATAGCTGGAAATGACAGAGTAAACACATCCATACTTCCCAGTCTCTGGCTCTGTGTCGGGTGATGTGTTTGTAAGACGGGGAGTCACTGAGAGCTTGTTTTATGTCAGTGAGTGAGAGAAAGAGCCCTGGTCTCTTGCTGTGTTTTATTTCTGCTCAAAAATACTTTGCTTTGTTCGAATCAATTTTATTTCTCTTATCCCCAAGGAGAATCTTTTCAGAAGCTGCAGCTGTGATGATGAAGAGGTCGAATCATTTGGCACGTGGAATCGTCAGACAAGAGCTTTAACCAGAGAGGGAAAATAATAATAAATATATATGTGCCATTGTCAAATTCATTTCTAGATACAGAAAAGAAGATTGTGTGTGTTTTCGGGGCTGATAGAAAAAGAAAGTGCTGGAAATGCTCAGTATTTCCAGCACGGTTTTATTTCAGATTTCCAGCATCCGCAGTATTTTGATTTTGTGTTTTCTGGTGTCTCTGGATTTTATTTCAAGGGAGGGGCTGGACGGCATTCCGAAGGAAATAGTTGCGGAAGCACTGCTCCAGAACAGTCAATGTAATCCTGTAGATTTCCCTCTCTCCATCTCTTGCTGCAACTAGTTCCCTGCATCTTCCTGTTTGTTCCTACCTCTGTTTCTTCACATTTTTAAATCCCTATCTCTGCATCTCTCAACATCCTTTCTATCTCTGCCTCTCTCTAGAGTCTCACAAGTTTCCATTTTCATTCTCTTTCTGTGACTCTCTGCATCTTTATGTGTCTCTCTCAGTCCATTTCTTCTCTCACTCACTTCCAAATCCCTGAATCTTTCCATCTATGTTTCTCCTTTCCTGCAAGATTATCTCTGCATTTCCCTCCCCCCACTGTCCCGGGACACCCCTCTCTATTCTGTAAACGAATCTTAGTTCGTTTCTCTGCCCCTCCACTTCTTTCTGTCTCGACGTTTCTTTATCTTTGTCTGCGATCTTTCTCAATATCGACATGGCAGCTGCATTCTCTCTCTCTGCACCTCCAGCTCTCTCTGTGTATGTCTCCATTTCTCTCTCTCTCTGTCTCTCTCTGTATGTCTCCATCTCTCTCTCTCTCTCTGTATATCTCCATTTCTCTCTCTCTCTCTCTCTCTGTATGTCTCAATTTCTCTCTCTCTCAGTGTATGTCTCCATTTCCCTCTCTTTGTGTATGTCTCCATTTTTCTCTTTCTCTGTATGTCTCCATTTCTCTCTCCCTATCTCTGTATGTCTCCATTTCTCTCTCTGTATGTCTCCACTTCTCACTCTCTATCTCTCCATTTATCTCTCTTTCTCCCTCTGTGTATCTCTCCGTTTCTCTCTCTCTGTATGTCTCAATTTCTCTCTCTCGCATTGTCTGTATGTCTCCACTTCTCACTCTGTGTTTGTCTCCATTTCTCTCTCTCTCTCTGTATGTCTCCATTTCTCTCTCGCTCTCTCTCTCTCTGCCCTTATAGGTGTTTCTGTCCTCTGTTCTCAGTTTCTCTCTCACTGGTTTCGGACTCCCTGCATGTCATTCTCCATCTCCCTTTCCTTTTATTCCTCTCGCTCTCTGTTCTGTCCTAATCCCGGGATCTGTTGTCTGTGTCTCTATCCCTCTGTCTCGGGGTGGATTTGAACTCGCTGCCTTGGAGTTGTACAGGATGATTGTGAACCGGGATTCTGCTTTCCACCTCTTCCCAGATTTGCTCCCATTGAGGTAAAAAGAGGGGGGAGATGCTGAACGGGCAGCCTATTCACAACCACCCTCCTCCCCTGCACCCTAGTTTGCACCATTAGCACCAAGTCCAAGTCCAGCCCGGTGTTTCTTTGCCTCTCTGAGTATCTGCTCACCGACTGTCTCTGCCTGTCTCCTTGTGGCTCAATGGGGGAAGGGACATATCAGCCATAATCCAACATTGGTGGTACAGGATCAAAGTGGTGAATATCCTCCTCCTGTCGCAGTGCCATTCACTGTATGCATGTCTGTGTATGTCTCCCTCTGTTTGATTTCCTGAAGCTGACTGGGAGAACAGGTGAAACGCCTTTCTGCAGCGAGGGATGTTTCTGGGCTGGGATCTTACTGTGCGTTAAAGGCTCAGAATGCCAGTTAGCATCTGGGGGAGTGGGGGGTCATGGCTCTTTGCCCGGCCCTGCTGTTGGCCGGACACGGATTAAAGGTGCCGAGGGTCTGGGAACCAGTTGATGCAATTCCAGTGGTTTATCCAGACCAGGAATTAAAGTGAAGTAAAGAGTGTCGGGAGACGGTACCACACCCAGGAAAGTGATGGAGGTTGGAATTACACGGGGTGGCGTGGGGGCTGTTGGCTGGGATGGGAGGTACAGAGGGAGGCTGGCGGGGATGGCTGTTCACAGGGAGATGATACAGGGTGGGAATTAGTAGAGGGAGGCTTTTATAGGACAGGAAGGTATTTAGAAAGGAGGGAGTGTTTACAGTGGGGGAGCAGGGGGAGAATTAGAGGGCAATATTCACATAGGGAATGAGCTATGTTAAAAATGGGAGGGGGTGATAGATTCTCCAGGTTTAAAATGAGAGGTAGCCATGGGGATTCTCCAGGTTTAAAATGGGAGGGGACAGTGGGGATACTCCAAGTTTCAAATGGGAGGGGGCAGTGGGGATTCTCCAGGTTTAAAATGGGAGGGGACAGTGGGGATACTCCAGGTTTCAAATGGGAGGGGGCAGTGAGGATTCTCCAGGTTTAAAATGGGAGGGGACAGTGGGGATTCTCCAGGTTTAAAATGGGAGGGGACAGTGGGGATACTCCAGGTTTCAAATGGGAGGGGGCAGTGGGGATTCTCCAGGTTTAAAATGGGAGGTGGCAATGGGGATTCTCCAGGTTTAAAATGTGAGGGGGCAGTGGGGATTCTCTAGGTTTAAAATGGGAAGGGGCAGTGCGGATTCTCCAGGTTTAAATGGGAGGGGGCAGTGTGGATTCTCCAGGTTAAAGTGGGAGGGGGGAGGTTTCTCCAGGTTTAAAATGGGAGGGGGTAAGTGAGGATTCTCCAGGTGGAAAGTGGGAGGGGGCAGTGGCGATTCTCCACGTTTCAAAAGGGAGGGCTTAGCGGGGATTTTCCAGGTTTACAATGGGAGGGCATAGAGGGGATACTCCAGGTTCAAAATGGGAGGGGGCAATGGAGATTCTCCAGGTATAAAATGGGAGGGGCAGTGGAGATTTTCCAGTCTGTTCATGGGCGGGGGGCGGGTTAGATGTGGGACTGTTCACCGGCAGGGTGGGTGTTAATTACATGGTGTGCTTTTCACAAGAGGGTACTAGATGGGGTGTCTGTTCCTGGGGGTATTTAGATGGGTGTCTGTTCACAGGAGGGTATTATATGAGGAGGCAGTTAACAGGAGGATATCAGATAAGGGTCTGTAGACCAGGGGTATTTAGATGGGAGTCTGTTCACAGGAGGGTTATTTCGATGGGAGTCTGCTCCTGGGGGTATTTAGATGGGTGTCTGTTCACAGGAGAGGAATTCAGATGGGAGTCTGTTCACAGGAGGGGAGTTTAGATGAGGGTCAGTTACCAGACGGATATCAGATAGGGGTCTGCAGACCAGGGGTATTTAGATGGGAGTCGGTTCACAGGAGGGAAATTTAGATGGGAGTCTTTTCACAGGAGGGGTATTTCGATGGGATCCTGTTCACAGGAGGAGTATTTAGATGAGGGTCAGTTACCAGACGGATATCAGATAGAGGTCTGTAGATCAGGGGTATTTGGATGGGTGGGGGCTATTCACGGGAGGGAAATATGCAGGGTGGAAATAATGCCTTTGGAAATTTGTTGGGGGGGTATTGGGGTATTTTGCAGGGGGAATATTTGCGGGGGAAATAGTTTGAGAGGGGAATTTTGCTGGGCGAAAAATTAATCTTAGGGGGAATAAATTGTAGAGGGGAAACATGGCAGGGGGGACATTGCAGGGGAAGAATTGCAGGAGGGGGAAAATAAATTGCAGGGGGTTAGATTGCCGAGGGGGATAAATTGCGTGGGCATAAATTGTGGGGTGGAAATTGCGGGGATGGGTGGAATTTGCGTGGGGGGGGGGGTTGCGGGGAATATAAATTGCAGGGGGAATATAATTAGTGGGGGGGGTATAAATTTCATTGGAGGTTAGGGTTAGAAAAAGAAAGAGAAAAAGAAAAAGTCGGTAAGAGAGAGAAAAGATGGAAAGAGAAAGAGAGAGAGAGAAAAAGAACGAGACAAAGAACGAGAGAGAAAGAACGAGAGAAAAGAGAGAAAGATAAAGGCAGAAGACAGAAAGAGACAAAAATTGAGAAAAAGAGAGAAAAGGTAGAAAGAGACAAAGAAAGAGAGAAAAAAGAAAGAGAAAGGACAGAAAGAGACAGAGAAATAGAGAAAAGACCGAAAGTCAGAAATAGAGAAAAGATAGAAAGTCAGATAAAGAGAAAAGACAGAAAGTCAGAAATAGAGAAAAGACAGAAGAGACAGAGAGATAGAGAAAGGACAGAAAGTCAGAGAAATAGCGAAAAGACAGAGAGGGACAGAGAAATAGAGAAACAGAGAAAAGACAGAAAGTCAGAAATAGAGAAAAATCAGAAAATCAGAAATAGAGAAAAGACAGAAAGAGACAGAGAGATAGCGAAAAGACAGAAAGTCAGAGAAATAGCGAAAAGACAGGAAGTCAGAAATAGAGAAAAGACAGAAAGTCAGAAATACAGTAAAGACAGAAAGAAACAGAGTGATAGAGAAAAGACAAAGTCAGAGAAATAGAGAAAAGACTGAAGTAAGTCAGAAATAGAGAAAGGGTAGAAAGAGACAGAGAAAAAGAGGAGGGAAAATAGTGGAGGAAAAGAACAGAGAGACAAAGAAATTGCAGGCAGCAAAGAGACAGACAGAAAACCAGTGAAAAAGGCACACAGAGAATCACAGAGAGATTGAGAGAGAAGGACAGAGAAAGTCATTGAGAACGACACACTATCACTCTGAGAGAAACAGAGAGAGAGAGAAACACAAAGTGAGGGGAGAGAGAAAGAGAGAGAGAGAGAGATGGAGGAACACAGAGAGGGAGTTAACAGAGGAAGAGAGAGAAACACCGAGAGAGAGAGAGAGAGAGATAAACAGAGATATTGAGAATGATTGTGAGGGAGAGATTGGGAGGGTGAGATTGGGAGGGAGAGATTGAGAGGGAGAGATTGAGAGGGAGAGATTGGGAGGAGAGATTGGGAGGGAGAGATTGGGAGGGGGAGAGTGAGAGGGAGAGATTGAGAAAGATCAGAAGGAGGGAGAAAGGCAGAGAGAGACAATAAAGATGTGATGCTCACCATCCCACACGGTCTGCGCTCCATCGTTAGACTCTAACATCTTCCCTCCATCAGCTTGTCCATGGGGAAAAGATCCTGGAGAGGGTGATTGGGGTGGGACTTGGAGAAGAGTGTCAGGACTGGATAGAGAGAGGGGGATTCCGAGTGGACTCTCTCACACACACACACACACTGTAATCAGCTCCAATTCACCTGGGCACAGAGACACAGAGACTGAGAAACAGAAACTCACTTTCACTAAGTAGCTGCATGGAAAGAAAGAATGGAGGCTGATGTTGGCCGAATGTATCCCAGTGGTGCAGTGGTTAGCACCGCAGCCTCACAGCTCCAGGGACCTGGGTTCAATTCTGGGTACTGTCTGTGTGGAGTTTGCAAGTTTTCCCTGTGTCTGCGTGGGTTTCTTCCAGGTGCTCCGGTTTCCTCCCACCGCCAAAAGACTTGCAGGTGATAGGTAAATTGGCTGTTATAAATTGCCCCTGGTGTAGGTAGGGGGTAGGTCATATGGGATTACTGTGGGGTTAGTATAGATGGGTGGTTGTTGGTCGGCACAGAGTCGGTGGGCCAAAGGGCCTGTTTCAGTGCTGTATCTCTAAATAAATAAATAAATAAAAAATTAAAAAACCTGTCACTCAAAACAGACAGTCCACCCAAAATAAAGCTCATCCAACCAGCTCTCAGCTTCCTCCTTCTGGACACTCCCTCCCAGGTATGGGGCAGTCCAAAGTGAGTCTCTGTGTAAGCAGGGAATGGAGGAGAGAGTGATATTCCAGCCATATCCCAAATGGACCATTCCAGACAGAAACCTGTCTGTCTGTCTCTCTCTCTCCCACCCCAAAAACCTCATTAACAGTATAGAAAAGCTGCTGTAATTTAAAACATGGAGGGGCCGCTTTGGATAATGGCCATTTAACACAAATTGTATTCAATGTCTTTCACTATTCACCTCCAGTTTACATAGAACATAGAACATAGAACATAGAACATACAGCACAGAACAGGCCCTTCGGCCCACAATGTTGTGCCGATCCTTTGTCCTCTGTCAAGGACAATTTAATCTATACCCCATCATTCTCCTTTATCCATATACCTATCCAAAAGCCTTTTGAAAGTCCCTAAAGTTTCTGACTCAACAACTTCCCCGGGCAAGGCATTCCATGCCTCGACCACTCTCTGGGTAAAGAACCTTCCCCTGACATCCCCCTTATATCTCCCACCCTTCACCTTAAATTTATGACCCCTTGTAACGCTTTGCTCCACCCGGGGAAAAAGTTTCTGACTGTCTACCCTATCTATTCCCCTGATCATCTTATAAACCTCTATCATGTCACCCCTCATCCTTCTCCTTTCTAATGAGAAGAGGCCTAGAATGTTCAGCCTTTCCTCGTAAGACTTATTCTCCATTCCAGGCAACATCCTGGTAAATCTCCTCTGCACCCTCTCCAAGGCTTCCACATCCTTCCTAAAATGAGGCGACCAGAACTGCACACAGTACTCCAAATGAGGCCTTACCAAGGTCCTGTACAGCTGCATCATCACCTCACGGCTCTTAAATTCAATCCCTCTGCTAATGAACGCTAACACCCCATATGCCTTCTTCACAGCCCTATCCACTTGAGTTGCAACTTTCAATGATCTATGCACATAGACCCCAAGGTCTCTCTGCTCCTCCACATGCCCAAGAACCCTACCGTTAACCCAGTATTTTGCATTCATGTTTGTCCTTCCAAAATGGACGACCTCACACTTTTCAGGGTTAAACTCCATCTGCCACTTTTCAGCCCAGCACTGCAACCTATCCAAGTCCCTTTGCAGACGACAATAGCCCTCCTCGGTATCCACAACTCCACCAACCTTTGTATCATCTGCAAATTTACTGACCCACCCTTCGACTTCCTCATCCAAGTCGTTAATAAAAATCACAAACAGGAGAGGACCCAGAACTGATCCCTGCGGCACGCCACTGGTAACTGGGCTCCAGGCTGAGTATTTACCATCTAAGACCACTCTCTGCCTTCTATCAGTTAGCCAATTCTTAATCCAACTGGCCACATTCCCCACTATCCCATGCCTCCTGACTTTCTCCATAAGTCTACCATGGGGGACCTTATCAAATGCCTTACTAAAATCCATGTACACCACATCCACTGGTTTACCCTCATCCACTTGCTTGGTCACCTGCTCAAAGAATTCAATCAGGCTTGTGAGGCAAGACCTACCCCTCACAAAACCGTGCTGACTGTCCCGAATCAAGCAGTGTCTTTCCAGATGCTCAGAAATCCTATCCCTCAGCACCTTTTCCATCAAGTTGCCTACCACCGAAGTAAAACTAACTGGCCTGTAATTCCCAGGGTTGTTCCTATTCCCTTTCTTGAACAGGGGCACAACATTTGCCACCCTCCAATCACCTGGTACCACCCCCGTCAGCAGAGAAGATGAAAAGATCATTGCCAGCGGCTCTGCAATTTCATCCCTTGCTTCCCATAACATCCTTGGATATACCCCGTCAGGCCCGGGAGACTTGTCTATCTTCAAGTTATTCAAAAACCCCAACACATCTTCCCTCCTAACGAGCACTTCCTCGAGCTTACCAGTCTGTTTCACACCGTCCTCTTGAGTAATACACCCCTTCTCATTCGTAAATACCGAAGAGAAGTACTCATTCAAAACCTCACTTATCTCTTCCGGCTCAACACACAGTCTCCCGCTATTGTCCTTGACCGGACCAATGGTCCCCCTGGTCATCCTCATATTTCTGACATACGCGTAAAAGGCCTTGGGGTTTTCTTTTATCCTACCCGCCAAGCATTTTTCATGCCCTCTCTTAGCTCTCCTAATCCCTTTCTTCAGATCCTTCCTGGCCATCTTGTATCCCTCCAAAGCTATGCCTGTGCCCTTTTTCCTCAACTTTATATACGCATCCTTCTTCTTCCTAACAAGACTCTCAACCTCTCTTGTCAACCACGGTTCCCTCACATGACCATCCCTTCCCTGTCTGACAGGGACATGCTTATCAATGGCCCCTACTATCTGCTCCTTGAAAAAGTTCCACATTTCGACCGTGCCCTTCCCTGCCAACATATGCTCCCAACTTATGCTCCTCAGTTCCTGCCTGACAGCATCATATCTACCCTTCCCCCAATTGTAAACCTTGCCCTGTTGCACATACCTATCCCTCTCCATTACCACAGTGAATGCTACAGAATTGTGATCACTATCTCCAAAGTGCTCGCCCACCAACAGCTCTATCACTTGCCCTGGTTCATTACCTAGTACCAAATCCAATATTGCCTCCCCTCTGGTCGGGCAGTCTACATACTGAGTCAGAAAAGCTTCCTGGACATACTGCACAAACACTACCCCATCCAAACTATTCGATCTAAAGAGTTGCCAATCAATATTTGGGAAGTTGAAATCCCCCATAATTACTACCCTGTGACTTCTGCTCCTTTCCAAAATCTGTTTCCCAATCTGCTCTTCCACCTCCCTGCTGCTATTGGGGGGCCTATAGAAAACTCCCATCAAGGTGACTGCTCCTTTCCTGTTCCTGACCTCAACCCACAGTGCCTCAGTCGGCAGATCCTCCTCGAAAATTCTTTCAGCAGTTGTTACACTATTTCTAACTAACAATGCCACCCCCCCCCACCTCTTTTACCACCATTCCTAATCTTATGAAAACATCTATAACCAGGTACCTCCAAAAACCATTCCTCCCCCTCACCTATCCACGTTTCAGTGATGGCCACAACATCGTAGTCCCAAGTGCCCATCCACGCCTTCAATTCACTCACCTTATTCCTGATGCTTCTTGCGTTGAAGTATACGCACTTCAACCCTTCTCCGTGCCCATCTGTCCTCTGTGACAGTGCTACCTTCCCCAATACCTCACTACACTCTTTGTCTTTCTGAGTGGACCCACTGGTCCCTGGATTACAAGTCCGGTTCCCATCCCCCTCCCAAACTAGTTTTACAGGAAGTTCAGAAAATGACTGCAAATGGCTGACTGCAATTACCTTAAAATTCTGGCAAAGAGTTTTTGCTGGAGACGCCTGTTTGACTGCACTATAAACATGCAGTTTTTATTCAGATTTTCAATTCCACTGTGTGACAAAGACTGAAACGAGAGGCAGGTTAATGATGCAGCCAAGAGAACGTTTACAGCTGGTGACATTTCACACAATTCTCACCCATATTTACAATTATATTTGTCAATGAGTGTTTGTCCTTTATTTGATGCTGCTGCATTTATGCATTAGCCTGTAGTCAATCGATAAAACCTTAACATTTACCAGTTTAATGTTACAAGGGTTTACAAAGCTGGAAAATGGCGAATTAACCCCAATTGTATGAAAGATCTTCCACTTTTCAGCTCCACTTTATATAAAATTCAGCGATAACGACCTCCACATTCTGACAAAGAGTTTTTGCTGCTGTAATAAAGTGTCACTTGTTTCACTTTCCTTCCTGGCTGTTTCTTTCTTCTGCTCTCCTGGGGGATTCAGACGGAGTAAAAACAAGAAATGCTGGAACCACTCAGCATGTCTGGCAGCATCTGTGGAAAGAGCAGCAGAGTTAACGTTTCGGGTCAGTGGCCCTTCTTAAGAACTCAGGATTCAGAAGGATTTTTGTTCATCACTTGTCCAAATTCAAGAGGTTCCAGTTCCTCTGCAGCTGCTGTCCTGGAGAAATGAATTGCACTCAACATCTTTCGCTCAGTTTGGAGACATGAGGAGTGACTGATTTCACTAGCAGAGGGGAGAAACTAATAGGCAGGGAGTTGTTCTGGTCTGGAATTCACTGCCTGACAGGTTTCTGAAAGCAGATTCAATGGTAACCTTCAAAAGACAATTGGATCAAAACTTCAATTACTTTGAGTTATCGCAGAGAAGATACCAGCATAGAAAAAGTGTGTGTGTGAGAGAAATAGATGTCATAACGCTAGTGATAAAGAACTCAAAACAACTTATGTTGAGAGTTTTTCTCTGTAAATGATTGAGTTTTAGTTGCTGCCGTTGCTTTATTAATGCATTACCTTTAATCAGTCAAAATAATTTTCCAAACAGGAGCATTTTAATGTTACAAAAGCTTACATAGTAGGAAAATAGCCATTTAACACAAACTGTATTGAAATTATTTTATTCAGCATCTCAAGTTTTAATAAAGTAAATTCCTCAAACTTGTGGAAACTTTCAAACTCTCAGTAACAGCGAATCTCCCATCAGCAATGCCTCAGCATCTCCATCTGCTGGTGTCCCTGTCTCACTGCAGTTACTCCCCCTCTCACCATCCCCATCTGCTGGTGACCCTGACTCACTGCAGTTACTGTCTCCTCCCACCATCTCCATCTGCTGGTGTCCCTGTCTCAGTGCAGTTACTGCCCCCTCTCACAATCTCCATCTGCAGGTGTACCCGTCTCACTGCATTTTCTGCCCCTCTCACCATCTCCATCTGTTAGTGCTCCTGTCTCACTGGAGTTACTGTCCCCTCTTACCATCTCCATCTGCATCTGCTTGTGTACCTGTCTCACTGCAGTTACTGTCCCCCTCTCACCATCTCCATTTGCTGGTGTCCCTGTCTCACTGCAGTCACTGTCCCCCCTCTCACCATCTCCATCTGCTGGTGTTCTTGTCTCTCTGCAGTTACTGTCCCCCTCTCACCATCTCCATCTGCTGGTGTCCCTGTCTCACTGCAAGTACTGTCCGTCTCTCACAATCTCCATCTGCTGGTGTCCCAGTCTCACTGCAGATTCTGCCCCATCTCACCACCTCACAGTGAATGTGATTTACAGCTTCGTCCATTGGCTGAATTTGTTGACAACGCATCCACTCGGTGGCGCTGTACTGGCACATGCGCAAATGTGGCCTGTTACACTGAAACGTCATAGGCTGCCACGTTCTGGAAGCTGCCAGGACTAAAGGTGGCGCCGATCAAATAATCACAAAGGCGGGTGGGGTGCGGGTGATGGAGCGGAGTGGGCGGGGGTGGGGGGGGCGGAATGGGATTTGGTTCCAGTCTTTGAAACCCTTCAGCTCTTTCTATGATTTCACTAATTTAACAATCAGATTGAGAGGGTATTTCGTGGCCTTCTTCAGCTCCTGTCTGAATTTAGTGCTGGGATTATTCAATGGAGATGGAGGTTTTATTCATTCCCGCATTGTGGAACAGCCAGTAATCGGTGTCAGGGGCAGAATCTGGAATCTTGCAATGCAGATCGGGATATGTTCAGAAGCAAATGGTGGAACTCCCTGCTTTCCAGGTCAAAGGAATGAGCATGGATTGCTCACTGCAGGTGTGGATATGTTCATTTCCGCATTGGGGACAGTTTGTTAATGGTCCAGGGAGAGCAGCTGGGTTTGTTCAATTGTCGAGTGTGATTTGTTCATTCCACGTTCCTGATCTGCTAATTGTCGGTATATGTGAGGGAAGATAGGCTTTTAGGATGGAGATGTGAATTTGTTCATTCTCTATATTGTGGAACTGCCATTCTTGTGTTTCAGAATGAGGAGCTGGGATTGATCACTTCAGACAGAGATTTTCATTCCCGCCTTGTGGAACTGAGTGTTTTGAGGCAAGAGCAAGGAGCTGGGAATATTCAGAGAAGGCTGGGGAATTATTCATTTCCGTATTGTTCTACTGCCTGCTATCCCGGCCAGAGAGAGGAGCAGGCAGTTTTAAGTGGGGATGGGATCTGTTCAGTCCGCATTGTAGAACGGCCTGGTGTCTGGTGACAGAGAGGAACTGTGATTGTTCAATGGAGATTGGGGGTATATTCATTCCCATATTGTGGAACAGTCTGTTATCCGGATCATGAAGAGGTCTGTGGTTGCACAATGGAAATGGGGACATGATTATTCCTGCATTGCAGAACTGCCTATTATCCAGGTCAGAGAGAGGAGCTGAGATTGCTAAATGAAGGCATGAGATTTGTTAATTGCCGCATTGTGTAACATTCTGGTATCTGGGTCAGAGAGAGGATCTGATATTGTCCAATAAGGATGGGGATTTATTCATTCCAGCATTGTGGAAATGACACTTTTCTGGGTCAGAAAGATGTGATTGGATTGTTACATGGAGATGGGTGACTTGTTCATTTCCGCATTCTATAAGATCATAAGATCATAAGGTCATAACAACTAGGAGCAGGAGTAGGCCATCCGGCCCCTCGAGCCTGCTCCGTCACTCAATGAGATCATGGCTGATCTTTTCGTGGACTCAGATCCACTTACGCGCATTCTCACCGTATCCCTTAATTCCTTTATTGTTCAAAAAGATATCTGCCTTAGCTTTATAAACGTTTACTGAAGAAGCGTCAACTACTTCACTGGGCAAGGAATTCCATAGATTAACAACCCTCTGGGTGAAGAAGTTCCTTCTTAATTCAGTCCTAAATCTGCTCCCTCTAATCTTGAGGTTATGACCTCTTGTCCAAGCTTCACCTGCCAGTGGAAACATCCTCTCTACTAGTATGTTATCTATTCCCTTCATGATTTTATATGTTTCAGTAAGATCCCCCTCATTCTTCCGAATTCCAATGAATATAATCCCAATCTACTCAGACTCTCCTCATAAGCCAACCCCATCAACTCCGGAATCAACCTAGTGAACCTCCTCTCCAGTGCCAGTACATCCTTTCTCAAGTAAGGAGACCAAAACTGCACACAGTACTCCAGGTGCGGCCTCACCAGTACCTTATACAGCTGCAACATAACCTCTCTGCTTCTAAACTCAATCGCTTTTGCAATGAAGGACAAAATTCCATTTGCCTTCCTAATTACTTGCTGTACCTGCAGACCAACCTTCTGCGATTGTTGCACAATATCACCAAGGTCCCTCTGCATAGCAGCATGCTGCAACTTTTTACCATTCAAGTAATAATCCGTTTTACTATTACTCCTACCGAAATGAATGACTTCACATTTATTAACATTGTATTCCATCTGTCAGACCTTTGCCAACTCACTCAATGTATCTATGTTCCTCTGCAAAGTTTCACAGTCATCTGCAAACTTTGCTCTGCCACTCATCTTAGTGTCATCTGCAAACTTTGACACCCAACACGTGGTCCCCAACTCCAAATCATCTATATAAATTGTAAATAATTGCGGTCCCAACACCGATCCCTGCGGCACACCACTAGTGACTGATTGCCAACCAGAGTAGCACTCATTTATCCCCACTCTCTGCTTCCTGTTAGTCAACCAATCCTCTATCCATGCCAAAAGTTTACCACTAACGCCATGCATCCTTATCTTATGCAGCAGCCTCTAGTGCGGCAGCTTGTCGAATGCCTTTTTGGAAATCTAGTTATACCACATCCACTGGGTTCCCAATGTCCACCTTGCTCGTAATGTCATCATAGAATTCCAAAAGATTTGTCAAGCATGACCTGCCCTTCATGAACCCATGCTGCGTCTGCCCAACGGGACAATTTCTATCGATATGCCCTGCTATTTCTTCCTTGATAATAGGCTCAAGCATCTTCCCCACTGCAGAGGTTAATCTAACCGGTCTATAATTCCCCATCTTTTGTCTTCCTCCCTTTTTAAACAGTGGCGTCACATCTGCTGTTTTCTAATCGGCTGGGACTACCCCAGAGTCCAGCGAATTTTGGAAAATTACCACCAGTGCACCTGCTATTTCTCCCGCCATCTCTTTTAGTACCCTAGGATGCATTCCATCAGGGCCAGGAGACTTATCAATCCTTAGCTCCATTAGCTTGCCCAACACTACCTCTTCCGTCATAGTAATTGTGGCCAGGTCCTCACCTACGTTCGTCTCTTTGTCAATTACTGGCATGTTATTAATGTCCTCCACTGTGAAGACCGATACAAAATAGCTGCTCAATGCCTCGGCCATTTCATCATATCCCATAACTAAATTCCCCTTCTCATCCTCTAAAGGACCAACGTTTACATTAGCCACTCTTTTTCGTTTTATATATTTATAGAAACTTTTGCTATCTGTCTGTATATTCTGTGCTAGTTTTTTCTCATGTTCTTTCTTACTTTTCTTTATAGGTCTTTTTGTGGCTTTCTGTTGACCTTTAAAGTTTTCCCAATCTTCTAGTTTCATGCTGTTTTTGGCCACTTTGTATGCCTTCTCTTTCAATTTGATATTTCTTCGACACCCATGGCAGATTACCCATTTTCTTCCAGTCCTTCCTTTTCACTGGAATATACTTTTGCTGAGCACTTTGAAAAATTGCTTTGAAAGTCCCCCACTGCTCGTCAACTGTCCCACCATAAAATCTTTGTTTCCAGTCTACTTTAGCCAAGTCCTCCCTCATTCTATTGAAATCCCCCTTGTTCAAGCACGGGACCCTGGTATTGGATTTTATCTTCACACTCTCCATCTGTATTCTAAATTCAACCATATTGTGATCACTCCTTCCAAGAGGTTCCCTAACTATGAGGTCATTAATTATTTCTCAGAGCCGATCGACTGAACTCTGGGATGTGGCTCTCCACGGTCTACACGGCCATTCAGTATGTAAATTCCAACAGTTTGGGTGTCTTTTTCAGGGCTGTTCTACTGCACTCATAGATGTGGCTCTCCTCTGCAACTGCCTTAATCGATGATTAATCTCCAAATTTTTGAGCCCTTCTCTCAGACCAGATCTACTGCAATCAGAGATCTGGCTGTCCTCTTTTTCTGTTGCAATTCAATATTGAAATTTCAAGTGGTAAGATGTCTCTCTCATGGCTGCACTACTATACTATGGGATTTGGATCTTCTCGATCACTGAGACCATTCAAAAATTAAATTTCAAACGTTGGACCACCACTCAGGACTGATCTACGGCACTCTGGAATGTGGCTTTCATCTTTAACCACGACCATTCATCAATTAAGCTACAAATGTTAGAATACCTCACTGAGAGCTGCTCCACTGTTCCCTGTGATGTATCTATACTGTTCAACTGTGTCCATTTAGTTACGAATTTCCAGAATGTTAGAGTGTCTATTAAAATCTCACACTTCATTGTGTTAATAACATGAAAAGAAAACGATTTTCAGAGGACTTGGACACCTGCAAATAGCTGGAAGGTTTGGATGTTGACTTTGTATACAATAATAGGAACCCCATCATTTTAAAGAGGTCAGCCAAGGGATTGATCTCCTCAAGAAAACACTTTGAGTAACAGTGAAGACACTGCTATGTTGCTACTTTGAGCCCCAGCAGACCTGTTACAGCATCCCTGCTGAACTACCTATGTGATGCCTGCAGCAGACGAATTGCCCTGAACGCCTACCTATCACAACTGTTCATCACCCTCACTCGGAGAGACTTCACAGAATCGTTATAGCGCAGGAGGAGGCCATTCGGCCCATGGTGTGAGCACTGGCTCTCTGAAAGAACAGTTCCCTCAGTTGCATTTCCCTGCCTTCTCCCTATAACCCTGCACATTCTTCCTTTTCATTTAACTGTCTTGCTCCCTTTTAAATGCTTAATTGAACCTGCCTCCACCACATTCTCAAGGAGCGCATTCCAGACCTCAATCACTCGCTCCATGAAAAGGTTTTTCCCCATGCCACTTTTGATTCTCTTACCAAACACTTTAAATCTCTGCCCTCTCGTTCTCGATCCTTTCACGGGAGAAAACATTGTCTTTCTATTTCCTCTGTCCAGACCCCTGATGAGTTTGATTTTTGTTTTTATTCGTTCATGGGATGTGGGTGTCTTTGGCTGGGACAGTATTTCATGCCCATCCATAATACCCTTAAGAAATAGATGGTGAGCCGCCTTTAGTGCCGTTATTGACTTTGCAGCGGTTTGATACAACTGCCCATTTCAGAGGCAATTTCAGAGTCAATCAAATTACTGTGAGTCTGGAGTCACCTGTAGATCGGACCAAATAAGGACAGCAGATTTGCTTCCCTAAAGCACATTAGTGAATCAGATGAGGTTTTACAACAATCGACAATGGCTATCATTAGACTAGCATTTAATTCAACATTTATTGATTGAATTCAAATTCACCGTTTGCTGTGGGATCAGCCCTACTCTTCCTTTTACCAAACCTTTGCTATGTATATGCCTATAGAAAACTGTGGGATTTCCTTTAATGCTAGCTGCCAGTCTCTTTTCATACTGTCTGTTTACTTCTCTTATTTACTTTTTCACATCCCCTTGGATCTTCTACATTCAGCCTGGTTGTCAATATTTTTTTCTACCTGGCATCTGACATAAGTAAACTGTTCTTCTTTATCGTAATCTCTACCTCTTTTGTCATCCAGGGGGTTCTGGATTTGTTTGCCCTAATTTTCCCCTTCCAAGCAACATACCTTGACTGTGCCCAATCTATCTCTACTTTGCAGGTCGCGCATTGTTCTTCCATCGGTTTTCCTGCCAGCTTTTGACTCCAATTTAACCAGCCCAGCTGAATTCTTACCCCACTGAAGTTGGAGGTCCCCCAGTTAACTATTCTTGCCCTGGATTGCTCTTTGTCCTTTTCCATCGTCAGCCTAAACCTTATGACACAATGATCATAATCCCCTAAATGCTCTCTAACTGTTACTTGATCCACTTGGCCCACCTAATTTCCAAACACGAGGTCGAGCAGTGCTTCCTTTCTCGTTCGACTAGCAACATACTGTTGCAGAACATTTTCCTGAACACACTCTAGAAGCTCTTGCCCCTCACGGCTCTTTACACTGCAATTATCCCAGGCTATGTTTGGATAATTGAAGACCCATTATAACTACCTTATAATCTTTGTACCTCTCTGCAATTGCCTTGCAAATTTATTCCTCCACATCCTTCACCCAGCTGGTGGCCTATAGACAACACCGAGCAATGTAACTGCACCTTTTTTGTTCCAGAGTGCGAGCCAAATCCAAATTCATTCTGTCCTCGACCTCTCTCGGACTTCCTTTCTCCCTGGAACTGCAATGATCTCATTAATCAATGCCACCACCCCTCTCTCTTCCTTTTTCTCTTTCCTATCTTTCCTGAACACCTGTTATCCAGGTATATTTAACACCCAGTCCTGCCACTCTTAGGGCCAGGTCTCTGTTATCGCCACAACATCATATTTCCAAATGGAAATCTGCGCCTGTACCTCGTCAGTCTTATTAAGCACACTCTGTATATTCACATGCATGCACATTAACCCTGATACAGACTTTATTACTTTCTCCATTACTCTGACCCCAGCTAATAATGAACAATTCCCTACTCTTGTGCTATCTATCTACCCGAGCATTCTGAACTCTTTGGCATTCCTCTCTGATACTTGCTCCTGCCTCCTACAACCCTGACAAGTTACCAGTATAACTTTCTCCAATCTGAGCTCCCTCTCAGGTTCGCATCCCCCTGACAATTTGGTTTCAACCCTCCTCAATAACACTAAAAAATCACCTTGCCAGAATATTTGTCCTCGACATGCTAAGATGCAACCCATCCATCATGCACAAGTCCCACCTGCTCCAGAAGCTGTTCTAATGTCGTAGAAATCTGACGCCCACCCTCTTACACCAATTATCCTGCCACGTGTTCAATCGCTCAAGTCTTCCACTCCTATACTCAGTTGCACGTGGGACTGGGAGGAATCCTGAGATTACTGCTTTTGAGATCCTGCTTTTTCATATCCTTCTTCGCTCCGTAAAATCTGCTTTCAGGACCTCATCCTCCCTCTTACCACATTTCATTCGCATTGTTTTTTCATATGCCCGAGTCTCTATCGTCTGAGGAATTTGAAGTTATACCCGTTATATATAAGTCTAGGCAGTGCTTCTAGTACTGACGCCTGGGCAACGCCACTCTATACTCTATGCTCTACCCTCTAGTGTCCGAACAACAAACGTTCACCGCTTCTCTCGGCATTATGTTATTCAGCTAATATCATCTCCATGCTCCCACTACCCCTTTAATCCATGAGGTTCAGAGATCCCAAATGGGTTTATTAAATGTTACTTGATTCCAAGGCTTTTTATCGTCCAAATACAAAGCATCAACCGTACAATCCTCATCAACTCTCTCCAATGCATCAGCAAAGGGCTAGACGGCCATTGGCAGACATGATTTACCATTAACATATCTGTGTTGCTTCTCATTTATAATCTCATGCTTTCTGAAAAGCACAATTTACTTGTCTCAGATTATAGACTGGAAGGATGTCCCCAACATTTCACCGAGGTTTGCCTGATAGACCTGTAATTACATGGTTTATCACATCTCTACTGTTTAAAAGAGGGTTTAACATTTGCCTCCTCCAGCCCTCGAGCACCATTTTATTGTGATTCAAGCTGTGTTTGATTGGAAGGAGTTAACTGCACCTGTCTGTTCAGTGACTGTGATTAATGTCAGCCTCCATGGACCCAAATTGTGTCACTGGAGATTTCACCTCTACTATTAATAAGGGACTCCTTTCAATGTGTTACCCCATCGTGTTAGAGCGAACATCACCTCTGGCACCAACAGAGATCAGTGTCATCAGAGGCAGGGAGCGAATACATTTGAGTCTGAGAAAAATAGATTGGAATGCTGCAACAATGGGTCAAAATCTGAGAACAATAGCTTGGAATGTTACAAGAATGGGTCATAATCTTAAAACAATAGATCGGAATGCTGCAACAACAGACAGGAGTTTCTCCTGGGAGTTTGACTATCTTTCTGCATACTATGATGAGCTATCTTTAAACTGGCGGATTTTGCTCTCACTTTCGATTATTCAGTACTTTTATTACCCCATCCTGGCTATTGTTGCTGTACCTGGTAAGCTTCGCTATCCAGCTATTGAATATATAAACCATCTTCAACTGCATTACTTCTCCTGTCATTTACTTTGCCCTCCTTGTTGTTGGCATTGCTGGTAAGTATTTTCTAACTGCTCTTCTAAATTACTCTCATCTTTACTCCTGTTGGTGTCTCTGGAAAGACTCTAAATGCAGCTATGAGAACTTTAAAAGTGATTCATTATATGCGTAGATCACATTTGAGAGAATTACTCTACTTCTCATTTAAGCTTCGTATTTATTTATGTTTTTATTTACTCATTGGATGTGGGCGTCGCTGGCTAGGCAAGCATTTATCACAATTCCCAAATTGCCTATGAGTAGGTGGTTGTGAGTTGACTTGCTGCAGTTCATGTGAGGGAGGTACATCCACAGTGCTGCTGGAAAGGAATGTTTCAGGATTTTAACACAGCGACAGTGAAGCAACGGCGATAAAGCTCCAAGTCGAGATGGTGTGTGGCTTGGAGGGGAACTTGCAGGTGGTGGTGTTTCCGGCATTTGCTGCCCTTGTTCTTCTCGTTGGTAGAGGTCGTGATTTAGGAAGATGCTGCCTAAAGAGCGTTGGTGTGTTGCTGGAGTGCATCTTGTAGATGGTGCACACTGCTGCCACTGTGTGTCGGTGGTGGAGAGAGCGAATGTTTTTGGAAGGGATGTCAATCAGCAGGTTTATTGCACTGAAAAAGGCCCTTCGGCCCACCGAGTCTGTGCTGACCAACAACCACCCATTTATACTAATCAAAAGAACAACAAGAACAAAGAACAGTGCAGCAAAGGAACAGGCCATTCGGCCCTCCAAACCAGCGCCGATCTTGATGTTGGCCGAAACTAACACCTTCTGCACTTCTGGGGCCCATATCCTTGTAGTCCCTTCCTATTTATGTATTAGTCAAGATGTCTCTTAAACGTCGTTATCATATCTGCGTCCACTACATCCACTGGCAGCAAGTTCCAAGCACTCACCACCCTCTGTGTAAAAAACTTGCTTCGCACATCCCCTCTAAACTTTGCCCCTCGCACCTTAAACCTATGTCCCCGAGTAACTGACTCTTCCACCCTGGGAAAAAGCTTTTGACTATCCACCCTGTCCATGCAGCGCATAACTTAGTCAACCTCCATCATGTCGCCCCTCCACCTCCGTCGTTCCAGTGAAAACAATCCGAGTTTCTCGAACCTCACCTGCATTAGACCTTCCAAAAAGCATTACATCACACTTGTCCGGATTAATCTCCATCTGCCATTTCTCCGCCCAAGTCTCTAACCGATCTATATCCTGCTGTATCCTCTGACAATCCTCATCATTATCCTCAACTCCACCAACCTTTGTGTCGTCCGCAAACTTACTAATCAGACCAGCTACATTTCCCTCCAAATCATTGATGTATACTGCAAAGAGCAAAGGTCTCAGCACTGATTCCTGTGGAACAACACTAGTCACATCCCTCCATTCAGAAAAACACCCATCCACTGCTACCCTCTGTCTTCTATGACCGAGCCAGTTCTGTATCCATCTTGCCACCTCCCCTCTGATCCCATGTGACTTCACCTTTTGTATCAGTCGGACATGAGGGACCTTGTCAAAGCCTTTACTACAGTCCATTTAGATAACATCGACTACCCTTCCTTCATCAATCATCTTCGTCACTTCCTCAAAAAACTCAATCAAATTCGTAAGACACGACCTCCCCATCACAAAACCATGCTGTCTGTCGCTATTAATCCTACATGAATCCCATATTCTCTGTCACATCTCCACTATTCTCCTGCCGACACTAGGGGAAATTTACAAGGGCCAATTTACCTATCAACCTGCAAGGCTTTGGCAAGAAACCGGAGCACCTGGCGGAAACCCACGCAGTCACAAGGAGAACATTCAAACTCCACACAGTGCAGTACCCAGAACTGAAGCCGTGTCGCTGCAGCTGTGAGGCTGCGGTGCGAACCACTGCGCCACTGTGCCGCCCGTGTCGTTTCGTCCGGGATGTTGATGAGCTTCTTGAGTGTTGTTGGAGAATTTCTTTCCCTCCGTATCTCACCCTGACCGTTGTTTTGGGCTCCATAGAGACACTGATGCCAGTGCTGCAAAACCAGAAACTACGCAAATGTATGGGACAATCTGCCGGCCATTACCGTAATGTCCCATGTTGTGCTCCATATTGGGCTGTGGATTCTTGCAGCGTTGACACCCGTTTTTGAAGCTTGATCTCTGTGTGTCCATTGACCACCTGTGTTAGTCAGTCTCAGGTCAAAATGCGTTTGGTAGCACCAGGAACGTCCCCTCCAGCATTATTTATAAGGTCCAGGCATTCTGCATGCAGGTGAAGGGCTGATAGCATACTTCTGCTATGGAAACGTTAATGGTGGTACTGTGAATTATTTTATTGCACCGTGTGGGGCGGTGAAGGTGGGAGGAATGGGTTGTTGCCAGTTGTTGCATACACGAGGCCAGAGGATTTGGTGACTCAGTTCTGGACGAGGTATGATACAGTGCATCTGGGTCTGCAGCAGTGATCACGGAATGGAACAGAGGAATCTCTGCAAAGAAAGAAGGGGAGGAGGAGGAGTCAGTCCTACCCAGCCAGCCTTCGCCAAGAGCAAATTTTTTACCTACAACTAACCCAGGATGAGTGTGTGAGGCAACTCCAATTCAAGAAGGAGATGGTCACAGAGCTGTTGCACCTTCGACAACAGGACCTGGAGATTAGAATTAGAATTAGAATTAGAACATTACAGCGCATTACAGGCCCTTCGGCCCTCGATGTTGCGCCGACCTGTGAAACTATCTGACCTACACTATTCCATTTTCATACATATGTCTATCCAATGACCACTGAAATGACCTTAAAGATAGAGAGTCTACTACTGTTGCAGGCAGGGCGTTCCACGCCCCTACTACTCTCTGTGTAAATAAACTACCTCTAACATCTGTCCGATATCTATCTCCCCTCAACTTAAAGCTATGTCCCCTCGTGTTTACCATCACCAGCTGAGGAAAAAGACTCTCACTATCCACACTATCTAACCCTCTGATTATCTTATATGTCTCTATTAAGTCACCTCTCTCACTCCTTCTCTCCAACGAAAACAACCTCAAGTCCCTCAGCCTTTCCTCGTAAGACCTTCCCTCCAAACCAGGCAACTTCCTAGTAAATCTCCTCTGCACCCTTTCCAAAACTTCCACATCCTTCCTCTAATGCGGTGACCAGAACTGCATGCAATACTCCAGCTGCGGCCGCACCAGAGTTTTGTACAGCTGCAGCATGACCTCGTGGCTCCGAAACTCGATCCCCCTACTAATAAAAGCTAACACACCATCTGCCTTCTTAACAGCCCTATTAAACTGGGTAGCAAATTTCAGGGATTTATGTACCTGGACACCAAGATCTCTCTGCTCATCTACACTACCAAGAATCTTCCCATTAGCCCAGTACTCTGCATTCCTGTTACTCCTTCCAAAGTAAATCATCTCACACTTTTCCGCATTAAACTCTATTTGCCATCTCTCAGCCCAGCTCTGCAGCCTATCTATGTCCCTCTGTACCCTACAACATCCTTCGGCACTATCCACAACTCCACCGACCTTCGTGTCATCCGCAAATTTACTAACCCACCCTTCTACACCCTCTTCCAGGTCATTGATAAAAATAACAAACAGCAGTGGCCCTAAAACAGATCCTTGCGGAACACCACTAGTCACTGAACTGCAGGATGAACATTTGCCATCAGCGACCACCCTCTGTCTTCTTTCAGCTAGCCAATTTCTGATCCAAAGCTCTAAATCACCTTCAACCCCATACATCCGTATTTTCTGCAATAGCCTACCGTGGGGAACCTTATCAAACGCCTTACTGAAATCCATATACACCACATCCACTGCTTTACCCTCATCCACCTGTTTGGTCACCTTCTCAAAAAACTCAATAAGGTTTGTGAGGCACGACCTACCCTTCACAAAACCGTGCTGACTACCGCTAATGAACTTATTCTTTTCAAGATGATTATAAATACTGTCTCTTATAACCTTTTCCAACATTTTACCCACAACCGAAGTAAGGCTCACAGGTCTATAATTACCAGGGCTGTCTCTACTCCCCTTCTTGAACAAGGGGACAATATTTGCTATCCTCCAGTCTTCCGGCACTATTCCTGTCGACAATGACGACAAAAAGATCAAGGACAAAGGCTCTGCAATCTCCTCCCTTACTTCCCAGAGAATCCTAGGATAAATCCCATCTGGCCCATCTGGCCCAGGGGACTTATCTATTTTCACACTTTCCTAAATTGCTAACACATCCTCCTTGTGAACCTCAATCCCATCTAGCCTGGTAGTCTGAATCTCAGTATTCTCCTCGACAACATTTTCTTTCTCTACTGTAAATACTGACGAAAATGATTCATTTAACGCTTCCCCTATCTCCTCTGATTCCACACACAACTTCCCAATACTATCCTTGATTGGCCCTAATCTAACTCTCGTCATTCTTTTATTCCTGCTATACCTTTCGAAAGCCTTAGGGTTTTCCTTGATCCTATGCGCCAATGACTTCTCATGTCCTCTCCTTGCTCTTCTTAGCTCTCCCTTTAGATCCTTCCTGGCTAGCTTGCAACTCTCAAGCGCCCTAACTGAGCCTTCACGTCTCATCCGAACATAAGCCTTCTTCTTCCTCTTGAGAAGCGCTTCAACTCCTTTCATAAACCACGGCTCCCTCGCTCGACAACTTCCTCCCTGCCTGACAGGTACATACCTATCAAGGACACGCAGTCGCTGCTCTTTGAAAAAGCTCCACATTTCGATTGTGCCCATCCCCTGCAGTTTCCTTCCCCATCCGACGCATCCTAAATCTTGCCTAATCGCATCATAATTTCCTTTCCCACAGCTATAATTCTAGCCCTGCGGTATATACCTGTCCCTGCCCATCGCTAAGGTAAACCTAACCGAATTTAGTTTAGATTAGAGATACAGCACTGAAACAGGCCCTTCGGCCCACCGAGTCTGTGCCGACCATCAACCACTCATTTATACTAATCCTACACTAATCCCATATTCCTAAAACATCCCCACCTGTCCCTATATATTCCCCTACCACCTACCGATACTTGGGGCAATTTATAATGACCAATTAACCTATCAACCTGCAAGTCTTTGGCATGTGGGAGGAAACCGGAGCACTCTGAGGAAACCCACGCAGATACAGGGAGAACTTGCAAACTCCGCACAGGCAGTACCCAGAATCGACCCGGGTCGCTGGAGCTGTGAGGTTGCAGTGCTAACCACTGCGCCACTGTGCCACCCCTTGTGATCACTATCACGAAAGTGCTCACCGACATCTAAATCTAAAACCTGGCCTGATTCATTACCCAGTACCAAATCCAATGTGGCATCGCCCCTGGTTGGCCTGTCTACATACTGTGTCAGAAAACCCTCCTGCACACACTGGACAAAAACTGACCCATCTAACGTACTGGAACTGTAGTATTTCCAGTCAATATTTGGAAAGTCAAAGTCCCCCATAACAACTACCCTGTTACTCTCGCTCCTGTCGAGAATCATCTTCGCTATCCTTTCCTCTACATCTCTGGAACTATTCAGAGGTCTATAGAAGACTCCCAACAGGGTGAACTCTCCTCTCCTGTTTCTAACCTCGGCCCATACTACCTCAGTAGACGAGTCCTCAAACGTCCTTTCTGACGCTGTAATACTCTCCTTGATTAACAATGCCACACCACCGCCCCCCCTTTTACCATCTTCTCTGTTCTTACTGAAACACCTAAATCCCGGAACCTGCAACATCCATTCCTGCCCCTGCTCTACCCATGTCTCCGAAATGGCCACAACATCGAGATCCCAGGTACCAACCCATGCTGCAAGCTCACCCACCTTATTGCGGATGCCTCTGGCGTTGAAGTAGACACACTTTAAACCAAGTTCTTACTTGCCAGTGCCCTCTTGCGTCCTTGTAACCTTATCCCTGACCTCACTACTCTCAACATCCTGTACACTGGAACTACAATTTAGGTTCCCATTCCCCTGCTGAATTAGTTTAAACACCCCCGAAGAGCACTAGCAAATCTCCCCCCCCCCCAGGATATTGGTACCCCTCTGGTCCAGGTGAAGACTCTCCTGTTTGTAGAGGTCCCACCTACCCCAGAAAGAGCCCCAATTATCCAGGAAACCAAAATCCTCCCTCCTACACCATCCCTGCAGCCACGTGTTCAACTCCTCTCTCTCCCTATTCCTCTCTTCGCTATCATGTGGCACGGGCAACAACCCAAAGATAACAACTCTGTTTGTTCTCGCTCTAAGCTTCCACCCTAGCTCCCTGAATTTCTGCCTTAAATCCCCATCTCTCTTCCTACCTATGTCGTTGGTGCCTATGTGTACCACGACTTGGGGCTGCTCCCCCTCCCCCTTAAGGATCCCAAAAACACGATCCGAGACATCACGAACCCTGGCACCTGGGAGGCAACACACCAACCGTGAGTCTCTCTCGTTCCCACAGAACCTCCTATCTGTTCCCCTAACTATGGAGTCCCCAATGACTAATGCTCTGCTCCTCTTCCCCCTTCCCTTCTGAGCAACAGGGACAGATTCTGTGCCAGAGACCTGTACTCCGTTGCTTACCCCTGTTAAGTCGTCCCCCGCAACAGTATCCAAAACGGTATACCTGTTGTTGAGGGAAACGGCCACAGGGGATCCCACAACTGCCTGCTGGTTCCCTCTCCTTCCCCTGACAGTAACCCATCTACCTACTTCTTTTACCTGAGGTGCGACTACCTCCCCATAACTCCTCTCAATAACCCCCTCCACCTCCCGAATGATCCGAAGTTCATCCAGCTCCAGCTCCAGTTCCCTAACGCGGTTCTTGAGGAGCTGGAGTTGGGTGAACTTCCCGCAGATGCAGTCAGCAGGGACATTCTTGGCGACCCTTACCTCCCACATTCTGCAGGAGGAACATACAACTGCCTTAACCTCCATTCCCACTATTCTTAAGTCCCAACAAATCTGCTGGAAAACCAAAAAAAAAAGTCAAAACTTGTTCGCTTAGCAATCCGACGGACAGAACTTTTTAAATAAAAAGTTTACCTTATCAACACACAAGAGTCCTTTTTTTTGGTTAGAGCAGGAGGGTGGGTGGGAGACAGGACACGTGTAGTGTCTCGGATAGAGCCACTGCCCAAATATATAGTTTTTACTTACCCAGCAGTCCCCTGGTCCTCCGAAAACAAAAGGGAATTAACTTTTAACTTACACTGAAACTGACCAGCTGCAAGTTCGCTCCGCACCTCCACTTCTGTCAAAGTTGCTGCAACCAAAACTAAAAGATGCGCACCAGGGCAAGGATGTGGCGGCCAGTTTCAGTTTCATTGAACTTCTTTGCACCCGGAGCTATGCAGGCAGGAGCCGGCAATGTATCCAATGAGTCACTGCATACAGTTCATCGATGCGTCCGGGAGACGACAGATGTCATCTATACTCGGTTAGGTGATACACTGTTTCTCCCTCTGCAGGGAGCAGCACGATGTGAGGTCCCATGGCTTTGCCAGGAGAGCGGGATTTGCAATGGTGTACGTGGCTCTGTGGAACATCATATGTCAATGGGGAAAGGTATAGGATCTGAAAGAACTCTCACACCATTACTGCACAGCCGCCATGTGACCATGCACAATATATCATTTCGGTGAATGTCCACTAATCTGGCAGTAGCCATGATCCCTTCATTCTGAAGCAGTGCATGTTCACAACGACTTCGACCCTCCAAGGAGCACCAAAATGTGGTTTTCCAGAGAATAAGGCCACCAACTCTTTCCATAGATAATGAATTCTCTCCGCCCAAACTCACACCCCTCTGTCCCCAAGCAACCAAAAATAACACAGGTTTAACGTGAAAAATGGAGCCAACAGATACATCGCAGAGCAAGCAATCGGCGTGATGAAGCACTGCTTCCAATGCATGAACCGCTCATGGGGAGCCCTGTAGTACACGGT
Source organism: Heterodontus francisci (assembly GCF_036365525.1). Classification (NCBI taxonomy): domain Eukaryota; kingdom Metazoa; phylum Chordata; class Chondrichthyes; order Heterodontiformes; family Heterodontidae; genus Heterodontus; species Heterodontus francisci. The sequence continues at coordinate 240,298 of NW_027140574.1, forward strand.
AGAACAGGTGCACAACTTTGTGTTTTCTGCTGCACACTTCAAATCATTGCCATCGTGACAACAGGGGAATCGGGAGGCCACCTCATGAGGAGGATGAAGAGGATGTAATCTGGTTCCCATCAACACAGACAGGCTGTGAGACAGTTCCTGATAACACTCCAGTACAAATAGGGTAACTTTTATTCCACCAATGGATCCCCCATTCAGCAAGATACATCCATCTGAAACGCCCCATCACAGGAATAGAATTAACAATAGACGTAGACCATTCGGCTCCTCGATCCTGCACCACTATTCAATAAGATCAGGGAGGATCTGTTTGTGTTTCTAATTCCACAATCTCATCGACCCCGATAACCGTTGATTTCCTCACCTAACAGTAATCTATCGACCTCGCCTTGAATAATATTCAATACCCTGCCTCCAGCACCTGTACAAATAATTTTTTCTTGGGCATCGAGGTGTCTGACAAACAACCATAGAAAAATTACAGCACAGAAGGAGGCTATTCAGCTCATCGTGTCTGAGCCAGACAAAAAAATACTAGCCGCCCAAGCTATTCCCACCATCCATCAGCTGGTCCATAGCCTTGCAGGTTCCAGCACTTCAGATGCTTGTTCAGGTACCTTTTAAAAGAATTGATGCTTTCTGCCTCCATCATCGTTCCTGACAGTGAATTCCAAACATCCACCACCCTCTCAGTGAAAAGCGTTTCCTCATGTCCCCACTAATCCTGCTATAATCACCTTAAATCTGTGCCCCTGGTAACTGACTACTCCACCCGGGGAACCAGATCCTTCCTGTCTGCTCCATCTAGGCCCCTCATCATTATGTACACGTCAATTAATTAACCCCACAGCCTTCACTATTCTAAAGAAAACAAACCTATCTAATCTTTCCTCATAGCTGAAACTTTCAAGCCCTGGCAACATTCTTTTAAATCTCCTCCGTACTTCTTCCAGAGCAATTATGTCCTTTCTGCAATGTGGTGACCAGAACTGTATGCAGCACTCCAGCTGTGACTCAGCCAGTGTTTTATACTGTTGCAGCATTATATCTCTCTTTGTATTCTATCCCTGACCAATAAAGAAAAGCATTCCATGCGCCTTCTTCACCACTCCATCTACCTCTGTACCTCCACCTTCAGCGACCTGCAAGGTCTCTCACCTCTTCTAACCCTCTCAATGCCCTCCCGTTTGCTGTATTTTTTCTTGCGTTATTTGCCCTCCCCAAATGCATTACCACATATTTATCTGGGTTTAATTACATTTGCCACTTTTCTGCCCAGTCAACCAAACCACTGAAATCTTTCTGGAGTCGATCCTCTTCACTGACGACTGCACGGCCAACATTTGTGCCATCAGAAAATTTACCAATCATATTCCAAATCATTCATAAATGCTGCAAACAGCAAAGGACCCAACACTGAAGGTTCTGAAGAAGGGTCAGTGACCCGAAACGTTAACTCTGCTTCTCTTTCCACAGATGCTGCCAGACCTGCTGAGTGATTTTAGCATTTCTTGTTTTTGTTCCCAAAACTGAGCCCTGTGGAACGCCACTGGAAACAGCTTTTCATTCACAAAAACAACGTCAATGACTAGCCTTTGTTTCCTATCTCTGAGCTAATTTTGGATCCAACATGCAACAGTCACCTGCATCCCATAGGCTTTCATTTCACTGATCAGTCTGCCATGTGGGACCTTGTCAAATGTCTTACAAAAATCAATGCGATGCTTTGTGAAGAATATATAATTTATTTCTGATTTCCTTTGAAATGCCTGTACGTTATAAACTATAAGCTTTATTTAATGAAAGAAAAAGAAGGATATCTCTTAATTAATGGCAAGGGCTTGCCTTCCTGTCTGAGCTCGCTGACACTGCCACAATCATTAGAGATCCGTTTGTCCAGCGATGGTTATGATTCCAGACCAGGTGTAGTACACGCAATGCACCATGCATGTCAACGGAACACCACCACACTTAACAGGCATTTGGGTCTCCAGCCATTTACCGTGGTTAAGTCCTGGTGTAGTACTGACTGTGGTCACGCTCCCTCAGTGACTGACCGCACTTACTTGGTGTCTGGCGATCCAACGATGGGTCTGGTCCCTGGCCTGGTATAGTACAAGAAGTAGGGGCTCCTTCCTGACTGGCTCGCCAGCCCCACCACCCTTACCTGGTGCTGGATCACCAGACAATGGCATGCTCCCAGGCCAGGTGCAGCACCGGCAGCGGCCGCATATCCCAGATTGGGTCTGGTGACCACAATGTAAAGAAATAGTAACTGTGGCTCCAGTGATGGCCTGGTCCCAGGCCTCGTTTAGTCCCATCAGTATTGCATGTTCAGTGACTGGCCCCAGTGAACCCGTCATGCTTCGCTGGGTTCCAGGTCTCCAGCAATGTTCCTGCCTCCAGGCCTGGTGTCGAATCAGCAATGGGTCCTACTCCCGCACTGATCCAGGCGCCACGCCACACCTGCTGTTTGGGACTCCAGTGAAAGGCCTGGTTCTGAGGGCTGGTGTAGCATCGTCAGTGGCTGCTGCTTGTTAGTTGCTTTTGGCATCCCTGCAACATTTCTCGGGGATTCATTTGCCCAGGTTTTCAGGGCTGCTGCAGTAATGGCAATGGCCTCTACGCCTGAACAGGCCCCAGTGACACCACCACACTTATCAGTGGCCTGGTTCTCTAGCTATGGTCCTAGTCCCAGGCTTGGTTTAGTGATTGTAGTGGCCCCAAACCAAGTTCTGAAGAAGGGTCCCTGACCTGAAACGTTAACTCTGCTTCTCTCTGTACAGATGCTGCCAGACCTGCTGAGTATTTCCAGCATTTCTTGCTTTTATGCCCCATCCCTGTATGGCCCTGGAGATGCTGCGGTACTCAACTGAAGTCTGTACATTTTTTGCTGGATCTTCTCCTCGGTCTGGTCCAACATGGCCTAGGGCCTCCTATCCCTGACTGTCACTGCTGACCCTGCATTACTTAACTGAAGTCGAGATTCCAGCCATGGTCCTGTTCACGGACCTTGTGTATTGCCAGCAGTGGCTCCCCTGCAGCCTGATGGTTCCCAGCCACATTGTTTCACTTACCTGGGTTCCGTGTCTCCAGCAATGCTTCTGGCCTAAATCCTGGTTTAGTGCTGGCAGCACCCAACCTCTACTGTTCCCAACAAATCTGTCTCATTTTTATATGGTCCATGGCTCCAGCGATGTATCAACTTTCAGGTCAGGTGTAGTACGAGCATTCGGCCATTCCCTGCCTGGACCCGGTGACCTTGTCATATTTAACTGGAGTTCAGGTCACCACGATGGCCCTGCTCCCAAGGCTAGTTCAGTACCGGTAGTGGTCCCGGTCTCCAGCGATGGTCCTGCTCCGAGGCCTGGTGCTCTAGTGGTAGAATCGACTGTATCCTGACTGACACTGGTGACCGCACCACATTACCTGGGGGCTGGACTTCAGCAGTAATCTTTTTTCCCAGTACCAGCAGTAGCCCCAACTCACTGACTGGCCCCAGTGACTCTGCTACACTCACCTGGAGTCTGACGCTCATGCGATGGTCCCAGTCATAGGCCTGGTGTATTACCAGCAGTGGTTACCCCTCCATGATTGTTCCCGGTGACTCCACTGCACAAATCTGGGTCTGTATCCCCTACTATGGTCCTGGCCCATGGTCTGGTTTCGTACTGTCAGTGGACAACGCTCACTGGCTGACGCCAGCAACTCTGCCAGACTAAACTGTGGTCTGGAGCTCCAGCAACCCATCTGCTCCCATGTCTGATGTAGTATAGTTAGTGGCGCCGCTACCTGATATGTCGCAGTTTTGCTGGTACATTCATCTGGAGTTTGGTCTCCAGTGATGCTTCACATCCCAGGCCTGCTGTAGTACCAGCAGCTCCACTGCTCCCAGTAGCATTGCCAATAGAACTGAGCTATTAGTCCTGTGACTGTTTAACTCGTTTAAACAGGCGGGATCTCCATGATTAAATGTACCGGGACCAGGCACCAGGCAGTTAATTGCCCTAGTGCCGCTCAACTGAACTGTGGGATGGTACAAAAGACTGCGGAGGGTTTTCATTCACCTTTTTGTCCTGACATGGGGACCCTCGTTGGCTCCACTAGATTCAGCCGCTGTATCTAGCAGAAAGCCCTGTCAAAGGTATAGTAATTTACTCCATCACTGAATGTGCAAAAAATCTACAAATGTCACCAGTACTTCTTCAAACTGCTGCTGTTATTTCCAAACTGGTGTAAAGTTCATCTTCTTTATAGTTAACTGAGTGATAATTGGGATTATGTGTTTCATTGATTTTTCAGTGGACTGATTTCCAATCATTGTTTTGAAATCATTGAATTCCGCACTGCCTGTCTCAGGCGAGGGAATCTCTCTGTCAATCCAGCACTGAACGTTCTGTACAGGACTAAAGTGCAGCAGATGCTGGAAAGTTGAAATTAAAAAAAAAAGAAAGTGCTATAGATGCTGAGCACGTCTGGTAGCATCTGTGGAGGGAGACACAGACTTAATCGTTTCGGTCGCTGACCCTTTGTCAGGACTGCGAGCTCTTTGAGACAGAACAGTCTTGAAACCAGGAAGGGAAAGGCAGAATGGGGAGGATTATAATCAGCGTTGAGTTGAACTACTTCAGCATCATCCTTTTGCCTTTTAATCTCTCCTTCCTTCCAAGTTGTCACAGGTATTCTAATTGTTCCTTCAGTATCAATCAATGAATCGCTCGACACAGTAACACATTTGAAAGTCTCAGTCAGACCTCAATCAAACTGGTAACTTTGCTCACAGCCTAATAAATAATGTGTCTGTTTATTTCCCTTCCTCACAGTTAACTTGATGACGATTGTCATCCTGTCTCGAGGCAAGTGTGGTCTTTCCAAATGTGTCACTCACTATCTGGTGGCCATGGCATCAGCGGATCTACTGGTCAATATATTCGACGTGATACTGAGGCACATTCCCGTTGTTTACCATGAACAGTTTTATTTCCGGGAGTCCATCCACGTTTGCAATATCCATGCCATCCTGCTTTATGCAGCCACAGACTGTTCTGTCCGGTTCACCGTCACTTTCACCTTTGATCGATTTGTGGCCATTTGCTGCCAGAAGTTGAAAAGAAAATATTGCACCGAGAAAACGGCAGCTGTGGTTCTGGGAGCAGTGACTGTGCTGAGCTGTTTGAAGAACATTTTCTGGTATTTTATGTTAGCAGGTCAGTATATTTTGCACAACCAACCCTGGTTTTGTGCTGTAACAAAGGATGTTGTCTTCTCTCGGGTCTGGGCAACAATCGAGTTCCTCCATAACATTCTAACCCCGGGGATCTTATTTGTGGTGATTCTGCTGCTAAATGCTCTCACCATTAGACACATCTTGCTGAGCAGCAGAGGGCGCAGGAGACTTCGGGCTCACAGCAGTGCCAAGCGTCCGAGAGACCCAGAGATGGAGAGCCGATGGAAATCTATCATTTTACTGTTAGTTATCTCAGCCAATTTCATACTTTTATGGGCAATGTTAATGGTGGTTTTGATATGCACCAGAATACGGTATATGAACTTTCATTCTGGGTCTGTGGCTGGAATTCCTGGTTATGTGCAGGAAATGGCCTTCATGCTGCAGCCCCTTAGCTGCTGCTCAAACACTGTGATTTATGCCGTAACCCAGACTCAGTTCAGACAGCAGTTGAAGAAAATGCTGAAATATCCCTTTACGTGATGTTAAGTTCATTCAATGATAAGAGGGACTGTAATCACTCACCGTTTCTAAAAGATTCTCATTTTATTTCACTTTTTCAAACAGCCAGGGGCTGGGTCTGTCACAGCGGGGGCAGTTTCTGTTCACAAGGTGACAGAATAGTTGGGCAGGGATTGTTGATCATGCTAATGGGGTAGTTTGACCGGGCCTCTTCCACATGCTGTGGAGGTAGTTGAAGGGTACTGCTCCACATGTGGAAGGGGTAGTCCGCCCGGGCCTGTTCCACATGCTGACGGGGTAGTTGGTGGTTATTGCTTCGCATGCTGACAGGGGAGTTGGAAAAGGGCGCATGCTATCAGAAAAGAGCGAGTGTGGGACCAGTCATTATACGGTGACATGGCGGGGAATGGGTCTCTTTCCCATGGTGATGTTTCATGGCCGCGGGGCATGTTCTCAAATGTGAAGTGGGAATGGAGTCGGGACTGTTCTGAAAGGTGACGGGGCAGGGGGTGGGACCTGTTCCACATGGGGATGGGGCTTTGCAGCAGGTTCCTTTTCCCATGGTAATGGGAGCGTGGGGGCGAGTACTGTTCCTATGGTGACCAGAGTGGGGTCGTGGCTGTTCCCAATGGTGAAGGAAGAAGGGACTGGGGGCAGGGTCTGAGGTCCTCAGCCCTGCCCAGCTTGTTCATGTATTGGAGCAGACCGACAGCGCGAGGGGGACCCGTCAGGAGCAGACCCACCTACCAGCCGTCTCCAAAGCAACTCGGATAAAAACAATTGAAATAGAAATGATAGTGGGAATCTTCAAACTGAATTCTTCATCAGCACTTACAACACATTAGAACACTTTATAATTCTTTGTAACACTTTTCAATACTTTATAACGCATTATGACATGCTCTAACATTTTATAACACTTTGTTAGCCTTTATAATCCTTTACCATCCTTAAAAATTGTTTATAATCCTTTATCGCCCTTCAGACACTTCTTTGCACATGGTAACCCTTTATGACACCTTATAATCCTTCATAAATAGTTATAGCACAGTATAACACTTTATAGTAGCTAACATCTTTATAAAGCATGGTTATACTTCAGAATCTTTAGAAGCTTTTCCAATCTTTCAAATCGTTTATAATCCTTTAGAATTCCTCAAAATTCTTTAGCTTCCTTTATAATCCCTTCCAATACGTTTTAATCATTTATGGCCCTTAATAACCTTCATAACAATTGATAGCAATTTATAAACCTTTGCAGCTCTTTGGCCTCTACTGAGTGTTGCAGGAGGGCACAGAGTGTAAAGAAGGGTATTTGGTAAGTGAGTATTTTTAAGGCTTTAAAGTCTAGTATTTATTGTGTTTACATTTGACAATTAATTGAAATTACTGTTTAAGTTCAGAGGCAAGTGAGGTTTCTTACAATTTTAAACAGGGATGTGCAAGCTCTCTAAGAGAACCTGTAGCTCGTTAATTACGTAGCTAGCTTAAACTGCTTTCTGAGCTCCAGCAAAGCTGACAGATCATTGTTTTCAGAGAGTGTAAATTCAGTGGATTCTCAGAGCTGTGCGTTTGCAATGAGTGCTGCTGGAGGGCACAGAGCATGAAGAGGGAATTTCCTCAGTGATGGAGTTCGGTTATGGGGGGGGGGACTACAAAGTAATTAAAAGGAAATAAATGTTAGAAATTAACAATAACGATGACAAGACAAGTGATATGTCACGTCTGCAGTATGTGGGACATCCATGGCAACCCCGTCTGTAGGTAGTGTCTGCTGCGTGAGGAGCTAAGGCTCAAAGTCATTGAGCTGGCGGCCGAGCTGCAGATACTTCGATGTATTAGTGAAGGGAATAGTTACCTGGACACTTCGTTCCAGAAGGCAGTCCCTGAGGATAGGGTCACTTGTCTTGGTCAGTGATCAAGGACAGGAGACTGTGACTGCGAGTCAGACGGGGAAGGGGGTCAAGAATAGGTGGCACAGTGGCGTAGTGGTTGGCACTGCAGCCTCACAGCTCCAGCGACCCGGGTTCAATTCTGGGTACTGCCTGTGTGGAGTTTGCAAGTTCTCCCTGTGTCTGTGTGGGTTTCCTCCGTGTGCTCCGGTTTCCTCCCACATGCCAAAGACTTGCAGGTTAATCGGTAAATTGGCCATTATAAATTGTCCCTCGCATAGGTAGGTGGTAGAGAAATATAGGGACAGGTGGGGATGTGGTAGGAATATGGGATTAGTGTAGGATTAGTATAAATGGGTGGTTGATGGTCGGCACAGACTCGGTGGGCCGAAAAGCCTATTTCAGTGCTGTATCTCTGAATTAAAATAAATAAATATAGCAGACTGAGCATGGCACCATGGAACAGGAAGCAGTTCACGTGGCAGGAGAAGAATCAAATGTAGTTGTAGAAGAGGGCAGTATAGTGAGGGGATGGACATTGTTTTCTGCAATAAAGGGGGAGAGTTCGGAAATGTGTTACCTGCGTATGTGTCAGGGTTCTGGACTCTGCTCAGGGCTGGACAGGAAGTTCAAGTGGGAGGGGGAGGATCCAGTGATCGTCGTCCAAATAGGTACTAACAACATAAGGAGGGCAAGGAAAGAGCGAGGAACAAGGCAACAAATTATAGAACAGAACCGCAAATGTAATAATCTCATGCATATTACCTGCGCTATGTGTAAACATAAGCAGGGCAAATGAGATCAGTGAAATGAATGTGTGGCTCAAAGACTGTGAGCGAAGTGGAATCCTATTCGTGGGCACTGGCACCAGAACGGGAGAAAGAGGGACAGTCTGCACGTGAAACATGCTGGTCCAGTGCTCTAGCGAACCGCATACCCAGCAAAGGAGAGAGGGTTCCAAATTAAAGAGTGGAGGCAAGGGAAGAGAGAAAGGAATGAGTATGGAAAAGATAGACAGACCGTGACAGGAAGCGACAGGAAGGACAAATCAAAGCTTAAGTCAGCAGACAAGGCTAGAGTTTACAAAAGTAATAACAGGACAGAACTAAAATTCTGTATCTGAATTCACATAACATTCAAAACAAAATAGATGAGCTGTCATCGCAAATAGAAATAAATACGTAAAATCTGATAACCATTATGGAGACATGGCTGCAGGATGATATAGCCTGGGATCTGAATCGTGAAGGGTACATGTCATTTAGGAAGGACAGGAAACTAGGAAAACGTGGAGGGATTAACTAATGATGGTATTAGCACATGTGCGATGAATGACCTATGCTCAGGAAACCAGAATGTAACTGCTCCCTGCCCCCGTTTCCTTCCCGCACCGCACCACCCTAAGAATCAAGCGATGCAGGAGCACGTGGCAGAGTGGAGGGAAGTGGCACCGCCTCCAGCTAGCACTGGAGGGATGGGGGAGAGGGGGGTGGCGAGGTGTGGGGGAGAGAGGCGGGGTAGGCGATGGAGCGGTGCGGCCGGAGAGGGTGGCGCGTAGTGAGGGTTGTGGGGGAGACGAGCCGACCAGGCGCGTTGCATGACGATGTACACGTTTGTGATGAAGTTGTTGGCGCATGCGGTAACCAGTCCTGGCAATTCGTAGCGCCACGCACGCGCAGAGAACTGGAGCCCATCTGCGCATGGGCGCATTTGGCGCAGACTGATGACGTCAGCGGCTGACTGCGGTGTCTGGAATCATTTTGCTTAAACTCAATTGAGCAATTAAGTGGGCATGGAAACAGAGCTAGCAAACGTGAACTGACAAAGTCGATTAAGAGTCGGTCAAGGGAGATGCGGTTGCAGTCTTTAAAGGTGATATTTCAAAATATACAGAATAGATACATTCCAGCGAGAAAGAAAAATTCCAAGGGGAGAACCCACCATCCGTTGTTAATAAAATTAGTTGAAGTTAGTATCAAACTAAAGGAAAAAAACATAATTGCTCACAGTTGGGTAACAGGTCAGAAGATTGGACAGAACATAAAAAGCAGCAAAGAACGACTAAAAGATTAATAAGGAGGGGAAGTTTAACGTACAAGAGAAAGCTGACGAGAAATATTCAGACAGATAGCAAGAGTTTCTTTTTATTTAAGAAACCATTAAACCAAAAGATTATTGGTCCTATGGAAAGTGCTTAAAGGGAAGCAATAAGGGAAAATAAAGAGGTGGCAGATGAATTGAACAGATACTTTGCATTGGTCTTCACAATAGAAGATAGAAGCAGCATTCCAGAACTAACTGTAAATCAGGAAATGGAAGGGAGGGAAGAACGTGAGAACATTACAATCACCAGGGGAGTGGTTCAGAGCAAATTGTTTGAGTTGCAGACTGACAAGTCCTCGGGTCATGATGGACTTTATCCTAGGGTCTTTAAAAGAAGTGGCTGGTGAGATCATCGATGCGTTGATTATGATTTCCCCAAATTCCCTACATTCGGGGAAGATTACATCAGACTGGAAAATTCCAATGCAAGTCATTTATTCAAAATATGAGGGAGACAGAAAGCTGGAAATTAGCTGCCAATTAGCTGAACATCTGTCATAGGGAAGATGTTATGCGTTATTCTTAAAGACGTTATAGAAGGCATTTAGAAAAATTGAACAGAATCAGGCAGCGTCAACATAGTTTGGTGAAAGGGAAAACATGGTTAACCAATTTATTGGCGTTCTTTGAAGAAGTGACACGTACTGTGGATAAAGGGTTGCACTGTACTTAGATTTCCAGAAGGCATTTGATATGGTGCTACATCAAAGGTTTCTGTGGAATATATATGTTCATAAAGTTGGGGGTAACATAATGACATGTATAGAAGATTGGTAAGCTAACAGGAAACAGAGAGTAGGCAAAAATGGGTCTTTCTTCTGGTTGGCAAGTTGTAACGAATGGTGCACCACAGGGATCAGTGAACGGCCTCACCTTTTCACAATTTATATAGATGACTTGGATCAAGGGTCCAATGATATGGTTGCTGAATTTGCTGGTGACATAAAGATAGGTAGGAAAATAAGTTGTGAAGAGGACATATGGAGGCTACAAAGGGATATAGATAGGTTAAATAAGTGGGCAAATATCAGACAAATTGTGTTAACGAGAAAAAAATTTGAAATTGTCCATTTTGGCAGGTTGACTAAAAATTAATTATTTATATAAATGATGAGAAATTGCAAAGTCCTCGTGCATGAATCACAAAAGGTTAGTTTGCAGGTACAGCAATTAATGAGGAAGGCTAAAATACTTTTATCATTTATTGCGAAGGGAATTGCACACAAAAGTAGGTGATGATATTATTCAGCTATGCAGGACATTGGTGAGACTACATCTGCATTGCTGTGTACAGTATTGGTCTTTTTATTTGAGGAAGGACGTGAATGCATTGGATGCAGTTCACAGAAGGTGTACAAGAATGGCCGGGTTATCTAATGAAGAATGGTTAGACAGATAGGCTTGTATCCGCTGGATTAAAGAAAGGTAAGGGGCGACTTGATTGAAACAAAGAAGATTCTGAGGGGTCTTGACAGAGTGGATGCGGAAATGATGTTTCCTCTTGTGGGAGAATCTAAAACAAGGATCACTATTTATAAATATGGGGACGCCCATTTAATGCATAGATGAGGATTTTTTTTTCTCACAAAGCATCGTGACTCTTTGGAACTATCTTCCTCAAAAGGCCTCAGAAGCAGAGTCTTTAAATATTTTTAAGGTGGAGGTAGATTGATTCTTGATAAACAAGAGGGTGAAAGGTTATTCAGTGAAGGCAGGAATGTGGAGTTGAGGATACAAATCTATCAGCCATGATCGTATTGAATGGCGTAGCTGGCTCTAGGGGCTGAATGGCCAAACCCTGCTCTTAATTTGTATGCTCGTATGTTCATATGTAACTGGCTATGTCCCTAAATGCCGTTCCAGAACAGCTACAACACTGTCAGCTACGCGTCAATGTGGAAAACTATCCCGCTATGTCCTCTCCACAAAAAGCAGGAACAACTGAACCAGGTTAATTCCGACCACATCAATGTGCTGTCAGTCATCATCAAAGTGATGGAAGAAGCATAGAAACATAGAAAAAGAGGATCAGGATTAGGCCATTCGGCCCCTTGAGCCTTCTCCGCCATTCAATACGATCATTGCCAATCATGCAAACTCAGTAACCTGTTCATGCTTTCTCCGCGTATCATTTCATCCCAGAAGCCCTAAGAACTTTTTCTAACTCTTTCTTGAATATATTTAATGATTTGTCCTCAACTGCTTTCCGTGGTAGATAATTCCACAGGATCACCACTCTCTGGTTGAATAACTCTATCCTAATCTCAGTTGAAATGGGTTACCCCGAATCCCTAGACATGGACCACTGGTCTTGGACTCCCCGACTATCGGGAACATCCTTCCTGCAACTACACTGTCGAGTCCAGTTAGAATTTTGTAGGTTTCTATGAGATCCCCCCTCATTCTTCTAAACTCCAGCAAATACAAGCCCAATCTCTCTTCATGCCACAGGCCTGTCATCCCAGGAATCAGTCTGGTGAGCCTTCGCTGCATTAACTCCATAGTAAGAACACCCTTCCTCAGATAAGGAGACCAAAATTGCGCACAATACTCCAGACGTGGTCTCACAAAGGACTTGTATAATTGTAGCAGGACATCCTTGCTAATGTACTCGAATCCTCTCGCTATGAAAGCCAACATACCATTTGCCTTCTTTACTGCCTGCTGCACCTGCATGCTTACTTTCAGCGACTGGTGCACAAGGACACCCAGGTCTCGCTGCACCTCCCCCTTTCCCAATCTATCTGCCTTTCTGATTTTGCTGCCAAAGTGGATAGCCTTACAATTATTTTCATTATACTGCATCTGCCATGTATTTGCTCACTCACTCAATCTGTCCAAATTGCACTGGGGCTCCTCTGCATCCTCCTTATAGCTTACACTCCTAGCCAGTTTTGTATCGTCTGTAAACTTGGATATATTACATATAATTCCCTCATCTATATCGTTAATATATATTGTGAACACCTGGGGTCCTTGCACTGATCCCTGCAATAATCCACTAGTCACTGCCTGCCACTCAGAAAAAGACCCGTTTATTCTTACCCTTTGTTTCCTGTCTGCCATCCAGTTCTCTATCCAAGTCAATACGTTTCCCCCAATCCCATGTGTTTTAATTTTGCACGCTAATCTCTTACGGGGCATCTTGTCGAAGGCCTTCTGAAAGTCCAAGTACATCACATCCACTGCTTCTCCCTTACCTATTCTACTAGTTACATCCTCAAAAAATTCCTATAGATTTGTCAAGCATGATTTCCATTTCGTAAATCCTTGTTGACTTTGTCCGACCCAGTCATTGTTTTATAAGTGCTCTGCTATTTTGTAATGGACCCTAGCATTTCCCGCACTACTGATGTCCGGCTAACCAGTCTATAATTCCCTGTTTTCTCTCCATCTTCTTTTTTAAACTGTGTGGTTACATCAGCTGCCCTCCAATAGATTGGACCTATTCAACAATCTATAGAATTAAATAAATAAAAAAGACCAGCAATGCATCTACTATTTCTAGGGTCACTTCCTTAAGCACTCTGGGATGTAGATTATCAGCTTCTGGGGATTTATCGCCCTTCAATCCCATGAATTTCCCTAACTCCATATCCCTACTAATGCTGATTTCATACAGTTCCTCCTTCTCACTAGACAATATGTTCCCCAGCATTTCTGGGAGGTACATCGTGTCCTCCTTTGTGAAGATGGAACTAAAGTATGCATTTCATTGGTCTGCCATTTCTACGTTCCCCATTATACATTATCCCCCGTTTCTTACTGAAAGGAACCTACATTTGTCTTCATTAATCTTTTTCTCTTCAAATAACTGTAGAAGATTCTACAGACTGCAGGCTTACTCTCATACTCTATTTTCCCCTTCTAAATACATCCCTTTGTCCTCGTTTGCTGAATTCTATACTGCTCCCAATCTTCAGGTTTGCTCCTTGTTCTGACCATTTTATATTTCTCCTCCTTGGATCTAATACTGTTCCTACTTTCTTTTGAAAGCCACGGTTGAGCTATCCTTCCTGTCTATTTTTGTGTCAGACAGGAATGAACATTTTTTGTCATTCAGCCAAGGGCTCTTTAAATGCTAGCCATTGCCTATTCAATATCAACACTTTAAGTAAGTTTCCCCAATCGATCATAGCCAACTCGCGCCTCATACCTTCATAATTTCCTGTATTTAGGTTCATGACCCTAGTCTCGGGATCAACGATCTCATCTCCATCTTAATCAACAATTATATCATGTTAAGATCGCTCTTTCCCGAAGGACCCCACACAACAAGTTTTTTAACTAATCTTTTCTCATTACGCAATATCCAGTCTAGAATGAACTGTTCTCCAGTTGGTTCCTCAAACTATTGTTCCACAAAAACCATCACGTACAGACTCCAGGAATTCCTCCTCTACAGTATTATTGCTAATTTGTTTTTTTCCAATCTATATATAGATCAAAGTAAATCAAAATTACAGTGACACCCTTATTGCTTGCAATGGTAATTTCCTGTTTACCATCCTCTACATCACCACTGTTGTTTGGGGGTCTATATAGAACCAACCCCTTAATGTTTCTGAACTCCACCCATACAGAATCCACATCAGAATTATTTGAGCTAATATTCTTCCTCACTATTGTATTGATTTCCTCTTTCGCTAACAACGCTTCTCCACCTCCTTTCACTTTTTGCCTGTCCTTCCGAAATATTTCATTACATTGAATGTTCAGTTCCCATCCTTGGTCACCCTGCAGCCATGTATCCGTAATTGCAACTATATTGTATCTATTTATATCTATTTGCATGGTTAACTCGTTAACTTTACTGTGAATACTCCACACATTGGGACACAACGCCCTTAGGCTTGTCTTTTCAACATTTTAAGCTATCTTATCATTTTTTTACACTGTGGCCTTATTTGTTTCTTGCCCATGATTTCTGAGCTTTCCACTTTTGACTTTATTGTTTCCTGTCTTTCAATTCTATCCTTGTTTCCTCCTCCTCAGTCTCCCCGCTCAGGTTCCCAACCCCCTGCCATTCTAGTTTAAATCCTCCACAACAGGACTTGCAGATGCCCCTGCAAGGTCATCAGTTCCCGTCCTGCCTGAGTGCAAGCCGTCCCGGTTGAACAAGTCCCACCTTCCCTAGACCCGGTCCCGATGAACAAAAAATCTAAATCCCTCCCTCTTGCACCGTTTTTCCAGCCACGCATTGATTTGGTCTATTCTGCCGTACCGATACTCAATAACACGTGAGACAGGTTAGTAACACTGAGAGTACCACCTTTGTGGTCCTGCTTTTTCATTTAGCTCTTAACTCCTTAAATTCATTTTGCAGGAACCCATCCTTTTTTCAACCTGTGTCGTTGGTACTGACATGTACCACGACCACACGCTATTCACCCTGCCCCTTCAGAATGTCGCGTAGCCGCTCCGAGCAATCTTTAACCCGAGCACCAGGGAGGCAACATACCATTCTGGAGTCTCGTTTGTGGCCACAGAAACGCCTGTATGTTCCCCTTACTATTGAATCTCCAACCAGTATGGCTCTTCCATTCTTCCACCAGCCACCCCGCCCTCCCCAGCTGTTCAGCAGAGCCATCCTTGGTGCCACAAACTTGGCACATGCTGCTTTCCCCTGGGAGCCCATCCCCCAACAGTATTCAAAATTATATATCAGTTTGAGAGGTGAATGGTCACAGGGCACTCCTGCACTACAAGTCTGCACCTACGACTCCGCCTGGTGGTCAACCATCCACCTTTCTGCCTGTGAAGCTAATACCAGCGGTGTGACAACCACGGTATCTCTCCTTCTCTATCTGTCTGTCTATCTATCTATCTATCTATCTATCTATCTATCTATCTATCTATCTATCTATATATCCATCGATCTACCATGTGTCTCCATATTTCCCGAATTTCCATCTATCTACCTGTCTATCTCTCTACCCATCTATCTATCTGTCTACCACATCTGTCTATTTATGTGTCTGTCTGTATATCTATAGCTATCTATTTTGTGTCTCCATCTTTTTGCTGCCTCCATCTGACTTCCTGTCTAGCATTTCTATCTACTTACCCACCTATCATTTCTCTCCATTTAACTGTCCGCTCATCCATCCATCCATCCTTCTATCTATCTATCTATCTGTCTATCTATCTATCTATCTATCTATCTATCTATCTATCTATCTATCTATCTATCTATCTATCTATCCATCGATCTACCATGTGTCTCCATATTTCCTGAGTCTCCATCTATCTATCTGTTTATCTCTCTACCGATCTATCTATCTGTCTATCACATCCGTCTATTTATCTGTATGTCTGTCTATACATATTTATCTATTTTATAATTCCATCTTTCTTGTGTCTCCATTAGTCTAGCTGACTAGCATTTATATCAATCTTCCCGCTATCATTTCTCTCTATTTAACTATCTCTCCATCCATCCATCCATCTATCTATCTATCTATCTATCTATCTATCTATCTATCTATCTATCTATCTATCTATCTATCTATCTATCTATCTATCTATCTATCTATCTATCTATCTATCTATCCGTCTATCTATCGATCCATCGATGCATCTATCCATCTATCCACAAGAAATGCCGGAAATACTCAGCAGGTCTGGCAGAATCTGTGCAGAGAG
The DNA here is from genome assembly GCF_036365525.1 of Heterodontus francisci. NCBI lineage: Eukaryota > Metazoa > Chordata > Chondrichthyes > Heterodontiformes > Heterodontidae > Heterodontus > Heterodontus francisci. The sequence goes on from NW_027140574.1 coordinate 256,636, forward strand.
AAGCAGAGTTAACGTTTCTGGTCAGAGACCCTTCGTCAGAACTGGCAAATATAAGAAATGTAGAAGGTTTTAAGCAAGTAAATCGGGGGTGGGGAAGAGATAACACAGGTGAAGATGCTGATAGGACAGGGTCACCGAGAATAACTGACCAGAAGGTCATGGAACAAAGACAGATGGTATGTTAATGGTGTGCTGAAAGACAAAGTGATAGGATGTGATTGACTGTAAAGCACGGTGCACATCAATCAGAAACATAAAAAACACATTAAAAGAAACAAAACAGTGGGTAAGCACACTGGAAAAAAACTAAATAAACTGTAAAACCTAACATAAAATAACCAAATAAAAAAGGAAAACGAAAAGAGACGAAAAAAACTAAGCATAAAAAGGGGACCCTTCATGCTCTGAAATTATTGAACTCAGTGTTCAGTCCGGCAGGCAGTAGCGTGCCTAATCGGTAAATGAGATGCTGTCCCTCGAGTTGCATTGATGTTCATTGGAACACTGCAGCAAATCCCAGGACAGAGATGTGAGCATGAGAGCAGGAGGGTGTGTTGAAATGGCCAGCAACTGGATGGCCGGGGTCATGCTTATGGACTGAGTGGAGGTGTTCCAAAAACGTGGTCACCCAATCTGCATTTGGTCTCCCTAATGTGGAGGAGACCACATTGTTAGAAGCGAATACAGCATACTACATTGAAAGAAGTACATGTAAATCGTTGCTTCACTTGAAATGAGTATTTGGGGCCTGGGACAGTGAGGAGAGAGGAAGTAAATGGGCAGGTATTACAACTCCTGCGATTGCAGGGGAAGATACCATGGGAAGGGGACGAGGTGGTGGGAGTAATGGAGGAGTGGGCGAGGCTGTCACGGAGTGAACGATCCCTTCTGAAATATGACAGGGGAAGGGAGGGGCAGATGCATTTAGCAGTGGCATCAAGCTGCATGTGGCGGAAGTGGCGGAGGATGATCCTTGGGAACTGGAGGCTGGTGGGGTGGAAAGTGACGACAAGAGAAACCCGATCGCGATTCTGGAAGGGAGGGGAAGGGCTGAGGGTAGAGGTGCGGGAAATAGGCTGGGCACGGTTGAGGGCCCTGTCAACCACAGTTGGGGGGAATCCTCGATTGAGGAAAAGGGAAGTCATATCGGAAGCACTGTCGTGCAAGGTAGCATCATCAGAGCAGATGCGTCGGAGATGGAGAAGCTGGGAGAATGGGATGGCGTCTTCCAGGAGGCAGGGTGTGAAGAAGTGTAGTTGAGGTATCTGTGGGAGCTGGTGGGCTTAACATGAATATTCGTAGACAACCTATACCCAGAGATGTAAACAGAGAAGTTGAGGAAGGGAAGGATCGTGTCGGAGATGGACCATGTGAAGATGAGAGAAGGGTGGAAATTAGAAGCAAAGTTAATAAAGTTTCCCAGTTCCGGGCAGGAGCAGGAAACGGCATCGATACAGTCATCAATGTACCGGAAAAAGAGTTGGGGGAGGGGGCCTGATTAGGACTGGAGCAAGGAATGTTCGACATATCCCACAAAAAGACAGGCATAAATGGGGCCGATGCGGGTACCCACAGCAGCACATTTTACTTGAAGGAAGTGAGTGGAGTTGAAGGAGAAGTTGTTCAATGTGAGAACAAGTTCAGCCAGGCGGAGGAGGGTGGTGCTGAATGGGGACTGGTTGGACCTCTGTTCAAGGAAGAAGTGAAGAGCCCCAAACCGTCCTGGTGGGGGATCGAGGTATAGAGAGATTGGGCGTCCATAGTGAAGAGGAGGCAGTTAGGGCCAGGAAACTGGAAATTGTCAAAATGACGTCGGGCGTCAGAGGAGTCACAGATGTAGGTTCGAAAAAGACTGGACCAGCAGAGAAAAGATAGAGTCAAGATAGGAAGAAATAAGTTCAGTGGGGCAGAAACAGGCTGAAACAATGGGTCTGCTGGGACAGTCCTGTTTGCCAATTTAGTGAAGGAGCAAGAAGCGGGCTGTCCGGGGTTGCGGGATTATGAGGTTGGAAGCTGTAGAGGGAAGATCTCCAGAGGAGATGAGATCAGTGACAGTAGCCTGATGTTCGGTGGTGGTGTCATGGTCCGGGGAGGCAGGACGAAGTGTCTGAGAGTTGGCGCTGAGCCTCGGCAAGGTCGAGGACGGTGTGCCAGACAGCAGCAGCACACCCTTATCTGCAGGTTTGATGACAATGTCGGGGTTAGACGTGACAGAACGGAATGCGGCAAGTTTAGAGGGGGGCAGGTTAGAGGGAGTGAGGGGGCAGAGAAATTGAGACGGCCGATGCCTCGCCGACTGGTTTCAATGAAAAATGAAGAGCGGGTAAGAGGTCAGAGGGAGGGGTCCAGGTGGACGGGGAATGCTGGAGGCGCGTGAAAGGGTCCGCTGGTCGGGGGGACAACTCCTGGTTAAAGAAGTGAGCCAGGAGGCGCAGGTGATCTACGAAGAGCTCAACATCATGCCGAGCAGGGAATTCATTGAGGTGGGGGCATAAGGGAATAAAATGGAGCCCTTTGCAAGAGTACCTGACCTGAAACGTTAACTCTGCTTCTCTCTGCACCGATGCTGCCAGACCTGCTGAGTATTTCAAGCATTTCTTGTTTTTATTCCAGATTTCCAGCATCTGCAGTGTTTTTTTAATATCCATCCATCCATCCATCTATCTATCGATCTATCTATCTATCTATCTATCTATCTATCTATCTATCTATCTATCTATCTATCTATCTATCTATCTATCTATCTATCTATCTATCTGGAACCAACCAGAGAGCAGGTTATATTAGACTTGGCATTGTGTAATGTGACATGATTAATTAATGACCGCAAAGTAAAGGCACATCTCGCTCGCAGTGACTACAATATGATTGAATTTTGCATCCAGTTTGAAAGAGGGAGCAGTTTGTCTAAGACTTAACGAAGGACAACTATGTTTGCATGAAAGCTGAACTGGCTGAAAGAACTTGGCTACTAGGCTAGCTGATAGATTAATCGAGAAGTAGTGGCAGATATTTAAGGGGATATTTCAAAATACTCAGAATATGTATATGCCTTGTGTAAAGAAAGATTCTAAGGGGAGGACCCACCATCTGTCTTTAACTGAGGAAGTTAAGGAAACCATCAAACTTAATGAAAAAGCATATAAATGTGCAAAAATGAGTGGATGGTCAAAATATCAAGAATGGCAGATCGTGACTACAAGGTTAATCAGGAGGAAGAAATTAGAGCATGAAAGGAGGCTAGCTAGAAATGTTAACCGAAATACCAAGAGTTTCTACAGGTATTTAAAAAGGAAAAGAGTAAGTAAAGTGAGTGTAGTTGCTCTAGAGAGTGAGAATTGTGAGTTAATAGCAGACAATGAGGAAACAGCGGAAGAAATGAACAAATATTTTACTTTTATGTTCACAATAGAGGATACAAAAACATTCCGGTAATAGCTGCAAATCAGGAGGTGGAAGGAAGAGAGGAACTGCTGAAATTACAATCACCAGGAAAGCAGTACTGAGCAAAGTGATGGAGCTGTGGCCTGGCAAGTCCCCTGGTCCTGATGGGCTTCATCTGAGGGTCTTAAAAGAGGTGCTAAAGAGGTAGTAGATGTGTTGGTGTTAGTGTTGCAAAATTCACTTGATGGAAAGGATCCACCAGAATGGAAAGTAGCAAATATAACCCCACTATTCAAGAGGGTGGGGAGGCAGAAAACAGGAAACTATAGGCCCGTTGGCTTGACGTCTGTCGTGGGGAAGCTGTTGGAATCGATCATTAAGGAGGTTATAGCTGGGCACTTAGAAAAACTCAAGGTAATCGAGAATAGTCAGCATGGTTTGTGAAGGGGAAATTATGTTTATCCAATTTATCGGAGTTCTTTGAAGGAGTGACATGCGCTGTGGATGAAGAGGAACCCCCCTGATGTACTGCACTTGGATTAGCAGAAGGCATTTGACAGGGTGGCACATAAAAGGTTATTGCACAAAGTGAGAGCTCACGGTGTAGGAGGTAGTATATTAACATGGATGGAAGATTAGCTCGCTGGAAGAAAACAGAGAGCATGCATAAATTGATCCTTTTCTGATTGGCAGGATGTAACGAGTGGAATCCTGTTGCGGCCTCAACCTTTTACAATTTACATCAGTCACTTCGATGAGGGGTGCGGTGGCAAGGTAGCTAAATTTGCAGATGACATAAACCAAGGTAGGAAAGTAAGTTGTGAAGAGGGCATATAGAGCTTGCAGACCGATATAGTTAGGTTGAGTGAGTAGGCAAAAAATCTGGCAGATGGAGTATAAAGTGGGAAAATGTGACGTCGTTCACTTTGGCAGGAAGATAAAAACACCAAGTTTGTCTTAAGCGGGGAACTACTGCAGAATTCTGAAGTGCAGAGGGATCTAGGTTTTCCAGTGCATGAGTCACAACAAGTTAGTTTGCAGGTGCAGCAAGTAATAAAGCCGGTCAGTAGAGTGATATCCTTCATTACAAGAGGAATTGAAATCAAGGTAAAGATGTTATGATTCAGTTATACAGGGCATTGGTGCGACCACATCTCGAATACTGTGTGCAGTTTTGATCTCCTTATCTAAGGAAGGATATGGATGCGTTGGAGGCGGTTCAGAGGAGGTTTACTAGATTGATACTGGGAATGAACGGGTTATCCGATGAGGAAAGGCTGGACAGACTGGGCTTGTTTTCACTTGAGTTTAGAAGAGTGAGGGGAGACTTGATTGAAGTATGGAAGATCCTAACGTTCTTGACAAGATCGATGTGGAACGGATATTTCCTCTTGTGGGTGAGCCCAGAACAAGGGGGCGCTGTTTCAAAATAAGGGGTCACCCTGATAAGACAGAGGCAAGGAGATTTTTTTTCTCTCAGAGGGTTTGCGACTTTGCAGTTAGGTGCCTCAGAAGGTTGTGGAGGCGTGGTGATTGAATAATTTAAAGCGGATGTCGATAGATTCTTGTTAGGCAAGGGAATGAACTATTATCGACTGCAGATGGGAGGATGAAATTCGAGATTGAAATCGATCATCTATGATCTTATTGAATGGCGGAGGAGGCTCGATGGGCCGAATTGCCTACTTCTTCTCCTAACTTGTCTGGTCTTATGGGCGCGCATTTAGAAATTGCTGTTTTTGGAGCCTTAATAAGTTGCTGCAGTGCATCTTGCATATAGTACACACTGCTGCCACTGTGCATTGGTGGTGGAGGGAGTGAATGTTCGTGGATGGGTTGCCGACCAAGAGGAGTTCTTTGTACTGGATGGTGGAGATCTCCTTGAGTGTTTTGGGCCTACACCCATCAGGGCAAGGGGAGAGTATTCCATCACAACCCTGCCTTGTTTCTTCTAGATGGTGGACCGGCATTGGGGAGACAGGCAATGAGTTACATACTGCAGAATTCCTAGCCTCCGACCTGCTCTTGTAGCCACGGCATTTATGTGGCTGGTCCAGTTCAGTTTCAGGTCAATGGTATCCCCCAGGATGCTGATAGTGGGGTTTCAGAAATGGTAATGCCAGTGAATATCAAGGGGAGATGTTTGGATTCTCTCTTTTTGGAGATGGCCATTGTCTGGCACTTGTGTGATGCAAATGTCACTTGCTACGTATCATCCCAAGCGTGAATGTTCTCCATGCCCTGCTGCACCTAGACACGGACTGCTTCGGTATCTGAGGAGTCACAAATAGTGCTGAGCATCAGTGAACATTCCCACCTCTGACCTTACGATGGAGGAACAGTCAGGAGTGATTTTGATCAGTCTTTCCCTCTCTCTCTATCTCTGTCTACCCCTTCTCTGTGTTGTTCCCCCTCTCTGTGTTGTTCCCCTCCCCTCTGTGTCGTCCTTGCTCGCAGTGTACCTCTCTTCCTCTCTGACTCCGCACTCTCTCTCTCTCTCGCCCCTCTCTCTCCACTCCCTCTCTCTCTTGCTTCTCTGTACTTCACTCTGTACCACCTGTCTGCCCCCTCTTTTACTCTTTGCCCCCTCTCTCTGCTCCTTTCTCTGTGCTGTGCTCTGTCTCTCCCTCTTCCTCTTTTTCTGCTCCCACTTTTCTCCCCTCTATCTCTTCTCCCTCTCTTTCCCCTTCTCTCATTCATCCCCTCTCTCTCTTGTCCCCTCTCCCTCCCCCTCTCGTCCCCACCCTCTCTCTTCACCTCACATCTCTCTCCCCACCCACCCTCTATTCTCTCTCTCTGCTCTCCCCCTCCCTCTCCCACTCTCTCCCCGACCCTCTATCTCCCCAGACACCCTCCACTCTATCTCTCTGCCCCCGCTCCACTCCCCTTCTCTGTCTGTTCGACTCGCTGTTTCTCTCTGTCCCTCCTCCCTTCTCTGCCTCCTCCCCTCTCTCTCTGCAGATCTCCCTCTCCCCTTCTCTCTCTTCCTGTCCACCCACCCCCCAAACCCCACCCCCTGTCAGGCAAAACCCCACCTGCCAAGACTGATGCACACATGATTTCGTCACATGAACATTAAAATTTAAAATGCAAACCCCTGACTGTAAGGATATTTCCATATTACTATCAGTGATGGAACAAAAGAGATCCAGTCGTTGCGTCCCCAATACAGAGAAGAAACGGTCAGACCAGTTTATGTCATAAAGGCATAGAGATATACCGCACAGAAATAGGTCTTTGGTCCATCGTGTCCATGCTGACCTTCAAGCACGTATCTCTTCTAATCCCATTTGCCAGCACTTCGACCGTGGTCGTGTATGCTTTGGCGTTTCAAGTGCTCATCTAAATTTTTCTTAAATGTTGCGAGGGTTCTGGCCTATACCACCCCTTCAGGAAGCGTGTTCCAGATTTCCAGTACTCTCTGCGTGAAAAATTATTTCCTCAGATCCCTTCTAAACCTTCTGCCCCTTACCGTAAATCTATGCCCCCTGGTTATTGACACGTCCGTTGAGGGAAAAGTTTCTTCGTATCCACCCTATCTATGCCCCTCATAATTTTGTATACCGCACTCAGGTCCCCAATCAACCTTCTCTGCTCTAAGGAAAGCAACCCTAGCCTCTCCAGTCTATTTTGATAGCTGAAATGCTCCAGCCCAGGCAACATCCTGGTGAATCTCCTCGGCACCCTCTCCAGTGCAATCATATTCTCCATATAGTGTGGCGACCGGAACTGTGCACAGTACTCCAGCTGTGGTCGAACTAGCGTTTTATACAGCTCCATCATAACCTCCCTGCTCTTATATTCTATGTCTAGGCTATCAAAGGCAAGTATCCCATATGCCTTCTGAACTACCTTATCTAACTGGGCTTCTGCCTTCGGTGATCTATGGACAGGTACACCAAGGTCCCTCTGGCACTCTGTACTTCCTAGGGTATATTTCCTTTTGTTTTTATTACTTCCAAAATGCATCACCTCACACTTCTCACGATTACGTTCAATTTTACACTGCTCTGCCCATCTTACCATCCCATCTATATCGTACTGCAACCTAAGGCTTTCCTCCTTACTATTTACGACACCATCAATTTCCGTGTCATCTGCGAACTGACTGATCATACCTCCTATTCACGTCTAAATCATGAAGGTGCACTACAAACAGCAAGGGTCCCAGCACCGATCCCTGCAGTACACCAATGGCCACAGGCTTCCCAATCGAAAAAACAACCCTCAACCATCACCCTCTGCTTCCTGCCACTAATCTAATGTTGGATCCAATTTGCAAAATTGCCCTGGATCCCATGGCCTCTTACCTTCTTGACCAATCTCCCATTTGGGACATTATCAAAAGCATTACTGAGGTCCATGGAGACTTCAGCAACTGCTTTACCCTTATCTACACATCTCGTCACCTGATAAAATCCGATCAAGTTAGTTGGACATTATCAGCCCCTGATAACGCCGGCGGACTTTTCTTGATTCATCCCTGCTTCTCCAAGTGGAGATTAATCCTGTCCCTCAGAATTTTGTTGCAATATTTTCCGTATCACTGATGTTGTTCAGACCACTGGCCTGTAATTACCTGGTTTAACCCTGCTACCGTTGAATAATGGTGCCACATTCGCAGTCCTCTAGTCCTCTGGTATCTCTCCTGTGGCCAAACAGGATTTAAACATTTGTGTCAGAACCACTGCTATCTCCTCCCTTGCCTCACGTAGCAGCCAGGGATACACCTCAGCTAGGCTTGGCAATCCTTCCACTTTTTAGCCTGCTAAAACCGCTAATACCTCCCCCTTTCAATGCTAATTTGTTCAAGTATATCACAATCTCCCTTCTTGATGTTTACATCTACATCGTCCTTCTCCATACTGAACATAGTCATATTACTAGCTGGCTGTTGAGATTTGAACTTCCAACAAAGGATTCGAACTGAGTAAACTCCTGGCTCCTGGTTTTATAAGACCTCTCACCAATCTGCCCTCATTTCGCTGTCACCAGCTTCGGAAACCAAAGAAGAAATATAACTTCAAAGAGAGAAAATGTCGCCTACGTGAACCAGGTTTAAAAGGAACACTGGGCCCCAACGAAACGCAAGACCATAGCTTCAAACAAGGACTTGAGCGAGATCGAGAAACAGTAACAAGATATTGCCTCTAACTATTTTACTTATCTTTCCTTCTGCTCTTTTTTGTCCCTATTTGGATGTTTATATTGTGTGTGCATGATAGCGTGGGTGCGCCGTATATCCGGAGGCGTTAACCATATTAGTGTTTATGTTTATGGTTCAATAAATTTCATTTTTCTTCTTTAAACCTAAGAAAGCATGTTTGTGCTCATTTTATTGCCCAATCATTGGAAAGCGATGTACAAGGATTCACCAAGGGCGAACACAAAACACAGCGTGTTTAAAATTAAACGCTGTTACTATAAGACCAGGTGAAGACAGTAACAGACCCGTAGACACCTTTATCACATGGCCATAACACCTCCTCTCTCTCGCCTTCTCTCTCCCCTGCTTTCTCTTCCCAGATATTTCTCTCTTTCTGCCCTCTCTCTCTTTCTCCTCCCCTCCTCCTCTCATCCCTTTCTTTCCCGCCTCTGTTCCACCCTCTCTTCCTCTCTGTCACACTCTCTCTGTCCCCATCTCTTCCCCCGTCTTTCTCTCATCCCCTCGCTCTCTCTCCCCCACTCTCTCCTCTCCAGCTAATCCACCCTCCCCCCCACCCCGCGCGCCATCCCTGCCCTCTCTCTGGCAGAAGAGACAGAGCGAGACAATATAGACTTAATAGTACAGTTTTAGCGAGTGTGCAGCGACAGAGGGATCGGGGGGTACATGTACTTACATCTTTGAAGGTGGCAGGTCTTATGTCGAGAGTCGTCAGCAAAGTATATGGGATCTTGGGCTTTGATAAATTGTTGTGAGTACAAAAGCATGCAAGTTATGCTGAACCTTTACAAAGCTCTCATTAGGCCACAACTAGAATACTGCATCCAGTTCTGGACACAACACATTAGGAAGGATATGTGGGATCTTCAGGGGGATCAGAGGAGATGCGAGTTCCAGGGAAGGGACGGTTTAGCAAAGTGAATTGGAAACAGCTACATCAAGTTGTCAGTGCAATGAGAATTAGTGAGGATTGATAACAAATATTTTCCCACAAGAACAAATATAGAGTCCCCTGGAAATCAAGGAGCAAACCGGGTAGGATAAGGTACAAAAGGGAAGCTTATGCCAGATACCGAGAGCTCAATACCACAGAAAACTGAGAGCAGTTAAGAAAGTTGAAGGGAGAAATTAAAAAGCAAATTAGGAAAGCTAAGAGGCAGTCGGAAAATAATATTACCAAGTAAAATCAAAGATAATGCAAAGACGTTTTATAAATGCATGAAGAGCGAGAGGATAACTAAGGATAGTGTATTCAGGACCAAAAAGGGGATGTGTGTATGGAGGTTGGAGATGCGGGCATGGTGTTCGTCATGAATAATTTGTGTCTGTCTTTGTATAAGAGGGGGAATGATGCAGACATTGTTGTTAAAGAGGAGGGGTGTGAAATATTGGATGGGATAAACAGAGTGAGAGGGGAAATATGAAGGTTTGGCCTCTTTGAAAGTGAATAAATGGTCAGGCCTGGATGCATTGGAATCAGTTCAGAGAAGGTTCGTTAGGCTGATTCCTGGGATGAAGTCGTTGTCTTGTGAGGAATGGTTGAACAGGTTGGGCCGATACTCATTGGAGTTTAGACGAATGAGAGGTGATTTTATTGAAACCTACAAAATACTTACAGGGATCAACAGCGTAGATGCAGGTAAGATGTTTCCCCTGGTCAGGAGTGTAGAACCAGGGGACACAATTTCAAAAAAACTGGGAAGCCACTTGGGATAGAGATGAAGAGATATTTCTTTACTCAGAAGGTTGTTAATCTTTGGTTTTCTCCACTCCAAAGGGCTGTAGAAGCTCAGTCATTGAGTATGTTTGAAGCAGATCGTGACAGATTTCTAAATACCAGTGATATAAAGGGATATGAGGATAATGTGGCAAAGCGGCATTGAGGTGGATGATCTGCCAAGATAGTATTGAATGGCGAAACAGGCAGGATGGGCTGATGGCCTAGTCCTGTTCCTATGTCCCCAAGCTGCTGAAACTACGCCATCCGTTCCCCTTAATATTTCAACAACTTTGATCAAATCACCTTGATTAGCCTAAATTTCATGGAATGCATCCCTAGTTTGTATAATATCACCTCGTAATTTATCCCTTGGAGTCCAATTATAATTCTGCCAAATCTACGCTGCAATCAAATGGACATGGATGACCCAAGTCTAATTGGATCCCCAGTGTTTCTAGCTTTTCACCATTTATAAAGTATTCTGTTCTAAACTTTTTGCTGACATTGAAATCTATCTACCACAGTTTTGTCCATTCATTTCAGCTATTAATATCCCTTTGTAATTTGATGCTTCCAGCTACACTTCTCTCAATGCTGCCTAGTTATGTGTCATTAGCAACATGGGTATGTGGCATTCTACCCCATCATCTTAAATTGTTAATAAATACAGCAAAACTGAGACACACACGGGTTTAGCACGAGTAGACAGGAGTGAATTATTCCATCCTAAAGCTTTTTTTTAAATTCCAGATTTATGCTTTTTTAAAAGGAAAAAAAAAACATAATTCAAATTCACAACAGCCCAGCATGGGATTTGAACTCCTGCTTTTTCAATCATCAGTTCAGGCCTTCAAATTAAAACCAGGAAAAGATGTTAATTTTCCTACTGCTATTGTCTGTCTGTCTCAGGTTTTGTATATTGTTTCCTTCTCCTCTTCTTCCAAGTGTCTGAAGTTTTTGACGTTTGTCAGAAATTGGTAAACTACTTCATACGGTGTTCTGTAAATACCTTCAATTCTGTGGATCTGCAAGGGACACAATTCAAATTCTCACCTTATTGCATCAACCAAAACCTGCAGGTCAATTCAAACACCCCTATTTCCTGTCTCTGCAAAGATAGCTCACACTTCCACAATGCAGGAATGTCTGAATGGAAACAGCTTTTGACACATTTTCCAACACGTTTGCGAACACTTATCTGGATGAAGCTAAATTCAACTGACAAGATACCAAGCTCCAAATTGAATCTTCAAGATCTAAAAAGTGACACAAATGAAATCCCAGATCTCTCTGTCCCTGCACCCATTTTAACATTGTACCATTTAGTTTATATCGCTTCTCCTCAGCATTCCTTCCAAAATGCAACGCATTGTGGGGGGTGGGGGTGGGGAGGTTGAGGGGGTGGATTTGCGGAGGGATTTGTGGAGGAGAATTTTGCTGGGGTAGATTGGGGGCGTGGAGCACCCACATTCTCCGTGTGTGGGGGTGGTGTAAGAAATCTAGAAAGACTGGAAAAGCCGCCGAGACAGAGCCAGAGAGAAAGAGAACGCCAGAGAAAAGAATTCAGAGAAACAGCTGCAGACAAGACCAGAGAGAGAGAGAGAGAGAGAGAGAGAGAGAGAGAGAGAGAGAGAGAGAGTCACAGAAACAACTAAAGGGAAAGCCATTGAGACAGATAAAGAACCAGAAATGAAGCTACAGAGATTGAGTAAAAGAGAAAGTCAGATAGAGAGAGAGAGAGAGAGCAAAAGAGCAAATGAAATAGAGAAAGAGCCAAAGAAAGAAAGAAGGACCGAATGAAAGAAAAAAAACTACAAAGAGGCATCAAAAAGGCAGAAAAAGAAAAGAAATACTGAGGTAGAGAGATGAAGAGTCGAGGACAAAGCTGAGAAAAGAGTGAAGGAGTTGGAGGGAGAATAAAAATAGATAGAAATCCAGAGAAGCGACAGAGCCAAAGAAGAGGGGAAAAGACAGCCGGAGAAAAATAAAGTCAGAGAAAGAGAGAGCTAGAAAGAGATAAAAATCTCGAGAAAGAGAGAAAGCAAAAGAGGCAAAGAGAAAGAAACAGAGAGAGGGAGACAAAAAAAAGCCTGAGAATGAGAGACTTGCAGCCTGAGAGTGTGAGAGAGAAATAAAGAAACGCAGAGAAAGAAAGAGAGAAAGAGCCAACCAGAGAGTCTGCGAGAGCGAGAGAGAGACAGAGAGAGAGAGAGAGACTGAGAGTGAGAGAGAAAGAGACAGAAAGAGCGAAAGCAAGAGAAAGAAAGAGTCAGTCAAAGAAAAGGAGGGAGGGGAAGCCTAAAAGTGAGAGAGAGGGAAATGAAGCGAAAGAGAGAGACGCACAAAGAGGGAGAGAGAGAGAGAAAAAGTGGGAGTGAGAGGGCCAAAGAAAAAAGAAAGAAAGGAAAGCCTGAGAGGGAGACAGAGAGACTGAGACAGTGAGAGAAGTGCACACACAGTGGGAGAAAAGAGACACACAAAGAGAGAGACGGAAAGAGATATTGAGATGAGGGAGGCAGAAAGAATGTGAGGGACATTACAGATTTAATACTTACCATCCCGCGCAGCCTTTGCTCCATCGTTGGACTCTCAACCCTTCCCACCATCAGCTCGTCCATGGTGGAAGTGGGGGGAGCATGAACATTGGCCAGAGTGTGATTAGGGTGGGAATTAGATTAAAAGGTGAATGTAGGACAGAGAGAGAGATGGTCATTCAGGCTGGAATCGCGCGCGCACACACACACACACACACACACACACACACACACACACACACACACACACACACACACTGTAGACAGCTCCTATTCACCTGGGCACAGAAACGCAGAGACAGAGATGCAGAAACACACCTTCAGACATCGCATGAAAAAGACAGAATGGGACCTGATGTTGTCCTCATATGTCCCAGAACCTATCATTCAAACACCAAGTCTTCCCAAAGTACAGCTCGTCCAACCATCTCTTAGCTTCCTCCACTTGAACACTTCCTCCCAGGTATGGGACAGTCCAAGGTGAGTCCCTGTGTACACAGGAAATGGGAGAGGGATATTTCAGCCAATGTCGTAAATGGTACAACCCAGGAACCTGTCTGTCTATGTGCATTTTTCTCCCTCCCACAAAACCTCAGTAACAACTGAATGTAGAAAATTAAAATAAATGCTTCAATATCAAACCTGGAGGGACATGTTTGGAAAATGGCCATTTAGCACAAATTGTACTGAATGCCTTTCACGAGACACCTCCAATTTACAGCAAGTGCAGCAATAACTACCTTGAAATTCTGGCAAATTGTTTTTGCTGGAGAGGCCAGTTTGCTGCAGTTTGATGAACAGATAGTTTCTATTAGGTTTCTCAGTTCCATTGGCTGACAATCCCTTAAACTAGAGCCTGGTAAATGATGCAGCCAATAGAACATCTACAACTGGTGACATTTCACACTACAATTCGGATGCATATTTACAGTTGTATCTGTAAATGATTATTGGTATTTCATTTGATGTTGTTACATTTATGTATTAGCCTAGAATCATTCAAAGTAATTTTCTTTACATTTACCAGTTTAATGTTACAAAGGCTTACAAAGTTGGAAAACGACCACTGACGACAAATTGTATGGAAGCTCTTTTACTTTTCACCTCCAGTTTTTATAAAGTTCAGCAATAATTACCTCGAAAATCTGGAAGAGATTTTGCTGCTGCAATAAAGTGTCACTTGTTTAACTTTCCATCTTCACTGTTTGTGTCTTCTGCTTTGCTGGAGTATTCAGAGGGATTCTTTCACATGTTGATCACTGTCCAAATTCAGGAGGTACCAGCGAATCTGCAGCTGCCATGGAGCAATAAAAACATTCAAACTCTTTCACTCAGTTTGGATAATTGAGGAGAGACTGTTTCCAACAGCAGAGTTTGATGGTTGTGGTGGTGGTGGGGGCGTGGGGGGGGGGAGCGGAGGGTGGTGGTGGGTGGGTGATGATGCGCGGGGGTCAGGAAGCAATGAAAAGAATTAAAATGAATAATAATGGGATAGCAATACAAGGAGCGAATCAGGGGAAATAATCCACATTAAGTTGCTCTGGTCTGAAATTGACTGCCGGACAGGTTGGTGGAAACAGATTTAATATTCGCTATCAAAATACAATTGGATCAATACTTCAATTCCTCTCACTGATCGTAAAGAAGATAGCAGCACAAAAAGAGAAGTGAGCGATGTCATAACTCTCACCATATCCATCGACTGGTGTCCCTGTCTCGCTGCAGTTGCTGCCCCCTCTCACCATATCCATCTGCTGGTGCCCCTGTCTCACTGCAGTTGCTATTCTGTCTCGCCATCTCCATCTGCTTGTGTCCCTGTCTCACTGCAGATACTGGCCCATCTCACCATCTCCAAATGCTTGTGTGACTGGCTCACTGCAGTTACTGTCACCCGCTTACCATCTCCATCTGCTGGTGTACCTGCTTCACTGCTTTTACAGTCCCCCTCTCAACATCTCCATCTTCTGGTGTCCCTGTCTCACTGCAGTTACTATTCTGTCACAACATCTCCAGCTGCTGGTATACTTGTCTCACTGCACTTGGTTCCTGCCCCCTTCTCACCATCTCCATCTGCTGGCATCCCTGTCGCACTGCTGTGAATGTCCCGTCTCACCTTCTCCATCTGCTGGTATCCCTTTCTGACTGCAGTTACTGTCTCCCCTCTCGCTATCTCCATCTGCTGGTGTCCCTGTTTCACTGCAGTGACTGTCCCCTCTCGCCATCTCCATATGCTGGTTTCCCTGTTTCACTGAAGTTACTGTCCCCTCTCACCATTTCCATGTGCTGGTGTCCCTGTTTCACAGCAGTGACTGTCCCCTCTCGCCATCTCCATTTGCTGGTGTCCCTGTTTCACTGAGGTTACTGTCCCCTCTCACCATTTCCATGTGCTGGTGTCCCTGTTTCACTGCAGTGACTGTCCCCTCTCACCATTTCCGTGTGCTGGTGTTCCTGTTTCACTGCAGTTACTGTCCCCTCTCACCATTTCCGTGTGCTGGAGTTCCTGCTTCACTGCAGTTACTGTCCCCTCTCACCATTTCCGTGTGCTGGTGTTCCTGCTTCACTGAAGTTGCTGTCCCCTCTCACCATTTCCATGTGCTGGTGTACCTGTTTCACTGCAGTGACTGTCCCCTCTCACCATTTCCGTGTGCTGGTGTTCCTGTTTCACTGCAGTGACTGTCCCCTCTCACCATTTCCGTGTGCTGGTGTTCCTGTTTCACTGCAGTTACTGTCCCCTCTCACCATTTCCGTGTGCTGGTGTTCCTGTTTCACTGCAGTGACTGTCCCCTCTCACCATTTCCATGTGCAGGTGTCCCTGTTTCACTGCAGTTACTGTCGCTTCTCACCATCTCAATGTGCTGATGTCTCTGTCTCACTGCAGTTATTGCCACCCCCCTCCCCTCACCATCACCATGTGCTGGTGTCCCTGTCACACTGCATTTGCTGCCCCTGCCACAATTGCACAATCACTGTGATATGCAGCTTTGTCCATTTTGCTGTGGGTCCAGGGTGGGTTTAGTTGAATCCAGCTGACCGTCTCAGTGATGCCTTTTTTGAGAAACACATAATGTATCTTCTGCAGAACCTCAGTAAATCAGATTATCCATAAAATATAATCTCAGAATCAGATTTAAAATAATTTCAGGGCTCTGTGCTGTGAATGTAAAATGTACTTTCTGTTCTGTGTGGAATGCAGAGAATGGAATATGAAATGGGATTTAGTTCCAGTGTTTCTATGTTCATAGTTCATAGTTTCTATTATTTCACTAATTTAGCAATGAGATTGTGAGGGTATTTCACCGCCTCTTCAGCTCCTGTCTGAATTTAGTCTGGGTCACTCCGTAAATACACGTGTTGGTGCAGGAACGGAGAAGCTACAACATTATTGATGCTTGTTCTGGGGTAAAGAGAGGTCAGTGTCGGACGAGTAATACAGAATATGTGCAATTCGCGCATAAATGTTATACACAACCCGAATCACCCAGAACAGTATAAAACTGCCAGATATATTGAAGAGTAAAATGATTGATTTTCTCCGATTCTCCATCTCTGGGTACTTGTGATTCTCTCCATTGTTGTGGCCCTGGAATCCCCTGCGGACTTTACTGGCGAATAAAATACGTCTGACAGTCAGAACATTGAGCAGTAAAATCAGAAAAACCGGGAAACAAGGGGATAAATTGCAGTCAAACCATTCAAATCTCCTCTTATGGGGGAAGTAAAGAAGCTTGATTTATGGCCAAAACCCATGGGAACATTATCAATAATGTACTGTTGTTCCAGTGTAATGTACCAGGGGAGAGACTGTAAACAACCCAGCACACTCAGTGTTCCTAGAACCACATCCGCCGCTTTCTCACTGCAATATTTTGTTTTCACCGTCTCACAACAAATGGCCACAAATCGATCAAAGGTGAAAGTGACTGTGAGCCAGACAGAAAGAACTGTGGATGCAGAACCTAGAACGACAATGAGACAATACACGGGAATAAATCTCAGGAATGAATCTGGGAAATACATTCCAACAATCCATTACAATATTGAACCAGTTATAACGATCAGGAGATCAACCACTGCCATTCCCAGGTAGAGAGTGATACATTTGGAGAGCCCGCATTTTTCTCGGGACAGGATCAAAATCGCCACCATGTTAACTGGAAGAGAGATAAAAGGAAGCAGAGAACTTACTGATCAGACCTGGAGACAAAGCAGCGGTTTGACAGAATCTGGGCTGAAATGTACAGCTTTGTTGCTGCATCGAGCAGTTAAAACTGATTCATTGACATGGGAAAGGCTTTGCCACAGTGAAATGTGTGAAGCACAATTATTAATGTATTGGGAAATTGATGCAGAAAGTGAATAAACTTCGCACTGGAACAAATGAAAGCACTGAGTGAGGATTCAGGGTTGGTAGGGAAATGAGAAGAATGTTTTACAGAGATGGGGTAAATCGGAATTTGTCTCCAGACTGTCGGGAGGGTTTGTGGACAGCGGGAAGTGCAGCTGGTTTGTTGCTCTGGCGTCAGAGAACCGACTAAGACTGTAGTCTAATGGGAAAAGGCTTAAAACTGCAGCGCTGGCTTTGAGTGCTCGTATCAGCCATGATCTCGAATGGCAGAGCAGGCTCGAAGGGATGAACGGCCTCCTCCTGCTCCTATGTTCCTATGATCCTATCAGGTTGGACGCGGCAGCTGACGGCGGAGCCAGTGAATAAGATTTGGTGGTGAGACAGAGAAAAGGACCTGTTGCATCTGGAAGGGAGACAGGAGCAGATGGTTTGGGAAAGTGGATAAACTGAAGCAATGGATGAGGAGACTGAGGATTCAATCTAGTGAGAGGAGAGGCTGAGATTCACAAGGAGAGACTGCAGCAGAGTGTTAGAGGAAATCAGGTCTATGGATCCCAGTAACTGAACTTAATTAATACATTAAAACAATTATCCCTGTGGTTATTGGTGTTGGCGAACAGTTCATTGGTTATCCAATATAGTCAATACATTTAGTTTGTACAGGCAATTAGCTATGAATTGAAAGAGATTTCTGATATCAGCCTCACTTTTCATTGATTTCAGCAGTAACAGAGATTTTAAATTTCAGTATTTAAATAATAAATTACCATCAGTAAAGAACTGATTCTATTCTGTTTATTCAGTGAATCAGTAAGGAATAGGAACTTCCTATAAAAAAGGAAGACCTGACAGAAATAAACACAGAGGATCAAATCCAACAGTAAAATTAACACAATCTGATAACAGATACATTCAGCTCACAGTTTCTGTCACTAATTGTTCTGGATATTCCAGCACTTTATGATAGTGACTTATTCACACTGCTGCTTCATTATGTTTCTCTTTACTTTCGTTTATCTCTTCCGCTCGTTTTCGTTTCCCCTGCTCCTTTTCCCCTTCCTTCTGTCAGTCTCCCACCCTATCTCTCTGGAATACTCACACCCTGCAAACAGTTACTTAATGCTACTTTTCGTGTACGTTTTATTCTTAACATTCTACGCATGTGTTCTGTTCGCCAGGCCCGTATTCAATGATTCTATTCACAGAGGCAGTTTGTTCAATAGTGAAACCTCTGTGCATATTTTAATGTGTCTACAGAACACTCAGATCTCCAGCTCTTCAGCTGCACACTTCATCCCATCTACCATGCATGGAATAAACAGGATGAAAAGCTTCTTTCAGACAAGCTTCACAATCATTGAAAATCCTTCTCCTGGAATTATAAAGTACACCGCTAGAATGTGAGATTGTTTAATTAATAAACACCAACATCAGCGTGCATCTAATAATGTACAGATAAATGGGAGACTCTTGATTCCAACTGATAGAAAATAAACCAATAAAACATCATATCAATGTTTTATATTTACAATGTAATAAAGTGACAGTGAAGGTTCCAGAGTGAAGCAGAGAAGGAGATGTGAAAGAGTCAGCAGCAAACACAGTTTAGTAGCCAGACATCTGAAGCAGCATCAGACACACAGTGAATGGAAAAAAATTATTTTATAACAGTGATAACCAATAAATACTTTGAACTGCTAGTTAAATTGAACCTTGCTATGGGGGAGCGAGGACATTGCGCTATTCCTTGCAACACTAAGACCATGAGATGTCTCATTAATAATCAACGAAAAAGATCCATTAATAAATCCAGGACCGGTTGTTCAACATCATGAAACATTTAAAAGCTCCTGATGAAACATAGAGTCATAGAAAATAGGAGTAGGAGTAGGCCATTCGGCCCTTCGAGCCTGCTCCGCCGTTCATTATGATAATGCATGATCATCCAACTCAGTAACCTGTTCCCACGTTCGCCCCATATCCACTGATCCCTTTAAACCCAAGAGCTATATCTAATTCCTTCTTGAAAACATGCAATGTTTCGGCCTTAACTGCTTTCTGTGGTAACGAATTCCATCGGTTCACCACTCTATCTGTGAAGAAATTTCCCCTTATCTCAGTCCTGAAAGGTTTACCCCGTATCCTCAGACTATGATCCCTGGTTCTGGACTCCCCCGCCATCGGGAACACGCTTCCTGCATCTACCTTGTCAAGCCCTGTTAGAATTTTATAGGTTTCTATTTGAACCCCCCTTCACTGTTCTGAACTCCAACCAATATAATCCTAACCGACTCAATCTCTCCTCATATGTCAGTCTCACCATCCCAGGAATCAGTCTGGAAAACCTTCGCTGCACTCCCTCTATAGCAACAACATCCTTCTTCAGATAAGGAGACCAGCACTGCACATAATATTCCAGGTGTGACCTCACCAAGGCGCTGAATAATTGCAGCAAGACATCCATGCTCGCATAGTCGAATCCTCTCGCTATGAAGGCCAACATGCCATTTACCGTTTTTACCGCCTGTTGGACCTGCATGCTTACATTCAGCGACTGGTGTACGAGAACACCTAGCTCTTGTTGCATATTCACCTCTCTCAGTTTAGAGCCATTCAGATAACAATCTGCCTTCCTGTTTTTGCTACCAAAGTGGATGAACTCACATTTATCCGCATTATAATTCTTCTGCCATGCATTTACCCACTCACTCAACTTGTCCGAATCACCCTGACGCCGCTCTGCATCCTCGTCATAACTTGCCCTCCCACCCAGTTTTGTGTCATCTGCAAATTTGGAGATTTTACATTTAGTTTCCTCATCTAAATCATTAATACATATTGTAAAAAGCTGTGGTCCGAGCACCGATCCCTGCAGTACCCCACTAGTCAGTCCCTGCCATTCGGAAACGAAATACATTTATCCCTATCTTTGTTTCCTGTTTGTCAACTAATTTTCTATCCATCACAACACACTACCCCCAATCTCATACGCTTTAATTTTACATGTTAATCTCTTACGTGGGACTGTGTGGAAAGCATTCTGAAAGTACAAATAAACCACATCCACTGGCTCCCCCTCATCAAATCTACTAGTTACATCCGTGAAGAATTGTAGCTGATTTGAAAGCATAATTTCCCTTTCATAAATCCATGCTGACTCTGTCCGATTGCACCACTGTTGTCCAAGTGCTCTGCTATAAAATATTTGATAATGGACTCCAGCATTTTCCCCACTACGGACGTCAAGCTGACTGGTCTTTCATTCCCTGCTTTCTCCCTACCTCCGTTTTTAAACAGTGGGGTTAAATCAGCTACACTCCGAACTGTAGGAACTGTTCCAGAGTCTATAAAATCTTGGAAGATGACCACCAATGCTTCCACCATTTCTAGGACCACTTCCTTAAGTACTCTGGGATGTAGACCATCATTCGCTGGGGATTTATCTGCCTTCAGTCCCATCAATTTCCCCAGCACCATTTATCTACTCATACTGATTTCCTTCAGCTCCTCTCTCTCACTAAAGCCTGTGTCCCCCAACATTTCTGGTATGATATTTGTGTCCTCCTCTGTGAAGACAGAACCAAAGTATGCATTTAGTTGGTCAGCCATTTCTTTGTTCCACATAATAAATTCCTCTGTTTCAGACTGTAAGGGACTTACATTTGTCCCCACTAATTTTTTTCTCTTCACAGACCTATATAGAATTTTACAGTCAGTTTTTATGTTCCCCGCAAGCTTGCTCTCGTACTCTGTTTTCCCCTTCTTGATCAGTCCCTTAATCCTCCTTTGCTGAATTCCACACTGCTCCCAATCCGCAGGTTTGTTTTTTTTTCTGGCGAATTTATATGCCTCTTCATTGGTTCTAATACCATCTCTGATTGCCCTTGTAAGCCATGGTTTCGCTACCTTTCCCGTTTGACTTTTGCATCAGACAGAGATAAACAATTGTTGTAGTTCATCCATGCTCTCTTTGAATTTTTGCCACTGCCTTTCCACCGTCATCCCTTTAAGTAACGTTTCCCAATCCATCATAACAAACTCGCCCTTCATACTTTCGCAGTTTCCTTTATTATGTTTCAGGACCTTAGTTTCAGAATCAGCTACATCACTGTCCATCTTGATGAAGAATTCTATCACATTATGGTCGCTCATCCCCAAGGGGTCTCACACAACTAGACTGTCAATTACTCCTCTCTCATTACACAATACCCAGTCTAGGATGGCCTGTTCTCTAGTTAGTTCCTCAGTATATTGGTGCTGAAAGCCACCCCGTATACATTCAAGGAATTCCTCCTCTTCGGTGTTGCCCAATCTATATGCAGATTAAAGCAGCCATGATTACAGATGTTCCCTTATCGCATGCGCCCCAATTTCCTGTTTAATGTCATTCCCAACATCAGCACTACAGTTTTGGGGTCTATATACAACCCGCACTAACGTTTTTTGCCCATACATGTTCCACATCGTCAGAGCTAATATCTTTCCTCAATGTTGCATTAATGTTCTCTGCAACCAGCAATGCAACTCCACTGCCTTTTGCTTTTTGTCTGCCCTTCCTAAATACTGAATACCCCTGGATGCTTATTTCCCATCCCTGGTCACCTTGCATCCATGTCTCCGTAATCCCGACTATATCATACCCATATATATCTATTTGCAGGATTAATTCTTGCACTTAATTGAAGATGCTCCTCGCGTTAAGGCACAAAGCCTTAAGGCTTGTTTTTTGACATTACTTGGCCCCTTTCTTCTATTTTTCACTGGTTCCCCGTTTGCTGCTAGCCCTTGATTTCTCTGTCTATCACGTTTCTTATTCCCTGACTTGTCTTTTGCTCTTGTCTTTTATTCCCCCTTCCTCTGACTGCTTGCAAAGGGTCTGATTGGTCTGATGGTCTGAATGTTGATCCTAACTGACACATCTCATTCAAGTGCATTCAATACACAGAATAATCCAGTAACAATGTCATTGTAATTTGAAGCAAAACCATTCAAGACATAATGTAGCTGCTGTCAGACTGAAAGAGTAGACAATTTGGAGATTCCATCCGTCAATTGTTGGAAGTGTATAGCCAGCTGTGTAAAACACACATTGAGAAATAATACGGAGAGCAGAAGCACAGTTCACATCAATTTGCACCATTAAAAGCTGGAAAAGAGGCTGAACAGGAACTCCAGTTGTTCCAAGTACGGGATAATAAATGTGTCGTATCTGATGCATTAATGGATATCCCATTTCTGCCGGAAGCAGAGTTCTGTTATCCTAGAACCCAGAGCTCCAACAGGCATTCTGAGCTGATGGATTCCAATGCGTCCTGATTTATACAGGGAATAGGTATCCCCTGACACAGTTATACCATGATCATTGGTATTATTTACACTCACCTGTACAAACACATTACATTAGCAGCGTTTGCTTTGTTATATATAATATGGTGGCTAAAACACAATCATTACAATGCAAATGACATTTTCTCAGGAAAACCTCTCTCGGGAATAATCCTGAAATCTGTACTCATACTGGTGGGTGCTACAATTATGAGTGGCATCATTTACATTTTCCATATTGACCTTGTACACTCCTGGCGTTTATATTATAAATGTACCTGATCTGTCTTCAGTGTGCACTGAATCCAGGGACAAAATCAATCCACAAAATTTACTCTGTTCCTGCCTTTTCCCAATTAAAATGTGAACGTTGAGTCTCTAATTCGGGACCACACGCAGGGCTACAGCCTAGAATTACTGCTGGTGATATTAGGGGGCAGACAATTTACACATCATGTGGGAGCCAGTGGAGTTGTGATAATATCACTGGGCTAGTAATCCAGACGCCTAACCCAATGGTCTGGTGACGGCAGTTCAAATCCAACTATGGCAGTTGCTGGAATTTAAATACAATCAATGAACAAAAGTCTGCAATTGAAAGCTACCATTGATTGTTGTACTAACCCATTTGGTTCTCTAATTAATTTCAGGGAAGGAAATATGCCATTCTTACCTGATCCGGTCTACATGTGGCTACAGAACCAGAACAATGTGGCTGTTACCTAACTGCCCTCTGAAACGGTCCAGCAAGCTATCAAGGGCAGCAAGTGCTGACCTTGCCAGCGGAGCTCACATCACATGAAAGAACATTAAAACAATCTTCAATCCACTGTTTCACTGCAGAAATTTACCTGTTTGTTCTACAGTGGTTCTTGATTCCCGTGAAATTGGAACTGTGCCAACTCCTGACTCCTGAGCTCCAATTCACTGCTGACCAGACACCCAAATTCCACCTTCCCTCACCATCAACTGATCCAAATCCCTGCTTCCATGTCCAACTCACATCTCGTCCAACACCTTCAGCCTAACTGACCTGCTTTGACTCCCACTCCGTTAAGTAGTTAAATTCATAATTCTTATCATTCGGGTAAAATCCTTCCATGTCCTCACCACTACTCATCTCCAGCCACTCATCCAAACCTCCAGCAAACATGTGTGATCTCCCCAGATCTCTGGCATTGCAATCTTTCATCGTGACTGGCCCCGCCTGGTTCCAATATGACTGATCTGGTTGTAACCAGAGCATCGCCAGCAATGGCCTTTGTTCCCAAACCAACACTATTACCTCGAGTCCCAGAATTTTCCATTGTTCTTTCCTCCTCTTCGTCATCTATATACTGCCAGCTGGCGACACCATGAACAGATATGGGGTTCGCTGCCACATGTGTGCTGACAATACCCAGCTCCAGATCTCCATCAATATCTCGTGACCCTCCACTGCCTCTGTGCTATCGGACTCCAACAGTCTGTTTCCCATGATCTGCGATTTCCTCCAAATAAACATGGGCAGAGCGAAGCCTCCATCTTTGGTTCCACCACAAACTCCATGCTCGTGTAATTGATTCCATCGCCATTCCTAGCTGTTACATCAGGGTAATGTTGTGTAAAATGTGATCACTGTCATCCCTGACCTGAGCTTCCGACCTGATGTTGTTTCCATCAGAAATGACGCCTCCTTCCACCTCCATAATAACTCTTGCCTCTGTCTCTGCCTCAGGCCAATCACTCATCCATGTAAGCTTACTAAAAGCTACTAGCCAGGGTACTCATTGTTAATATCTAGTTATTATAACTAACAACTAAAACTAATATTTCGCTTTATTAGAAACATACTTTGCAGTGTGGTAAAGTGGGAAAATGCAGGAAATAGGGCACAGTTTCGACAAGATGTAAAGGTAGAGGGATTCTGGGAGATTTTGTCAAGTTTTAAAATGTTTACTTACAGCAAAAGGGTAAGGCTTTGAGAGCAGACAGTGAAAACAGCTTCTGCGTATATTTGTCTGGGACTGAGATAAGGAGCCTCGAAATGTGAAAGCATTGAGATAAAGCAGTCAACTTTATCAAAAGGATACTACTCTTGCAAATGACAAAGAATAGCAACCATCACAGAATGATCCTTGGTTGGTTAAGAAAGGCGTTCTTTAATACAATACTAATCACTGATTGGGAGAGAGGAGGGATAACCGGAATGCTGCCAGGATAAAATAAGTCCTGTCTTTGATATTATATGACAGAACATTTTCTAAAAACAACCAGAGACAAGAGAGAGAGAGATATCAAACAAAAAGTAGACGACCAAAAGCTGCAAGAGAAAGAGTTGTGCGCTTTGCCGCACAGTCTCTAAGATGGGTGATATCTGTGTTAGGTTGTTAATTACTGCCATGGGTTTTGACTGTAGTTTACCTGAAAAAAATAACAAACTTGTATTTGCCTTTTTGTGAAGGCCTGCAAATATTTTCCCTTCAAGTTATTATCCAATTTCCTTTTGAAAGCTGCTTCCACCATACTCTCAGACAGTGCAATCCAGGTCACAACCACTCCCTGTAAGAAAAAAACACTTTGCCTCACATTGCCTTTAGTTCTTTCACCAACCACCTGACATCAGTGTCCTCTGGTTCTCGAACCCTTGCCAATGTGAACAGTTTCTGTCCATTTACTCTGTCTGGATCCTCATGATTTTGAACACCTCTACTAAACCTCCTCTCATGTTTCTCTTCTCTTTGGAGAACAACCCCAGTTTCTCCAATCTATCCACGTAACTGAAGCTCCCCGATCCCTGGAATATTTCTCGTGAATCTTTTCTGTATCCTCGCTAATGCCTCGACATCCTTTCCAAAGTGTGGAGTTCAGAATTGGACACAATACTCCAGATGAGGTGAAACCAGTGTTTTACAAAGGTCCATCATATCTTTCTTGCTTTTGCACTCTATGTCTCTTTTTATAAGTCCCAGGACCACTAATGCATTTTAACTGCCATCTCAACCTGTCCTGCCTCTTTCAGTGATTGGTGCACAGAAACATCCCCAGATCTCTATGTTTCTGCACCCCCTGTTACAATTATATCCGGTAGTTTAGATTGCCTCTCTTTCTTCTTCGTCCAAGTGGAGGTGGAAGATATGGGCATGGTTCATAATGAATACATTGCATCTGCCTTTCCAGAAGTGGGAACGAGTCAGACATTGTCACAAGGAGGAGGGGTTTGAAATATTGCATGGGAAAAACATAGTGAGAGGAAATGTTAAGGGGTTTGCATCTTTCAAAGCTGATAATTCGCCAGGCTCAGATTGCACAGAGGAGCCAGGAAGGAAATAATCGAGGCGCTGACCATCATTTTCCAATTCTCTCTGGTGACAGGAATGGTGCCAGAGGACTGGAGGACTGCTAATGTTGTGTCATTGATTAAAAAGGGAGAAAGGGATAGACTGAGTAATTACAGGCCTTTCAGCTTTTCAGTGGAAGGCAAATTATTGTAAAATAAATTCCTGATAAACAGTAGTAAACGTTATTTAGAAAGGTTCAGATTAATCAAGCACAGACTGCATGGATTAGTTAAGTGAAGACCGTGTCAGACTGGCTTGACAATATTTTTTGTGGGAGTAACTAGCAGGGTCGATGAGGGGAGCAGCTCATCACCACTGTCGAAGGGAAATTAGGCAATAAATTCTGCTCTTGTCAACGCTGCCCAGATCCCGTATATGAATTTAATACAGTGTCAAATACACAAACAGTACACGATGGGTACAAGGGAATGATTCACTCCTGTCTGATAATGTGTGTCTCAGTGACTCCATGTCTGTGTCTCTGTCACGTTTAAAGCACTAACAGTACATTAGTGAGGAGCCAGTCTCTGAAATAAGTGTCCCAATGCTGTGGCAACATAAAATAGCCAACGAGAACAAATCTAAAGTGGCTGACTGATGTTTCTGGATATCCACAGATGTTCTGAGAGAGGAGGGAGAGAGAGACAGACAGACAGAAAGAGAGACAAATAGGGAGAAACTGACCGAGAAGGTGATGCAGATGCAGAGAGTGATAGCAGGATATTTGTCGCAGCACAGAGAAAGAGGAGGCAATTTTGCCCCTCAATGGTAGGCTATTGCAGAAAATACGGAAGTATGGGGTTGAAGGTGATTTAGAGCTTTGGATCAGAAATTGGCTAGCTGAAAGAAGACAGAGGGTGGTGGTTGATGGCAAATGTTCATCCTGGAGTTTCGTTACTAGTGGTGTACCGCAAGGATCTGTTTTGGGGCCACTGCTGTTTGTCATTTTTATAAATGACCTGGAAGAGGGTGCAGAAGGGTGGGTTAGTAATTTTGCGGATGACACGAAGGTCGGTGGAGTTGTGGATAGTGCCAAAGGATGTGGTTGGGTACAGAGGGACATAGATAGGCTGTAGAGCTGGGCTGAGAGATGGCAAATGGGGTTTAATGCGGACAAGTGCGAGGTGATTCACTTTGGAAGGAGCAACAGGAATGCAGAGTACTGGGCTAATGGGAATATTCTTGGTAGTGTAGATGAACAGAGAGATCTTGGTGTCCAGGTGCATAAACCCCTGAAGGTTGCTACCCAGGTTAATAGGGCTGTTAAGAAGGCATATGGTGTGTTAGCTTTTATTAGTAGGGGGATCGAGTTTCGGAGCTACGAGGTCATGCTGCAGCTGTACAAAACTCTGGTGAGACCGCACCTGGAGTATTGCGTGCAGTTCTGGTCACCGCATTATAGGAAGGATGTGGAAGCTATGGAAAGGGTGCAGAGGAGATTTACTAGGATGTTGCCTGGTATGGAGGGAAGGTCTTACGAGGAAAGGCTGAGGGAATTGAGGTTGTTTTCGTTGGAGAGAAGGAGGAGGAGAGGTGACTTAATAGAGACATATAAGATAATCAGAGGGTTAGATAGGGTGGATAGTGAGAGTCTTTTTCCTCGGATGGTGATGGCAAACACAAGGCGACATAGCTTTAAGTTGAGGGGTGATAGATAAAGGACAGATGTCAGAGGTAGTTTCTTTACTCAGAGAGTAGTAGGGGCGTGGAACGCCCTGCCTGCAACAGTAGTAGACTCGCCAACTTTAAGGGCATTTAAGTGGTCATTGGATAGACATATGGATGAAAATGGAATAGTGTAGGTCAGATGGTTTCACAGGTCGGCGCAACATCGAGGGCCGAAGGGCCTGTACTGCGCTGTAATGTTCTAATTCTAATTCTAATCCTGTTCCATCATTCAGAGAAATAATGCTGATCAGTGATCTAAATCAATATACCCGTCGTTGCCCAATATCACTTAATACCTTTTGTGAGCAAAAATCTATCAGACTCAGATTTAAAATTAACAAGTGGCTCAGCATCAATGCTATTAGTGGAAGTGTGTCCCAAACTGATTACCACACCTGCAGAGTCGAAGTGTTTCTTCATTAAACTACTGAGTGGTTTTAGACTATGTTTAGATTTTTAGACTCCGCCCACAAGTTCAGGATTCCACAGCCATGGGAATAGTTTCTTTCCATCGACCCTATCAGTTTCCCTCAATATTCTGAAAAAATTGATCAATTCACCACGTAATCTTCTAAATTCCAGTGACACAGAGTAAAGCTCCATCTACACTGTCCCCTTAAACAGTCCCAAGCCAATCAGTGTTGGGTTAGACACAGAGTAAATTTCGCTCTGCACTGTCCCATCAAACACTCCCAGGGCAAGAGCAGCATGGGGTTTGATACAGAGTAAAGACAAGGTCTATTGTATTATAAACAGACAAATGGTCACGTGCAGTACAAACTGAGACATCGTAGCGTGGCGACCAGAATTGCACATAATTCTAATGTGGCCGAACTAAAGCTCTGTACAGCTGCAGCATGACTTGCCAATTTTTATACTCTAAGCCCCGACCGATGAAGGCAAGCATGCCGTATGCCTTCTTGACTACCTTATCCGCCTGGGTTGCCACTTTCAGTGACCTATGGACCTGTACGCCCAGATCGCTCTGCCTGTCAATGCTCCTAAGGGTTCTGCCGTTTACTGCATACTTCCCACCTGCATTAGACCTTCCAAAATGCATTACCTCACATTTGTCCGGATTAGACGGGCGGCACAGTGGCGCAGTGGTTAGCACCGCAGCCTCACAGCTCCAGGGACCCGGGTTCGATTCCGGGAACTGCCTGTGTGGAGTTTGCAAGTTCTCCGTGGGTTTTCTCCGGGTGCTCTGGTTTCCTCCCACAATCCAAAAGACTTGCAAGTTGATAGGTAAATTGGCCATTATAAATTGTCACTAGTATAGGTAGGTGGTAGGGAAATATAGGGACAGGTGGGGATGTTTGGTAGGAATATGGGATTAGTGTAGGATTAGTATAAATGGGTCGTTGATGTTCGGCATAGACTCGGTGGGCCGAAGGGCCCGTTTCAGTGCTGTATCTCTAATCTAATCTAAACTCAGTCTGCCACTTCTCCACCCAAGTCTCCAACCAATTTATATCCTGCTGTATCCTCTGACAATCCTCATCATTATCCGCAACTCTACCAACCTTTGTGTCATCCGCAAACTTACTAATCAGACCAGCTGCATTTTCCACCAAATCATTTATAAATACCACAAACAACAAAGGTCCCAGCACCGATCCCTGTGGAACACCACTAGTCACAACCCTCCATGAAGAAAAGCACCCTTCCACTGCTACACTCTGTCATCTATGACAAAGCCATTTTTGTATCCATCTTGCCAGCTCACCTCTGATCCCGTGTGCCTTCATATTTTGTGCCAGTCTGCCATGAGGGACCTTGTCAAAGTCTTTACTGAAGTCCATATAGATAACATTCACTGCCCTTCCTTCATTAATTATCTTCGTCTCCTCTTCAAAAAACTCAGTCAAGGTGGTGAGACACGACCTCCCCTTCACAAAACCATGCTGCCTCTTGCTAATAATTTCATTTGTTTCCAAATGGGAGTAAATCGTGTCCCGAAGAATCCTCTCCAATAATTTCCCTCCCACTGACGTAAGGCTCACGGCCTATAATTCCCTGGATTATCCGTCCTACCCATCTTAAACAAAGGAACAACATTGGCTACTCTCCAGTCCTCTGGAAACTCGCCTGTAGCCAATGAGGATAAAGATTTCTGTCAAGGCCCCAGCAATTTCTTCCTTGCCTCCCTCAGTATTCTGGGGTAAATTACATCAGGCTCTGGGGACTTATCTACCTTAGTGCTTTGCAAGACACTCAACACCTCCTCCTTTTTTGATCATGAGATGACTGAGACTATCTGAACTCCCTTCCCTGGGATCATCATCCACCACGTCCTTCTCTTTGGTGGATACTGATGCAAAGTACTCATTTAGTACCTCGCCCATTTCCTCTTCTTCCACACATAGATTCCCTTCTCTGTCCTTGAGTGGGCCAACCCTTTCCCCAGTTACCCTCTTGCTCTTTATATACGCATAAAAAGCCTTGGGATTCTCCTTATTCCTGTTTGCCAATGACTTTTCGTGACCCCTTTTAGCCCTCCTGACTCCTTGCTTAAGTTCCTTCCTACTGTCTTTATATTCCTCAGGGGATTCGTCTGTTCGTAGGCGTCCAGCCCTTATGAATGCTTCCTTTTTCTTTTTGACGAGGGTCACAATATCCCGCGTTATCACAGGTTCCCAGAACTTGCCAAATGTATCCTTCTTCCCCACAGGATCAGGCTGGCCCTGAATTCTAATCAACTGATTTTTGAAAGACTCCCACATGTCAGATGTTGATTTGCCCTCAAACAGCCGCCCCCAATCTAAATTCTTCTGTTCCTGCCTAATATTGTTATTATTAGCCTTCCTCCAATTTAGCATCTTCACCCGAGGACTACTCTTATCCTTATCCACAAATACCTTAAAACTTATGGAATATGGTGACTGTTCCCAAAATGATCCCCTACTGAAACTTCGACCACCAGGCCTGCTCATTCCTCAATGCCAAGTACGGTACGGCCCCATCCCTAGTTAGACTATCTACATATTGTTTCAAGATGCTCTCCTGGATGCTCCTTCCAAATTCTGTCCCATTCAAGCCCCTAGCACTAGGTGAGTCCGGGTCAGTATAGGGGAAGTTAAAATCACCCACAACAACAACCCTGGCGTTTTTACATATTTTCAAAATCTGTCTACATATCTACTCCTCTACCTCCCGCTGCCTGTTGGGAGGCCTGTAGAAAACCCCCAACATCGTGACTGCACCCTTCCTATTCCTGTGCTCCACCCATATTGCCTCGCTGCATGACCCCTCAGAGGTGTCCTCCCGCAGTACAGCTTCGTACAAAGGAAGACATATTTGGTTGTAGGAGATCAGTCATCTCAGCAGCAGGGCATCACTGGAGGATTTCCCCTGGTTAGAGTCCTCGGCCCAAACATTGTCAGCTGCAGCCTCATTGACCTGCCCTCCATCGTAATTTCAGAAGTGGGAATGTTCAATGATGATTAAATAGTGTTCACGTCCATTCGCACATCCTCAGATAATGAAACCCTGCAGAACATGATGGAAATTCTGAGCAGGTCAGACCACATTTGTGGACAGAGATTTGTGGGATAAATTATTGGGAAAATACTGATAAACAGTAGTAACCGTCATTTAAAATGGTGCAGATTAATCAAGAACAGTCAGAATGGATTTGTTAAGTGAAGATCGTATCAGACTAGGTTGATGATTTTTTTGTGGGCGTAACACGGTGGGTCGATGAGGATAACGATTCAAAAGTGCCTTCTCAAGAGAAATCGGGGATGGACAATAAATGCTGGTCTTGTCAGCAATGACCAGATCCTGTGAATGAATTTAATAGTGTCAGCTCCGGTGCATGTACAGTACGCAATGGTAACAAGGGAACGATTCACTCCTGTCGGGTACTGTGTATCTCAGTGTCTTCCTGTCTGTGTCTCTGTCACTTTTAAAGCACTAAATTTACATTAGTGAGGAGTCGTTAGTCTTGGAAATAAATGCAACAGTGCTGTAGTAACATAGAATGGCCACCGTGAACAAACCTAAAATGGCCGATTGATGTTTGTAAACTGATATTAAGTGACTGAATGGCTAATGTTGTGACTGCGTTTTCTTACTGAGGTTCTCAGTGAGGATTTAGACATAAGTTCAGAGAGAGAGAGAAATGGGCGGAGAGACTGACAAAGAGTGGCAGAGGGACCGAGCGAAGCAGTGAGAGTTAGTGAGCGTTCAGAACAAATATATTCAGCACAAACAGCTGAGCCCCAGCACTGATCCTTGTGGCACTCCACTAGTCACCGTCTGCCAAATTGAAAAAGCTCTGTTTATCCCTACTCTTTGCTTCCTGTCCATTAACCGATCCTCCATCCACGTTAATATATTATCCCCAACTCCATGAGTCCTATTTTTTCATTTTAATCTTTCGTATGCCTCCTTTCCGAAATCCACGTATAAAACATCTCCTGGTACCTCTTTAGCTGCCTGAATAATTGCATCCTCAAGAAACATTTCTGTTTTGGAATACCACGTGGCTTTGTTTGATTTACAATGGCACATTTGTCAAGAGTGTGCAAGTACAGAGGAACGTGATGGTAAAAGAGCAGTGATCTTTGAAGCAGGCAGGACAGATTGAGAGAACTATTAATAAAACAGATGTAAGTAAAACAGCATACTGCACTCCAAGTTTCACACAGACATACACACACCAGGTTCACACACACATGTGCGCTCGCACACACACACACATGCTTTCACACGCATGCACGCACTCACATGCAAGCACACACACGCACACGCACACACAAGTACACACACGCAAGCACACGCACACAAACACACACACACATAGACTCATGCACACACACAGGCTCACATACACACAAACACACACGCAAATGCACACACATGCATACACGTGCACACATAAACACACATGCATACATGCACACACACGTACGCACAATGATACACAAGCACGTGCATAAGCACACACAGAGATGCTCACACATACGCGCACACACAGACACACACACATGCATGCAAACATGCACATGGAAATCACACAAACACGCACACATGCACGCACACACGCACACACACACAAACACATGCGTGCACACACAGGCGTACACACATGCACATGCATACACACCCACACACGCACGCACAGGGACACACACACACGCAAGCACACACACACACACGCACAAATAGAAAGACAAATAGGTCACATAATGGGGAGGGATGGATTTGTCGAATTAGAATCTTGAGCGTTAAATTGGAGTATATAGTGCCGGGAGTTTGGTGACTTAGTTCTCTTCCCGGATGAATTCGGTTATTCTGAGGCTTCGGGCTGCAGATGTGGATAGCATAGTGTCATACGATCATGGAAACATGGAGCACAGTAATAGGCCCTTCGGCTCATCGTCTCTGTGCCGGCCATCAAGCACCTGTCTATTTTAATTGCACATTTTCCAGCACTTGGTTCTTAGCCTTGTATGCTAAGGCGTTTCAAGTGCACATCTAAATACATCCGATATTTTGGGAGGGTTCCTGCCTCCAGGAACCGACAGACAGCATGTTACAGCTCCCAGCCACCCTCTGGGTCATTCTTCTCTCCCCCTCAATTCCGTTCGAAACCTCCTGCCCCTTATTTGAAATCTCTTCCACCTGGCTAAGTGAAACATGGTTATTCCTATCTACCCGATCAATGTCGCTCATAATTTTGTATGCCTCAATCAAGTCCCCCCTCAGCATTCTCTGCTCTAAGAAAAAGAACCCTAGCCTATCCAGTCTCTCTTCATAAATGAAATGCTCCAGCCCAGGCAACATCCTGGTGAATCTCCTCTGCACCCTCTACATTGCAATCACATCCTTCCTATCGTGTTGTGACGAGAATTGTGCACTGTACTTCATCTGTGGTCCAACTAATGTATTATACAGCTCCATTTTAACCCGCCTGCTCTTATATTCCATGCCTCAGCTAATAAAGGCAAGTATCCCACATGCCTTCCTTGCCACCTTATCTGCCTGTGCTGCTGCCCTCAGTGAACTATGAACAAGTACACCAAGGTCCCTCTGACCCTCTGTACTTCCTACTATCCTGCCATTCATTGTATATTCCCTTGCCTTGTGAGTCCTCCCAAAATACGTCACATCACACGTCACAGGATTAAATTCGGTTTGACACTGCTCCACCCATCTTACCAGTCCATCCATATTGTTCTGCAATTTACAGCTTTCTTCCTCACTATTTATGACATACCAATTTTCGTGTAATCTGCGAACTTACTGATCATACTTCCTATGTTCACGTCTAAATCATCAATGTACACTACAAACAGCAAGGGGTCCAGCACCAATCCCTGCAGTACACCACTGGTCACAGGCTTCCACTCGCAAAAAAAACCCTCGACCATCACCCTCTGCCTCCTACCACGAAGCGAATTTTGGATACAATTTGTCAAATTGCCTAGCATCCCATGGGCTCTTACCTTCTTGCACGATCTCACATGTGGGACTTGATCAAAAAACCTTGCAGAAGTTCAGATGGAGAACATCAACTGATTACCCCTCTTCTGCGCACCAAGTCAATTCCTCGAAAGGTACAATCAAGTTAGTTAGACACGATCTCCCCCTGGCATAGCCATGCTGATTATCCTTGATTCATCCCTACCTCTCCAAGTGGAGATTAATCCAGTCCCTCCGATTTAATTTTTTCCAATAGTTGTCCTACCACTGATGTTCGACTCACTGGCCGACAATTACCTTCTTTCTCCTTGCTACACTTCTTGAATAATGGTACCACGTTCGCTGTCCTCCAATACTCTGGTACCTCTCCTGTGGCCAGAGAGGTTTTGAAAATCTGTTTCACATACCTGCTTGGGATACACCTCATGTGGGCCTGGGGATTTATCCACTTTTAAGCCCGCTAAAACAGCTAATACATCCTCCCTTTCGTATGCTAACTTGTTCAGGTATATCACCCCACCCCTGATCTCTTCACCTATATCGTGCTTGTCCATAGTAAACACAAATGAAAAGTAATCATTTAAAACCTCACCTATGTCCTCCGGCTCCACACACAGATTGCCAGTTTGGTTCCTAATTGGCCCTACTCTTCCCTGGTTATCCTCTTGTCCTTCACATGCTTATCAAACGTCTTGGGACTTTCCTCCATCTTACCCAACATTGTTTTTATGCCTCCTCTTTGCTCTCCTAATTCGTTGTATTAGTACCCCCTACACTCTTTATACTCATCGCGGGCCTCCGCTGTTTGCAGGGCTTTGAATCTGCCATAAGGCTCCTCTTCCTTCCTTATCCTATCCTCTATATCCCTCAGCATCCCGCGTTCCCTGGACTTGTTGGTCCTGCACTTCACTTTTACGGGAACATGTGGGCCCTGAACTATCAGTATTTCCTTTTTGAATGACTCCCACTGGAGTAGTGTAGACTTTCTCACAAGTAACTGTTCCACTTTGGATCGATCCTGTTTTATCATATTGAAATCGGTCTTTCCCAATTCAGTACTTTTATTTTCGGTCCCTCTTTGTCCTTTTCAAGAACGACCTTAAATCTTACAGAGTTATGGTCACTATCCCAGAACTGCTCCTCCACTGACACTTCTACCACTTGTCAGACTTCATTCCCCAGGATTAGGTCCATTATTGCCCCTTCTCTTGTAGGCAGCTCTATGGGTTGGGTCAAAAAGCTGTCCTGTATGAAATTTAAGAATTCTGCCCCCTTTAATCTTTCTTTTTCACCATGACTATCGAGTTGATCTTGAGGAAGTTGAAATCCTCTACTATTTTTGCACTATTATTTATAAATCTCTTCGAGTTTTGCCGACACATCTGCTCCTCGATCTTTCCCTGACTGCTGGAGGCCTGTAGTGTACTTCCAGCCATATGTTTGCCCGATTTATGGCCGGGATTTTACTCCACCCCAGTGTGTTACCTCACCAGAGCACGACCGATTCCCCTGGTGAGGCAACACAAACTTACCTTCAGTCCCAGCTCCTTGCTGTCCTCCTCAGTGGACTAGGCTGCAGGCGCTCCGGGTGGCGCGTCTGAGACTAAGAGCTGCCGGCCCGCTGATTGACCAGCAGCTCACTGAGGCGGGACCTCCTCCCTCAAGTGGGTGGAACTCCCGCCTCGGGCCAATTAAAGCCTGGGGATCCGTAAAATAAGGGGATGTATCTCCAGGCTGCGCAGAAGCAGGTTCGGCACCAACATTTACATCGCAGTACGGCTCCCATCTGCCTACTGTAAAATCCTGGCCCATGTTCTGAAGTTCTACGCATTTGACCTCATTTGAGGAACCTTTTAAGATATCATCCCTCCTTACTGCAGTAATTGACTCTTTGATCAACAGTGTAATGCCAGCTCCTCTTTTCCACCCTCCTCTGTCGTGCCTGAAGATTCTATCCCCTGGAATATTGAGCTGCCGTTCCTGCCCTTCCATCAAAATTTCGCTGTGATAGCAATAATATCATAATCCCAAGTGTAAAACAACGCCCTCAATTCATCTCCCTTGCTAGTAAGACTCCTTGCGTTAGAACAGATGCAATCCAGCCTTGTATTACTCGTTTGTGTCTTACCAGGTCCATATCTGCTCGTTCTTTCCAGATTGACTTAGTTTCCATTCCATATTTGACTGTGCATCACCCCCTACTGTACCACCACTCTGTATCCCATCTCCTTGCCAAATTAATTTAACACCCACCCCACGCACAATTCCACCCCCCCCCCCCCCCAGTTTTAGGTTTTCCTGGAGTACAGCGACAGAGATTTGTCATTCACAGGGTGCCTATCTGCAGTAATGATAGGCCTAGATGGGTATGGTCAGCAGGCAGTTTTTGAAGCTTGTAAGGTGGAATCAAACAAAGACAAACATACACTCATACACACAGCCAATCTCACACAAACATACATTCACATGCACGCATAACTCACACACAAACATACATACACTCACATAGACACACTCACTCACACAGAACCAAACACTCACATACACACACTCACTGCACACATTCACAATCTATACACACACTCACGGAGACATGCACTCTCATACATATTTAGAGTAATACGCAAACACTTTCAGGCAGACACTCATGCTCAAACTCGTGCTCTCTCTCTCTCGCTGTCACACACATACACACACACATTCGCACACTCACAAACATACATTAACAAACCAGTATTCATTTTCCCCGTTGTCTAGTGGAACTGTTACCCGTTTGTGGGGGAGAATTGAATGGTAGAAATGTGTCGAGGAAGATCGTGGTGTTATTTTCATAATCCCGGATGGCAGGCACATCTACCGTGAGTCTGCAAATACATCCAAAAATGAATGAAAATCATTCATTGCACAGAATAACCGGAGCTAACCTGCTCTGTTTAGTGTGATGAATACTTGTATACATCGAGACATCAGGAGGCCTTTCAGCTTGTTGAGCCTGTTCTGCTATTCAGTGAGATCAAAACAATCCACCATACCACTTAGTTTCCTTGGCGATCAAAAATCTATCCAGCTCAGATTTAAAATGATTAATTGAAGACTAGCATTCACTGCATTTTTCTGGAAGAGGGTTCCCCAAATCTACCATCCTGTGTGAGAAGAACAGTTTCTTCAATTCACTCCTGAATGGCCTGGCTATGATTGACGGGTGTATCCCACTGGCCTGGAATCAGCCACCAGCAGGAAAAAGGTTTCTCTCCATCAACCCTCCCCTCTTCTCTAAATAATCTGCATAATCCTCTATCATATATAGGCCGATACAATCCTTATCTCTGTAACATCCTCCAGGGACGAGATCCCTCCCTATTTTTGTAACCTCCTCGGAACACTTCAATCCTTCTTAACACTGTATCCACCACCATACGCTACTACCCGAGGTTGTCTGCAACTTCCTCCAACCCCTGCACCCCTCACTATCACTGTAACCTCCTCCACCACGTAAACCCACCTTTTCTCTGTATCATCCCACAGCACTACAGCGCTCCCTATCTCTGTAAGTTCCTCCAGGCCCTCCACCCGACCCTATATCTATAACATGCTCCAGCCGCTCAAAGCTCCCTATGGCTGTAACTTGCACCAGCCGCTAGAACAATTCCTTGTTCTGCAAACTCTTCCAGCCTCGACAACCGCCCCCCCCCCGATCACCAGAATCTCCTTCAGTCCCTGTCACCATTCTTACTTCTGTAACGTCTGCGAGCAACTACTTCCCTCCCTATCTCTGCAACCTACGCCAGAGTCTACAATGCGTCACATCACTATAAACTCCTCCAGCCCTGACAACACTCCCTATCTCTGTAGCATCCTCCAGCCCCTGGAATTCTCCATATTTCTTAATCCCCCTCCAGCCCGCACAACCCTCCCTGTCTCTGAGAACTCCTCCATGTCCTACCGCTGGCACAGAAATTACATGTATTGAGATCCTTCAGTCTGTTATTCAGGACTTAAAATGAAGTTAAAGAGCAAGACCTCGAAGGTAGTAATCGCTGAATTACTTCCAGTGCTATGTGCTAGTGAGTGTAGAAATAGGAAGATAGGGAGGATCAATGCATGCCTTGAAGCATTCAGAAGGCAGGCTTCAGATTCTTCGGGCATTGCCCCAGGTCTGGGCCAAGAGGCATCTATTTAAAAGAGACAGGTTGTGGAGAAACAGGACTGGGAGCAAAGTCCTCATGGGGAGATTCACCAGTATGCTTGGGGAGTGTATAAACTAAATTGACATGGGCGCGAGCATATAAAAACGAAAATCCAAATAAGGTGCAAACTGTGAGAGTGTTAAACAGTATCAGAGAAGGGATTTCCTACCACGATATCTCCGGGGTTTTTCCTGCAAATGATTTAGGCATTCCCAAAAAGGTGACTTGTTCTTTCAGTAACTGAGCATTGCGTGAATTAACCTTAAGACCAGCCTGGAACAATATAGTTAACAGTTCGTCGAGACAGAATAAATGTTTGTCTACAGTAAGGGCAGCCAAAAGCAAATTATCCACGTACTAAAGCAAACTCTCTGGTCTTGAAAATCCCTTCAGTGTCTTTGCCAGACATCTGTGGAAAATAGTTGGGGCATGATGAAATCCCCGAGGCAAGCATGTCCAATTATAGCTTTAAAGGTAAATACAAACTTTTACTGATCCACTTTCTCAGCTGGAATACTCCAAAATTCATTTGAAATGTCCAGTGTCGAAAAGAACTTACATCCCAGTGATATCTGTTACAAAAGTGTTGGCGTTTCCCTCCCGACCAGTGAACAGACTGGTGTTACAAAATAAAGCATGCTGTATTCAATAGTCAATCTCCAACTGCTGTCCAGTTTCTTTACAGGCTAAATAGGTGAGTTGCTCGTGAAAGTAACCGGCGCTAACAACACCCTGCTGAAGGAGGGATTGAATAGTATCCCTGACAAAAGGGTAACTCTCCAGATGGACGGGGTATTTTTCGACTGGTGTGTATGGGGTCCCATTTTTGGATTCCTCCCAGGTCATTCGGCTGCAATCATGCTTACACGTGATGAACAGTAGATGGTGCTGATGGGTTGGTCCCATCGCCCCAGCATCACAGTGGCTCAGAGGATCGGAGGGAGAAGGTTCCTTAATCGCAAACAGCGAATGGACATCTGAGATCTCGATGGTATGCTGTTCCCGAACAGCAGTTATTGTTATCATCAATTATAGCTCCGTATTGGTTCAGCACATCAGTTTCCAAATTTCCCCTCACATCTGGAGTGGGCATTAAAACAGGGGTCGGAGGGTTCCAGGTCAGGTCTCCCACACCTAGTTGAGAAGCATCTCCTGTATAAGCTGAATTTATCATATTTCCATTGAAATATTCCATTTCTGTTGAACCCCGTGATGTAAGTGAAATGTTTGATGCCCCAGAACATGGTTAACAAATGCCCTTCACAAACAGAATGAATCAGTTCAGCCCAACACACAATTCTGGAGTCATTCAGAATGGGGAGCAGTTCCTCCTGGTTTTCTCTACATAGGACAGCAGCCAGGCTTTTCTCTGTGCCCCCCACTACCATGTAAAATGTCTTGTCAGGGTTAGGTCAGATAAAGCACGTTGCCTGGGTGACTGATTTCTTCAACTGTGTCACTGCTTCCATGTTCTCTTCAGTCCAACCGGGTTAAACCTGGTCATCATCACCATTTGGTAGTTCATAAAGAAGACTCGCAGTCTCTGCAAATCGTGGGATGAGGGTGCACTGATAGGCCACAAGGCTACGGATAACACACAGGGCATTCTTTGAGGTGGACCGGGGATTTGCTGGATGAGGGTCCATTTACACCATTCCTTCCCTCAGCAATCTTCATACATTCC
This sequence comes from Heterodontus francisci, assembly GCF_036365525.1. Taxonomy (NCBI): domain Eukaryota; kingdom Metazoa; phylum Chordata; class Chondrichthyes; order Heterodontiformes; family Heterodontidae; genus Heterodontus; species Heterodontus francisci. The sequence goes on from NW_027140574.1 coordinate 296,396, forward strand.
ATCCAGAACGTGCAAATGCTCTACTTTATTGTGGCACAGTAAGCGTTGCATTGAAAGGGGTTAACTGAACCTGTTTGTTCAGCGACTATAATTAATATCAGTCTCCACGGACCCTAATTTTGTCACTGGAGGGTTTGCCTCCTCTATTAATAAGGGAATGTTTTCAATGTATTATTCCATAGTGTCAGTGGGAGCATCAGCTCTGGCACCAGCAGGAATCAACGCCTGCAGTGAAAGGGAGAGGCTAGATCAGAATCTGAGAGTAATGGATTGGAATGTTACAACAAAGGGCAACAGGAGTTTATCCTGGGAGCTTTACCTTCTTACTACAGATAATGATTGGTACTCATTTGACCAACGGATCGGTCTCGCAATTCACATTATTCAATACATTTATTATCCATTTCTCGCTATTGTTGGTGTCCCTGGTAAGTCTCTCTATCCAGCTATTAATTATCTAAGCCATGTTTACCTGAATTACTGCTCCGGTAATTTACCATGTCCTCCTGGCTGATGTTGTTATTCCTGGTGAATCTCTGTCGCCAGCTATTAGCTCTATGAACTCTATTTCAGTTCTTGTAATTTACTCTCTCAACTTTGCTGCTGCTGCTGTCTCCATTTCCAGCTTTGAGATCTGTAAATGCTGGATCTCTGAAATACTCTTATCTAATGTAAATTTTGGGACGACTGAAGCCAGTGTCATTTGTCTGCATCACGTGGACTTTAGTAAGGTATTTGACAAGGTTCCACATGGCAGACTGTCAGTAAAATGAAAGCCCATGGAATAAAGGGGAATGTGGCAGGTTGGATCCAGATTTGGCTCAGGGAGAGGAAACAAAGGGTAGTCGTGGATGAATGTTTACTGTGAGTGGAAAATTGTTTCCAGTGGCGAGCCAGAGTTCAGTTTAGTTTAGAGATAAAGCACTGAAACAGGCCCTTCGGCCCACCGAGTCTGTGCCGACCATCAAACACCCATTTATACTAATCCGACACTAATTCCATATTCCTACCACATCCCCACCTGTCCCTATATTTCCCTACCGCCTCCCTATACTAGGGACAATTTATGATGGCCAATTTACCTATCAACCTGCAAGTCTTTGGCATGTGGGAGGAAAGCGCAGCACCCGGAGCAAACCCACGCAGACACAGGGAGAACGTGCAAGCTCCACACAGGCAGTACCCAGAATTGAACCCAGGTCGCTGGAGCTGTGAGGCTGCGGTGCTAACCACTGGGCCCCTTGCTGTTTGTGGTATATATTAATGATTTAGACTTAAATGTGGGAGGCATGATTGGAACATTTGCTGATGACACAAAAATTGGTCGTGCAGTTGAAGAGGATGGCCATGGGTTGGTTGAGTGAGCAGAAAAGTAGTAAATGGAATTCAATCCAGAAAAGTGTGAGATAATGCACTTGGCGAAGGCAAATAAATTGAGGGAATACACAATGAACTGCAGTGTATTGAGAGGCGTCGAAGAAGTGAGAAACCTGGCTTGGAGTGCATGTCCACAGTTCCCTGAAAGTGGTTGGACAGTGGTGAAGAAGGCATGCAGAATGTTTTCCTTTATTGGCCGAGGTATAGAATTGAAAAGCTGGGATGCAATGCTTGAACTGTACAAAACGCTGGTTAGGCCACAGTTGGAGTATTTCATAGAGTTCTGATCACCACATTACAGAGACGACATAATTGCTCTGGAGAGAGTACAGAGGAGATTGACAAGATTGGTGACAGGGCTCGAAAGTAGCAGCCAAAGGGACTTATTGGGAAGATTAGTGTTGTTTTCCTTAGAACGGAGGAGGCCGAGGGATGACTTAATTGAGCTGTACAAAACTGAGGAGCCGAGATAAAGTAGACAGGAGGGACCTCTTTCCCCTGGCGGCTGATTCAATTACCAGGGGGCACAGAATTAAGTTGATTGATAGAAGGAGTAGAAGGGACATGAGGAAAAACGTTTTCACCCAGAGGTTGTTGGGCGTCTGGAATTCACTGTCAGGAATGGCAGAAACACTCAGTTTTTTATTCATTCATGGGATGTGGGCATCGCTGACCAGGCCAGCATTTCATGCCCATCGCCAATTGCCCTTGAGAATGTGGTGGTGAGCTGTCGTCTTGAACCACTGCTGTCCATTTGGAGTAGGTGCACCTACAGTTCTGTTAGGAAGTGAGTTCCATGATTTTGACCCAGCGACAGTGAAAGAACTAAGATATAATTCCAAGTCAGGATGGTGTGTGACTTGGAGGGGAACTTGCAGGTGGTGGTGTTCCCATGCATTTACTGCCCTTGCCCTTCTAGTTGGTGGAGTTTGCGGGTTTGGAAGGTGCTGTCTAAGGAGCATTGGTGCGTTGCGGAATTGAATATTGTAGATGGTACACACTGCTGCCACTGTGCATCGGTGGTGCTGGGAGTGATATTTGTAGATGAGGTGCCAATCATGCGGGCTGCTTTGTCCTGGATAGTGTCGAGTTTCTTGAGTGTTGTTGGAGCTGCACCAATCCAGGCAAGTGGAGAGTATTCCATCAGACTCCTGACTTCTGCCTTGCAGATGGTGATCAGGCTTTAGGGAGTCAGGAGTTGAGTTACTCGCCGTAGGATTCCTAGCCTCTGACCTGCTGTTGCAGCCACGGCATTTATATGGCTACTCCAGTTCAGTTCCTGGTCAATGGTAGCCCCTAGGATGTTGATAGTGCGGGATTCAGCAATGGTAATGCCGTTGAATGTCAAGGGGAGATGGTTTGATTCTCTCTTGTTGGAGATGGTCATTGCCTGGCACTTGGGTGCCGTGAATGTTACTTGCCACTTATCAGCCCAAGACTGGATATTGTCCAATCTTACTGCATTTCTACACGGACTGCTATAGTATCTGCGGAGTCATGAATGGTGCTGAATATAGTGCAATCATTGGAGAACTTCCACACTTCTGACCTTATGATTGAAGGAAGGTCATTGACGAAGCAGCTGAAGATGGTTGGACCTACGACACTCCCCTGAGGGCTTCCTGCAGTGATATCCTGGAGCTCAGATGATTGACCTCGAACAACCACAATCATCTTCCTCAATTTGTTTCAAAGGTACCTGGAAATGCATCTGAAGTGCTGAAACTGGCAAGGCTATGGACCAGCTAGAAGGCGGGATTAGATTGGACAGCTAGTTATCTTTGGGCCGGCACGGGCACGGCGGGCTGAATGGCCCCCTTCTGTGCTGTAATTGTGCTTTGGTTCCATTGCTTATCCTCCAATCCCTATCTGTGAAACACAAATCCCAAGTTTTACAATGTCTGAGGCTGAAGTAGGCTGTCTGCAACCTTTGTGTTCCACTAAAACCTGAGCTGAGTTCAACTCCATATTCTCCCCATCTCCAATCCTGCATATTACCACCTCTGCAATATCACCCGTATCCACCTCTGTCTCAGCCAATTTGTTACATAAGCCCTCATCCGTACATTTGTTAAATCCACACTTGACTATTCCAATTCTATCCTGGTTGCCCTCCCAGTTGTAAACCTTCATAAATCACAGCCCACCCAGAGCTCTGCTGCCTGTATTCTAACTCACACCAAATTACGATATTCTATCACTCCTGTGTTCATTGAGCTACATTGGCTCCCAGTCTGGCAGCACTTTAATTTTAATATTCTCATTCTTGTGTTTGAATCCGTCCATGGCCTTACCCCTCCAATTAGTCCCATTCCTCTGTCCATTCCCCTATTCCTGTAAGTATTTTGCCTTTAAGTCTTCATTCAATTCTTCTTTTAAAGTCAATTGTTTTTCCCTCTGCATCTTTCCCTCGCTACGGCTTTCGACTCCACAACACCTCTTTGCTGGCGGGACGGAAGCTGGGATCCATAATAAGATGTGAACCTCACAGCCAGCCACTTCTAGTGTGGCCTGAACAGTGCCCCATGCTGGGCAGGGCTGTAGCCCAGTCGCACCCTGAATGTGCTGCTCATATAGGGTGGTATTTCAATGTGACGTCAATGTACCATTCAGACAACATTGATGTACGTCTTTGAAACTTGGTCTGTGCATGTCCATTGACCGCCTGTGTTAGTCACTCTGAGCTCAACATGCATTCAGCAGCACGAGGAACCCCTCTGGGGTCAATTAAAAGGACCAGGCATCCAATTTTCACAATGGCCGTTTGACTTACTTCTGATATTTTAAACTTATTGGAGGTGCTTTGGATATTTTTTTCTGGAGTTTGTGTTGTGAGCTGCTGCGGACATTCAGGGAGGACAGTGGATTCTGTGACCCAACTCTGGACGAGGTATGGGGACTGCAGCTACAGTGTCTCTGGGTTTGTAACATGACCAAAAAATGGAGCACAGGCTGTCGAGAAGGCGAACTCTGTAAAGCGGGAGGAGGAGAGGACTGTGCCCGACCCACTCCGGATTTTCCAAGAGCACTTTCCTATATACACCTTACCCAGGAGCAGGGTGGAAGGTGACTCTGATTCAATAGGCAGATGTTCACAGGGCTGCATCACTTCCTGCAACACGACCTGGAGCCTCCCACCAGGGTGAGGATGGAGCTGTCTGTGGCTATTGACGTCACAGTTTGTTGCTCTTCATTGCATCCTGATCTTTCCAGGCAGGCGTGGGCGGCATATTCAACATAGAGTCACAGAGAGTCATAGAGCCATTTACGCTACCGAAGGAGTCTATGCAGTCCATCGATTCCATGCCGGTTCACTGTGGAACGATTCAGTCAGGCCCACTCACTGCTCACTCCCCGTAGCCTTGCAAGTTCATTTCCTTCAAGTGCTCACCCAATGTCCTTTTGAAATCATAATGGTCTTGGCTTCCATTACCTTCATGGTCAGTGAGTTCCTGCTCATTATTATCCCCTGCATAAAAATGTCTTCCTCATATTCTCCTTCCATCCTTTACCCAAAACAATCCATCTGCGTTCCCCACTGCTTGTTCCATTAGTTAATGGGAACAATTTTCCTGGTCTATCTTCTCTAAGCATGTCAAAACAACGTAAGAAATAGGAGCAAGAGTAGGCCATTCAGCCCCTCAAGTCAGCCCCGCCATTGAATACGATCATCGCTGATCTGTCCCAGGCCTCAACTCCTCTTTCGGGCCTACTCTGCATAACTCTCGACTTCCTGAGTGTTCAAAAATCGAGCCACATCCTCCTCAAATTCATTAAGTTACCACAACTCTCTGATGTAGACATTTCCAGAGATTCACCAGCCTCTGAGAGAAGAAATACCTTTACACCTCAATTTTAAATGTTTGATCTGTTATTCTGTCACCATGGCCCCTAGTTCGAAATTCTCCCATCAGTAGAAACATATTGTCAACATCTACCCTGTCAATCCACCTTAGAATCTTACATGTTTCAATCAGATCACCTCTCATTCTTCTGAACGCCAATGGAAAAAGGCCTAACCTGTTTAGCTGTTCTTGAGAAGACAACCCCTTCATCCCAGGAATCAGCCAAGTGACAATTTTCTGAACTGCCCCCAATGCTGCTAATTCCTTCCTTTAATAAGGGGACCAAAACAGCACGCAGCACTCCAGGTATGACCTCACCAACACCCTGAACAGTTGTAACAAGACTTCCCTAGTTTTAAACTCGAACCCCCTAGCAATAAAGGTCAGGATTTCATATGCTTTCATAATTACTTGTGCACCTGCATGGCAACATTTTGTGTTTCATGTACAAGAACACCCATATCCCTCTGTGCTGCAGTATTTGGTAGTCTTTCTCTATCTAAATAATAATCTGCCTTTTCATTCTTCTTACCAAATTGTATGACATCACACTTTCCCAAATTGAACTCCATCTGCGAAGTTGTTTTTCCCCATTCACTTAAGCTATCTATATCCCTTTGCAGATTCTTCGTATCCTCATCACAACATGCCTTCACATCTACTTATGTAACGTCAGCAAATTTAGATACACTACACTCTGCCCCTTCCTCCAAGTCACTAAAGTAGAAAGTAAATAGTCGAGGCTCTGGGACAGATCCTTGGAGTACCCACTAGATACGGCTTTCCAACCTGAAAAAGACCCATAAATCCCAGCTCACTGCCTTCTGTGTGTTAGCCAATCCTCAATCGATGCCAACACATTATCCCCAATATCCTGAGCTCTTATTTTGTGCAATAACCTTTTATGTGGCACTTTATCGAACGCCTTCTGAAAATCCAAATGCACTGCATCTACCAGTTTCACTTTATTCACTCTGCTTGCTATATCCTCAAAGAACTCGAACAAAATTGTCAAAGATGATTTCCTTTTCATAAAACCATATTGATTTTGTTTGATTGCATTATATTTTTCTAAATGTCCTGCTGTTTCTTCCTTAATAATGGACTCTAGCATTTTCCCAATGACAGATGTTAAGCCAACTGGTCTATCGTTTCCTGCTTTCTGTCAATCCCCTTTATTGCAGAGGGGCATCACATAAGCATCTTTCCAATCCGCTGGTATCCGACCGGAATCCAGTGAGTTTTGATGCATTCTGACCAATGCCTCCACTATCTCTGCAGCCACTTCCTGCAAAACACTTGGATGCAGGTCATCAGGACCTGACAATTTTTTTGCCTTCAGTACCAGCAGTTTTTCCAGCACCTTTCCCCACTTGGTACAGGTTGTTACAAGCTCCCTCTCCCATTTACACCTTTCTCATTTATTATTGTTGGGATGTTTATAGTGTCCACCACCGTAAATACCGAAGCAAAATATTGGTTTAAATTGTCGGGCATTTTCCTGTTCCCTGTTATTAATTCGACAGTCTCATCCTCTAAAGGCTCCACACTTATATTATCTACTCTCTTTTTTTATATATACACGTTGAAGCTCTTATTGACATTAATGTGCTGTTGTCCCTTCACCAGGAAAAATGCCGTGAACAACGGGTGCCACCGCCACCCCCCCCCCCCCACCCCCAACGTTGCCTTGATAGATGTCACCAAAGCCTTTGACCTCGTCCGAATACGTGGTCTCTTCAGGCTACTAGCAAAGATTAGATGTCCACCAAGATGCTACGTATCATCACCTCATTCCATGACAATATGAAAGACACAATTCAGCATAATGGTTACTCATCAGACCCCTTTCCTATCCTGAGTGGCGTGAAAAGGGGCTGTGTTCTCGCACTTACATTGTTTGGGATCTTCTTCTCCCTGCTGCTCTCACATGTGTTCAAGTCTTCAGAAGAAGGAATTTTCCTCCACACAAGGCCAGATGGCAGATTTTACAACCTTGCCCATCTTGGACCGAAGGCCAAAGTACAGTAAGTCCGAATCAGGGAACTCCTCTTTGCTGACGATGCTGCATTCAGCACGTCAGAAATTTTCCATCCCACAATATCGGCTACCACATTCTGGAAGTGGTTCACGAGTTCACCTCCGTGCGCTCAACCATCACCAGCAACTTATCTCTCGATACAGAAATCAATAAGCGCATGGGAAAGGCGTCCACTGCGATATCCAGACTGGGTAAGAGAGGGTGGGAAAATGACGCACTGACACGGAGCACAAACGTCCAAGTATTTTAAGCCTGTGTCCTCAATACCTGTCTCTATGGCAGCGAGGCCTGGACAACGTCCATCAGCAAGAGCGACGTTTCAACTCATTCCAACTTCGCTGTCTCTGAAGAATCCTTGGCATCAGGTGGCAGGACAGTATCGCAAACACAGAAGTCCTCGAGGCAGCCACCATCCCCAGCATTTGCGCCCCTTTGAGCCAGCGGTGCTTGAGATTGCTTGGCCACGTGAGCTGCATGGAAGATGGCAGGATCCCCCAAGGACATATTGTAAAGTGAGCTTATCGCTGGTATCTGACCCACCAGCCGTCCATGTCTCCGCTTTCAAACGCGACATGAAGTCTTGCTACATTGACCAAAAGTCGTGAGAGCCAGTTTCCAGCTATTGCCAGAGCTGGTTGACAGCCATAAAGGCGGGGCTAAACAGAGGTGAGTTGAAGAGACTCAGCAGGTGGCAGGAAAAGAGACAGCAGTGTAAGGAGAGAACCAACTGTGTAACAGCTATGACAACCAACTTCATCTGCGGCACCTGTGGAAGAGTCTGTCATTCTATAATTGGCCTTTTTTAGCCACTCCAAGCGCTGCTCCACAAATCACTGAACACCTCCAGGCGCTTACCATTGTCTCGCGAGAGAAGGAGGCCAAAAAGGAAAGACGCTGTTACTTTTTTATATATTTCTTGTCAAATTACTATCATAAACAATTTTCTCCCTCTTTATCAGAATCTTTAGTCATCTGATGCTGGCTTCTAAAACAAAATCCTAATCCTTTGGTCTACCACAAGCTTCCGCTGCTTTGTCTTCCTTTATTTTTGATTTTCCCCGCCCGATTTAGACAACTCTTTTGTCATACCTATGTAATTGCACTTGCTTAAATTGAAGACACTAGGTTGAGACCCGAGTTGCTCACTCTCAAATTGCATTTAAAATTCTACCATGTACTGATCGCTTCCCCCTGGAGGATCCTTAACTACGAAATCTCTTATTGACCCTACCTCACGACGCATTACCAACTCTAAAATAGCCTGTTCCCGGGTAGATTATTCAATGTATTGTTCTGAGAGACAATCCCTGATGCATTCCACAAATTTGTCTTCCCATGCTACCCTTGCCAATTTGATTTGTCCAGTCTGTATGCAGATTAAAATCACCTACGATAATTGCAGTGCACTTCTTACACGCCTCCATTATTTCCTGGTTAATATTTTGTCCTACAGGGAGGCAACTCATCGGGGGCCTATTGACCACTCGACAAGTGATTTCCTTCTCTTGCTATTCCTTATTTCTATCCAAACTGATTCGACATCACGATCGATTACACCTATATCCTTATTCAAAACTGCACTGGTCCCTTCTTGATAGCAAAGCAACCCTACCTCCTTTTCCTTTAGGTCTATTCTTCCAGAACGTCAAATATCCTTGAATTTTTAGTTTCCAGTCCTGGTCATCCTGCAACCACGTCTCTGAGATAGCTATCAAATCATTTTCATTTATTTCTACCTCTGCCGTCTTGTTACAAATGCTACGTGCATTCAGATAAACAGCTTTATGCTTTGACTTTTTAATATTTTTACCAACTCTGGTTCGAATTTCTGCTGCACTCTTATGCTTGTATTCTCTGTCCCTACCTGACACACTCTGATTAATGTATGTCCCTTCACTACCCTGCACCTCTGCACTTTCGATACTTATGACTTTTTAAACTTCCCTTCAATTGAACCCCCCCAACGATTTCGTTCAAAGCCTTATCTGCAATACAAGTTGCACAGTTTCCCAGGACACTGGTCTCAGCATGGTTCAAGTGAAGCCCATCCCAACGGGACACCTCTCTCTTTCCCCAGTACTGGTGCCAGTGTCTCATTAATCATAACCCATTTCACCCACACCAATCTTTAAGCTACGCATTTACCTCTCTAATCTTATTTACCATCCGACAATTTCAACTTGGTTCAGGTAGTAATGGGGAGATAATTACTTTTTTGGTTCTGCTTTTTAATTTAGCCCCAAGCTGCTCGTAGTGCCTCAGCAGAACCTGTTTCCTAGTCCTACCTATATCATTGGTACCTACATGTACCTACATGGACCACAGGAACTGGATTCTTCTCCTCCCAGTCCAAGTTCCTCTCGAGCCCAGGAAATTATGTCCTTAACCTTGTCACCAGGTAAGCAACACAGCCTTCGGGACTCTCTATCTTTGCTGCAGAGTACAGTATCTATTTACCTGACTATGCTATCCCCTATTACTGCCATATTTCTCTCTTCTCCTCTGCCCACTTGAATGGCACTCTGAACTACTATGCTGTGGTCAGTTTGCACATCCTCCCTGCTGTCTGTGCCCTCGTCCACACCAGGAGCATGAGCCTCGTACCTATTGGACAAGGGCACTGGCTGAGGCTCCTTCAAAGCTAAAGTCTGGATCCTCATACCTGCCTCGCTCACAGTCACACCCTCCTGTCCCTGACAACGCTCCAAATGTGATGGAATTAATCTAACGGGTGTGAATGTCTCCTGTGTAAGGTAGCTCTCCCCTTCCCTGGTGTGTCGCAGTGTCCAAAGCTTGGACTGCGAAAGAACATAGAAACATATGAGCTAGGAACAGGAATAGGCAATTCAGCCCCTCCAGCCAGCTCCACCATTCATAATGATCATGGCTAATCTCATCTCGGCCTCAGCTCCACTTTCCTCCCCGTGCTCCATAACCCGTAAACCCATTATTAATTAAAAATATGTCTTTCCCCTGCTTAAATCTACTCAATGTCCCGGCATCCACCAAACTCTGGGGTAGTGAATTCCACACACTCACGACCCATTGAGGGAAGTACATTCTCCTTATCTCTCTTTTAAATCTGCTACCCCTTAACCTAAAACTATTCTAGATTGCCCCACAAGAGGAAACATCCTTCCTGCGTCTACTTTGTCAATCCAGTGAATCAACTGATATACGTCATTTAGATCTCCTCTCATTCTTCTGAACTCCAGACAGTAAAGGCCTAAACCACTCAATCTCTCTTCATAAGAGAACTCCCCCCACCCCCCTCCGCCACCCCTACCGCCATCTCTGGAATCAATCTAATGTACCTCCTCTGAATTGCCTCCAAAGTAATTACATCTCTCTTCAAGTAAGGGGACCAAAACTGGACGCAATACTCCAGGTCTCACTAATACCTTGTACAGTTGCAGCAACACTTCCCTTCTTTTATATACTATTCCTTTTGCAAAAAATTCCAAAATTACATTTGCCTTCCTTATTACCTGCTGTACCTGCACGCAAGCTTTCTGTGATCCCAGCACGGGAACACCCAGATCCCTCTGCACCAAAGCACTCTGAATTTTCTCTCCATTTATATAATAATTTGCCTTTCTAATCTTCTGACCAAAATGGATAACCTCACACTTAAACTCAATCTATCACATTTTGGCCCATTTTTTAATATCCATATCCATTAAAAAAAAATAATTCTTTCTTGCTTCATCTCTGAACCAAAGGTCCTGGAGCAACTAACACTTGCTGCAGATATGGTCACTGTGGATCGAACAGGCGTCCACCAGCTCCCACATACTGCAGCTGCACAGATCGCCTGGCCAGTCTTCTTCTATTTAATTATTTAACTATGATCTCAGTATTTAAAAAATGAATTATTTAAGTGCACTCTTAACCTGTAATGACGTCTCCTAATTTAAATCACTTGGACAAAACAAAAAAGAGACATGGAAGAAATACCCACCAATCACAGATCAGCTCCCATATGATGTCATACTTCGTATTTTATTTGTTGGTCAAGCAGGCCCACTGTTCACGCTCTCGCCGCCACATCTGCCTCTCTCTCTCTCGCTCTGTCTGGTCTCCGACCCTGTTCCTTTTGGTGCGCTTTTCAAAGCTCTGCTCCCGCTGTGTTTTCTTTCTGTCTCTGATAATCTTGTACACTTCTATCAAATCTCCTGTCAATCTCCTTTGCTCCGAGGAGAGAACTTCCAGCTTCTCCAAAGTAACCTTGCAACAAAAATCCATAATCCCTGGAAGCATTCAGGTGGAATCATAGAATCACAGAATGCTTATGGCACGGAAAGAGGTCACTTGGCCTATCGTGTCTGGGTCGGCCGACAAGTTATCCACCTATTTAAATCCCACCTTCCAGCATTTGGTCAGTAGCCCTGCAGATTGCGCACTTGCGGTGCATATCCAGATTCCTTTGGAAAGGCACAACTACCCTTTCAGGCACCATACTTTGGATAGAAAACGCGGTCATCATCGCCATGCTATTTTTTTCTACCAGTCAGTTTAAATCTATACCTCCTCGTTGCTGACCGATGTGTTAAGGTGACTGGAGCCTTTATCCAGTATACCAATGCAGCTCAAAATTTTGTACATTTCAATCAGATTTCCCAAAACCTTCTCTGTTCTAAAGAGAACAACCTCAACAGATCGAATCTTTCCTCAGAGCTGCATTTTTCCAGCCCTGGCAACATCCTCATTATTCTCGTCTGTACGGTCTCTCGGGCAATTTACATCCTTTCTGTAATGAAGTGACCAAAACTGCACAGATTACTCAAGTTGCGGCCTAACCAATGAATTATACAGTTCCAGCATACCTCCCTGCTCGTTTATTCTATACCTTGGCTGATAAATGAAAATATTCCATATGCCGTCTTAACCACCATATCGACCTGTCCTGCTACCTTCAGCTATCTGTGGACAGTCGCTCCAAGGTCCCTCACTTCCTCTACACTTCTCAGTACTTTTCCATTTATTGTGTATTCCTTTGCCTTGTTTGACCTTCACAAATGCATCACGTCACACTTCTCCAGGTTGAATTCCATTTTCCACTATTCTGCCCATCTGGCGAGATCATCAATACCTTCCTGCATCCTATAGCTATTCTGCTCGCTATCAACCACGCGACCAATTTTTGTGTTCCCTGCAAATAACCTCATTGCCTCATATATTTAGATCCAAATCGTTAATATGTACAACAAAAATCAAGGTACCATGTACAGGACCGTGCAGAGAAACCCTGGAAAGAGCACTCCAATCACTAAAATACTCGAAAAAAGCTACCATATGCTTCCTGCCACTGAGCCAATTTTCAACCCAGCTTGCTACATTCCCCTGGAATTCAAATGATTGAAGTTTGCTCACCAGTCCACCACGTGGGAGATCGTCAAACCCCTTCACAAAATCTATGTCGACCACATCACCTGCACTACTCGCACCAATCTCCCTTGTTAATTCTTCCAAAAACGCAATCCAATTCGTCAGACAAGATTTTCCCTTAATAAATCCATGCTGTCTGTCCTTTATTAACCTGTGCCTTTCAATGTGACAGTTTATACTTTTTCTCAGAATAGATTCCAATAATTTGCCCGCGACTGACTTTGGACTGCCTGGCCTGTTGTTCTTCGTTCTATCCCTCGCTCCCTTTATAAACAAAAGTACGATGTTGGCAGTTCTTTAATGCCCTGGCACCGAACCTGTATCCACTGAGAACTAGAAAATAATAGACAGACCCTCTGCTAATTCTTCTTTTTTTTTTTTGGCAGCCGAGGGTAAACTTCATCTGGTCCTGATGATTTATCCAATGTCCAGGATAATAATCCATTTAAGACATCCTCTCCTCTCAGGTTCATCACATCCAATAGTTCACACTCCTCTTCCTTAACTACAACATATGCATCATTGCCCTCTTTTGTGAAGACATATGCAAAGTATTAATATTGAGCCATACCATCATGTTCCATCTCTACAAATAGGTTACGTTTTTGCTATTTTATGTTCCCTACTCTTTCTTTAGTTATCCTCTTACGCTTCACTGATGAAACATCTTGGGTTCCCCTTGATTTTCCTTGCCAATACTCCTTATGCCCTCTCTTTTGTTTGCTACTTTCCTTTTTGATTTCACCGCTCCACTTTCTATTCTCCTCTCGGCTTTCTGGAGTATTCAGCTCTCTTTGTCGGACATAAGCTTTCCTTTTCTGCCCGAACTTACCCTGAAGGTTCCTTGACATTAAAGGGCTCTAGATTCGACCATTTCACCATTTTTCGTTCTGGGAACATGTTTACTCTGAATCCTCCCGTTCAAATGCTCCCAACTGCTCTGACATAGTCTTACTATCACGTGGCTCTTTCCAGTTCACTTTCGTTAAATTATTCCTCAGTTTAGTACAATTGCCCTTGCCTCAATTGAGAACTCTAACTCCTGTTCTATCTCTGTCTTTTCCAGCATTAAGTTCAGACTGATTGATTTATGATGGTTACCATTTAAATGCGCTACCATCAAAATGGGCTCCCATTGTCACTCCTACCACCTGCCCAGTTTCATTTCTTAAAACTATATCTAAAACTGCACCCTCTCTTGTTGCATTTGCCACATACTGGCCATAAGGTTTCTCCTGAGTACTGAGCAAAAATGGTTACTTATCATCGCCTGACTTTGCTCCTGTCTCAGCTCCTGTGATCAAAACATTCATTCATGCCATCGTTGCCACTGAACTTGACCTTTACAATGCCCCCCTGCTGACCTCGCACATTCTATTCACTGTAAACTGCTGGTCATCCAAAACCCTGCTGCTGATGTGTTAACTCACAAAAAATCCGGTTCACCTATCACTCCTGTGTTCGTGGCCTTAATTGGCTATCGATTAAGAAAAGTCCTGATTTAAAATTCTCATCATTATTTTCAAATTCATCCGTGGCCTCAGTACTCCCTGATTTGGATTTTATGGGTCCCCAAAAGGTCGGAGGCGGGGAAGACCATGGAATTGCAATGGGCAGTAAGGGCAGTGGTCCCTTCGTTCACGATCTTCAAGTGATCTTGATAAGTGCAGGATAGGTCGACGATGACCTTCCAGCCCAGTGACCAATTGAGACCCTCAAGTGGCCACCACCGCTGTTGGGATCTAACTAGTGATGAGTTAATTCTGTCACTTGGGGAGGGCGCCATGTATAAAGGGACACTCTTCCTGTGGGCTTGGGGTTCTCTCTCCTCCCTGGGTAATATGTGGCCCACATATGGCAACGGTCAGGAAACAATGACCCTCCCAGGATACCCCTCCCCCATGGGACTTATTACTTCTGCTCCAGTCCCCCGTACCTGGGGGCTGGGTCTCCAAGACTGCTCCTGATCCGGGTGCAGTACCAGCAATGGCCCCTGCTCCCAGACTGACGACGGCTACACCACTTAATTGCCGTTAGGTCACTGAATTGCATCGGCTGTAAGTTCCCAATATCTCGGACTCAGTTCCCCTTATATTTTCGGACCGCCGTTAGGAACCAGGCTGGCTCCACTAAATTCAGCTCCCTGCCTCCAGCAGACATCCCTATCACTGGTACAATAATTAGCTGCAGCAGGACAGTGGTAACCAATATACAAATATCACTCTGCACCCTTCAAACGGTTCTTTCTGCTCCCAAGTTGATGTATCATTTCGTCATAATTTTCCTTGTTTACAGTTAACTTAGTGACGATTGAGATTACATTTTTTCACTAATTTATCAGTAGTCTCATTCCCAATAATTCTTTTGAAATATTTGAATTCCGTGCTGACTATCACAGGTGACGGAATCTCTCAGTCATTCCAACATTTAACTTTCTATACAAGAACAAAGTGCTGCAGATGTTATAAATCTGAAATAAAAACGTAACATGTTGGAAATATTTAGCAGGTCTGGCAGCTTATGTTGAGTGAGAAACAGAGTTAATGTTTCATGTCGGTGACCCTTCATTAGAACTGGGAGAGAATAGAGATGGAACAGTTTGTAAACCAGACAGGGAAAGGAGAGGGAAGGGCATTATGATCAACATGAGTTTAACAATTTCAATATTATCCTCCTCTTATTTAATCTCTTCTTACTTCCACCGTATCACAGAACTTCCAATTTGTTCTTTCCGTTCCAATCATACCAATACATCACTGGATACAGTAACACATTTATAAATCTCTATAACTCCTCAATCAAACTGGTACCTTTGATCCTGCCTGATGTATAATTTCCCTGTGTATTTTCCATCCTCACAGTTAACATGCTAACGATTGGGATCTTTTCTCGGGGAGAGTGTGGTCTCTCCAAATGTGTCACTTGCTACCTGGTGGCCATGGCAGCGGCGGATCTACTGGTCATTATCCTGGACCTAATATTGAGGCACATTCCCATTCTTTACTGGGAACAGTTTCAGTTGCTGTGGGACATCCCAGTGTGTAATATCCACGCTGCCCTGCTTTACGCAGCCACTGACTGTTCTATCTGGTTCACCATCACTTTCACCTTCGATCGATTTGTGGCCATTTGTTTCCAGAAGCTGAAAAGTAAATATTGCCTCGAGAAAACAGCAGCTGTGGTTCTGGGAACAGTGACTGTGCTGAGCTGTTTGAAGAACATCATCTGGTATTTCATGTTCTCAGTTCGGTATTTGATGTTGAACCTCCCTTGGTTTTGTGCTGGAACAGGATATGTTCAGTCCTCTCGTGTCTGGGTAACAATCGAGTTTCTCCATAACATTCTAACCCCGGGTGTCCCATTTGTGGTGATTCTGTTGCTCAATGCTCTCACAGTTAGACACATTTTAGTGAGCAGCAGAGGACGCAAGAGACTACGGGCTCACAGTAGTGGGGAGAGTCGCAGAGATCCAGAAATGGAGACCCGAAGGAAATCCATCATTTTACTGTTAGTCATCTCGGCCAATTTTATCCTGTTATGGTCAGTGTTTATGGTGTATTCGATGTGGAACAGGTTGCGATATTGGGGGGATCAGTCTATATTTCTACCTGATTTTCTGCAGGAATTGGGTTTCATGCTGCAGCTCCTGAGTTGCTGCACAAACACTGCCATTTATGCCGTGACACAGACTCAGTTCAGAGAGCAGTTAAAGATAGTGCTGACATATCCCTTTATTTTAATTATGAAATTCTTTCAATGATGAGAGGAGCTGAATCACTGACTGTTATCAGCAGCGGGGCTGGGATGGGGTGGGGTTGGAGGCGGTTGTCACTATGGTGACAGAGCGAGGACGGGACCTGTCGCTTGGTGACAGAGGTCACAGTGCACATCATTTAAAGTGACCCCAGTGCATATCATTTAAAATAGCCATAGTGCATCTCAGTTGAAATGGCCGGGGAACATAGCATTCATAATGGCTGGACAGCAGATGACTTTAAAAGGCAACAGCAACTGTCACAAAAAATTGCCAATTGCATCCCCAGTCAGTATTAGGCCTCATCGAGAGAGGCAAAGACAGACGAACAGAGCAGGAAATGCCTAATTCGATCCCCGCCCTGCATTGAACCACACAGAGACACACACAAACAGAGCAGGAAAAGCCTCCATCTATTTACGATCTGTATTAACCATGCCGCGAGTTAATGGGAATACAAAAAGGGAAGGAACAGAATACGTTCATCCCTGGTCTGTATCCAACCACAGAGATGCAGACACAAACAATCAGAGCAAGGCAGGCCTAAATCTGTCAACAGTCTGCGTTGAATTAAGCATAGAGATACTAAGACAGACAAACAAAGCAGTAAAGGTCTAACTGCAGCCCCAGACATGAGTAAATCACACAGAGAGATACTGAGTCACACAAGCAGCAAAGGAAGGAACTAATTCTGTCCCTGGTCTGTACTCAACCATACTGAGTGGTTCTAACACACACATACTGAGCGGAAAAGGTATAATTGTATCTGCAATCTGCACTAAACCATACACAGATATACTGAGACACACACACACAGAAGGGAAGGCTTGAGTCTCTCCCCGATCTGTAATAAACGGTACAGTGCGGTAATGTGATCCACAAACCGAGCAGGAAATGTCTAATTTCATCCTCGGGTCCATATTTAACAACACAAAGTGTCACTGAGACCCACAAGCATATCATGAATTGCCTAATTAAATAAACGGTTTGCGCAAAAACATGCAGCAAAACACTGAGATCTGCAAGCAGAGGAGGAAAGGCTTCAATCCATCCGCGGACTTATGAAGCAATGCAGAGAGATACTGAGGAACTAACCGAGCAGGAAATGCTTACTTCTATCCCCAGTCTGCATGAAACAAGACAGAGAGATATTTAGATGGACAAAGAGAGCTAGGCAGCAGTAGATCTTCATTTGTAAGCCCACAGGGAAACTGCAGAAATAGAACATTTGAGAATGGAAAAAGGTGATTGCTTTAGGGGAAAGGCAAAAGCTCTTCTGGTCAATATAAATAATGGCAGAATGGATACAAGTGATGTAAGGAAACCAGCATGTTCCCATTGCCCTAAGCCAGGACATGTAAAAGCACATTGATGGAAGCTGAAAGATAAATCAATAGGAGTATTCAGAAGCCACAATGCCAGTAAAGGAAACAGATGATAAAACAGTTGCAACAGTATAAATGCACAATGTTCCCTCAGAACCTACCAGAAGGTTGATGTAGCCTCTGAAGATTGTCAAAGGCATGGTAACATTTATACTGTTGAAGTGAGTCGGGTTACTAGAGATATCGAGGTATTGTCTCGAAGGAATAAGTGTTCCCTACTCCTTCAAGTCAACAAGTAAACCAATTCATATTGTGAGGGATACTGGAGCAGTTTAGTCATTTATTGTGGCTGATGACATGATCTTTCTTTCAGATGATTTGTGTGTTCAGAGGAGTTGTGAACCTGAATAAAGTTAGCTTCTGAAATAACATAGCAAACAGAATTGTTACCTGTTGAGGTTTTCCTAATATATTTATTGAAGGGCTAGAGTTTATGCTCGGAAATTATTTGACAAGTTTGAGAGTATCAGCATAGGAACATAGGAAGATAGGAACACGAGGAGGCCCTTCAGCCACTCGAGCCTCTCCCACCATTCAATGAGATCATGGCTGATCCACGGCTTAATTCCATATAACTCCTTTGACACATATCCCTTAATATCTTTGCTTAACAAAAATCTATCTATGCCAGATTTAAAATTTACAACTGTTCTATCTTCAACTGCTGTTTGTGGGAGAGAGTTCCAAACCTCTACCACCCTTTGCGTGGAGAAGTGCTTCCTAACATCTCTCCTGAATGTTCTGGCCCAAATGTTTGGACTATGCGCCCTAGTTCCAACCAGTGGAAATAGTTTATCTTTATCTATCTTGTCTTTTCATATTAATATCTTGAAGACTTTAATCAGATCACCCCTTAAGCTTCCAAATTCTAGCGAAAACAGGCCTAATTTGTGTAATCTCTCCTCGTAACTTGACCCCTGTAGGCAAGGTAGGATTCTTGTAAACCTGCGTTGCATTCCCTCCAAGGCCAATATATCCTTCCTAAGGTGCGGTGCCCAGAAGAGCTCACAGTACTCCGAGTGGGGTCGAACCACGGTTTTGCACAGCTGCAGAATAACCTCTGTGTCTTTATACTCCAAAAAAGGCAAGCACTCAATTAGATATTTTGATTATTTTCTGCACTTGGTCGTGGCATTTTAAAGATCTATGCAAATGGACGCCCAAGTCTCTTTCGATATCCACTGTACTTAACCTCTTCCCATTTAGAAAGTACCCTGATTTATAATTTTTTGATCCGAAAAAGGTAACCTCAAACTTGCCCGCATTGAAATCCATCTGCCACAGTTTTGCCCATTCACCTAGTCTGTCAACATCTCTCTGCAATTTTATGCCATCATCTGGACTGTCCTTTTTATTAATAGCATTCAGAGATTTTTTCTGATTCTTCCTCAGAATACATTAACTGAGACAAACCCCTAGTTCTTCTGGTGCATCCTCCCTCACCCAAAAGTTCAAACAACAAACAGTTATCTCGTGCTCCAACACCCACCTCTCCAAAATGACTTGCAGGTCTTTTAGTGTTGAAAAAGTGCAACAGTTCCAAAGTAAATGCAGCTGGCTCCACATTCTAGTCACCTCTTTGCAGTTACTCCACTCTGCGGTCTCCTCTCCAGTTATTCCACTCCAGTTGCAGTTGCAGCAACACAAGTGCAGCTGCTCCCCCTGACTGCAGACAGGAATTGCTTCCCACATTGCCCAGCCAATCCCAGTGCTCGACCTGTCCTGGTAGTGTTTGATGGGGACAATGTGGAGGGAGCTTTACTCTTACCTAAACCTGTTTTTTTTTTTGCCTTTCCCTTTTTTTATAAGGCAGCATTTATACCCCAGGCCCCTTTTATATATTTTATGTCGCGGGGCCTTTATTCTCAAAACCCCCTTTATACATATTTTATTTAAAATATTTACTGGAACAAAACAGATAAATAAAACAGAACTCAATTTTAAAAAACATTGTCGGTGTCAATTATGCACTCTAGTCCCCGCGGTGTCCACTGGTCTGAGAAGGCCTCAGGCGTACCGACGGACATCGCATGCTCCTTCTACTTGAAGACACTGGCGCAAACGTAACCTCAGAAGAGGGGCAGGCAATCAGTGAGGACGTACCCCACCCCCTTCCACGGTGGCCCGCATGTGAATGTCCCACTTGTCCAGGCCCAGGAGCAGACTGACGAGGAGATCCTACTCCCGGCCTTCGCTCCTCCACACCTGGTGCCCAAAGATCAGGAGCATGGGGCTGAAGTGCAAACAAAACCTGAGGAGCAGCCCCTTCAAATACTCAATCAGGGGCTGCAACCTCGCACACTCTATGTATACGTGAAATAAGGACTCGCCCAGGCTGCAGAAATTACAGGCGGCCTGGGAGTCCGTGAACCTACTTAAATCACTATTGCATAGGACTGCTCTGTGCAAAACCCTCCACCCTGGTCCCTAATGTAAAGGAGGAGGACTCCCGCGTAGAATGACCTCCAACGGGGTTTTCACTCGTCACCATCTGGCAACACAGACCACCAGGGTGTGACCAGCCGGCTGACGAGGGCAAGGACGTGGACAGTGTGCAGCACCAGCCCGTACATGAAACCCCTCCATACCGATTGCAATGGCACGGAGGGCACTTCTGAGAGGCGGCTTGGGTTGTGTGGGACAGGCTGCTGCAGAGGGTTTTGGGGCTTGGGTCTGAAGAATCAGCTCCGCGCTCCCGAACCCCCGCGTCACCCACAGTGAGGGGCGTCCTGAGGACTTCGACTTTTCCTCCGCCAGTAGCTCTATCCCTGGATCTGGCCGCCCACTGAGCCGCGGCGCTCTCCTCCGCTGGCAGTGGAGTGCCCTGACTGGAGACGACCATGTTCCAGACTCTGAATAGATCCCGGTGAATGACAGGCAACTCTCTCACAGGGGTGCAGCTAATGGACACTGCCGGGAGCTGCGCGACAGCTTGAAGGCAGTGCTACTGGTGGAAAAAATTGCCCAGCGCACGCCATCTGGGAGGACCCTCGACATAGATGTAGAAGGGTTTGACGGCAGCGAGTCGCAGCCTGGGTGTGGAAGCACAAAAGTGAATGGCCGTCCTCCTCGATCTGGAGACTCAGGACCACAGCAGAGACCCAGTGTTTCCTCTTCCCCAGAAGAAATCGACAAGCTTCTTCTGGATCTTGGTGGCAAATGCAATCGGTGGGGCCACAGTGACTAATCGGTACCACAGCATCGAACCCACCAGTTGGTTTATGACCAATACTCGACCCCTGTAGGAAAGCACATGGTGCAGTCCTGTACAACGCCCCAGCCATGTGGTGACTTTCGCCTCCAGGCCCGGCCAGTTTTCTGGCCGGGCTTCCTCAGCCGGGGTAAGGTGGACTCCCAGATTCAGGAAGTGCATAGTGCTCCACACAATAGGTGTCAACTCCTCTGGCAGGTAATCCACATATCACTGACCCACAAGGAGACTGGGAACTTTCTCTCAATTGATTTATGTCGAAGACGCGGCAGAAAAGGTCTGTTGGCAGTTGCAGAGCCTCCACAAGTCAACGGGATCTGTAACCGCAAGGAGCACGTCATCAGCCAAGAGGACTACCCACATGGCCTGCTAGCGTAGACCCAATCCCGTCAACCTCCTGCGAAGCAGGCAGAGGAATGGCTCCACACAGATGTTATACAATTGGCCAGACATGGGGCATCCCTGACACAATCCTCTCCCAAAGCGAAGCGGCGTCATCAAGGGCCCGGTAACTTTGATTAGACACTCTGCGGCGGAGTATAAAAATCGGACCCGGGACAAAATATGTGGCCTGTGTCCGAAAGACGGCAGAGTCCCGTAAAGGTATTCGTGATCCACCCTCGTATGCCTTCTCCCGTTTGAGGGAGAGAAAGGCTGCCGACAGACCAGTCCTGTGGGTCAGACGGATTAGGTCCTGGAACATTGTGGATGCTGTGTTTGGATGGACTGGCATGTGACTGTGTAGGACTGGTCGGGGTGGATCATGTGGGCCAGCACGGAGGCCAGGCAGGTAGACATAGCCCGGGCAAAGATCTTATAATCCGTGCTGAGGATGTAGACTGGATGCCAGTTTTTAAGCAAGCAGAGATCGCCCATCATCGGCAGCAGGGCAGTGACCACCCGATGCTACAAGAAGGGCATTCGACAGTAGCCAGGCTGTCCTCCAGGACCCGCAAGTAATCGTCCGCCAGGACATCTATCCTTCGTGACACTACTGTCAGTCAATTCCTGCCACTCCTAAACTCCCCATGCCCCACTTCATTTGACATTCTGTCCAAGTGGGTTCTGTCTCAGGTGCAGCCTCTGAATGGGACATTTTGCATCAGAGACTTGGTACAGTCCTCAATCAACATTTAGTCTCCATGAGTCCAAACTGGTCAGGGTCTGTAGTGTGCGCTGTGCACCGACAAGGGGAATAACACCCTCCTTCCAATTTTGTTAATGCTTTCTGATTTTGCTTGTTCACTGCCTCCTGTCCCTCAGTAGGAGGTATGTGGCTTCAGGACACACACACACAACAGAAACTCAAGAGACTAGTACGTCTCAAACTCCCCAGCTCCCAGTGCTGAGCGACTTTCGCACAGTTGGAGTGACAGTACAGAGGGAGAGTTGCACTGTCGGAGAATCTGTACTGAGGCAGGTCGACATTGTAAGACGGTCAGTACTGAGGGAGCGCCACACTGTCAGAGCATCAATTAGTGCACTGCACTGTGGGATGGTTAGCAATGAGGGAGGGTCGGAGGGTCAGGACTGAGGGAGAGCCACACTGTTGGAGGGTGAGTAGTGAGGGAGCGCGGCACTGTCGGAGGGTCAGTACTGAGGGGGAGCCGCACTGTCGGAGGGTCTGCACTTAGAAGCGCCACAAGTTCGGAGGGTTAGGACTGAGGGAGCGCCATACTGGTGGATGATCAGTACTGAGGGAATGCCGCACTGACGGAGGGTCAGTACTAAGCAAGCGCCTCCCTGTCGGATGGTCAGTACCGAGGAAGCACCACACTGTTGGAGGGACAGTACTGAGGAAATACCACACTGTCGGAGGGTCAGTACTGAAGAAGCACCACACTGTCGGAGGGTCAGCACTGAGATAGAGCTGTACATTTGGAAAGTCAGTAGAGGAGGAAGGCCGCAATATCAGAGGGCCATTGCTGAGGGAACGGTGCACTGTTGGAGGGCGGCTGTCGGGGAGCACAGCGCTGTCGTAGGGTCAGTTCTGAGGGGTTCCTGTACTATTGGATGGCCAGTACTGAAGAAGCACCACACTGTGGAGGGGTCAGTCCTGAAGAAGAAACGCACTGTGGGAGGGTCAGTGCTGAGGGAGTAACGCACTGTTGGATGGTCTGCAGTGGCGGATCACCACACTATCTGAAGCTCAGTTCTGGTGGAGTGCTGCACTGTCAGAGGGTCAGTTCTGAGGATGTGCTGCTCTGTGGGACGCTCAGTACTGAGAAAATCCTGCACTGCCATAGTCCAGTCCTGAGGGAGTGCTGCACTGTTGGCGGGTTAGGACTGAGGAAACACCGCACTGTCGGTGGGTTAGCACTGAGGGAGCACCATACTTTTGGAAGGTCAGTACTGAGGGGTCGCGATGCTGTCGGAGGGCAAGTACGAATGAAGCATTAGACTGACGGAGGGTCAGTATTGAGGGAGCAGTGCACTGTTGGATTGTCAGCACTGAGGGAGTGTTGCACTGTCAGAGGGTCATTATTGAGGGAGCACCACATATGGGAGGGTCAGTAATGAGGGATCGCTACATTGTCAGAAGGTCAGGACGAAGGAAGAGCCACACTGTCGGAGGGTCAGTACTGAGGAAGCACAACACTGTGGGAGGTTCATAATGATGGAGAGCCACACGGTCAGAGGGTCAGAACTGAAGGTGCGCCATATTGTCGGACGATCGGAAGAGGGAGAATGCTGCACTGTTGGAGGGTCAATGCTGAGTGATCAGCACACTTGTGGACGGTTGGTTGTGGGGGAGAATGTGCTGTCAGAGGGTCAGTTATGAAAAGTTTCTGCACCATGGGATGACTAGTACTGAGGATGGGCCACACTGTGGGAAGTTCAGTTCTTAGGAAGAACTGCACTATGGGAGGGTCAGTGCTGAGGGAGCAACGTACTGTTGGACGGTCTGTAGTGGCAGAGCGTCTCATTATCAGAGGGTCGGTTCTGGAGGAATGTTGCACTGTCGGAGGTTCAGCAGATGGATCACCACACTATGGATGGTCGGTTCTGAGGGAGCGCTGCACTGTTGGAAGGTCAGTACAGAGAGCGCTGCACTGTTCAGGTTTAGTACCGAGAGTGCCGCACTGTGGAAGGGTCAATACTGAGGGAGCAACACACTGTTGGAGGGTCAAGCAGTGACGGAATTCCAAACTGTCAGCGGTTTAGTACCGAGAGCATCGCACTGTCGGAGGGTCAGCACTGACGGAGCAAGAAACTTTCAGAAGGTCAAGTAGGAAGGGAGTGCTGTACTGTCAGAGGGTCAGTACTGATGGAGTGCCCTCTGTTTCAGGGGCCATCATTTGAGGTAACGCAGACTCTCATCTACCCTCTCAGGCAGGACTAAATGACATCCTGGCCGCTATTAGAATCAGAGCGAGTTGAAGGTGAGAGTTGTCCCACGTGTCCCGGAGCCCAATATTTGCCCTGAAATGGGCTCTTGACTGCCTGGCCCCGGGTGACTTTGCATGAGATCGCATCATTGATAAATAATAATACTAATAGGATACTGACCTTGTCGCAACAGTACTGGAAAGCAAAGGTGTGTGTGTGTGAGGGCGGGGGGAGCAAGGGTCGGATGGGGGACGGGAACTCATGTTACAGTGGTATACGGCAGCGATTGACACAACTTCTGAATAATTGCATTCAATTCTGGGCTCCAAAACAGAGGAATGATCCATCAGCCTTGGACGGGGTACAATGCAGACTAACCAGAACATACCCGAGGTCTCAAAGAGTTTAAACACAAGGACAGGTAGATAGGTTACAGAGAGCAACAGTTCCCTTTTGTAGGCATCCAAAAGCAGGGCGAGCAGATTCTTAAAAATAGAGCCGGGCCGTTCAGCGTTGATGTCGGCCAACACATATTGGCGCAAAGGGGAGAAGACAGGGTAGGTGGTGGCGCAGTGGTATTATCACTGGACGAGTAACCCAGAGACCCAGGGTATTTCTCTCGGGACATGGGTTCGAATCCCACCACTGCACAAAGTGCAATTTGAATTTAATTAATATATCTGGAATTAAACTCGAATCTAATGATGGTCGTGAAACCATTGCCGATTGTTTATAAAAACCCATTTGGTTCACGAATGTCCTGTGGGGAACGAAATCTGCTGTCCTTACCTGGTCTGGCCTACATGTGACTCCAGACCAACAGCAATGTGGTTGACTCTTACATCCCCTCTGAAATGGCCTAGCAAGCCGCTCAGTTGTACCTAACTGCTACAAAAGTCACTAAAAAAGGAATGAAACCAGAGGGACCACCCGGCATCAACCGAGGCACCAGAAACATAAACGCCAACCCCAGCCATGTCGACCCTGCAAAGTTCTCCTTCCTAACATCTGGTGGCTTGTGCCAAAGTTGGGAGAGCAGTCCCACAGACCAGTCAAGCAACAGCCTGACATAATCATAATCATGGAACCATACGTTACAATGTCCCAAAAACTGCCATCACTATCCCCGGGAATGTCTTGTCCCACCGGCAGGACAGACCCACCAGAGGTGGTGGCACAGTGGTGTACAGCAAGGAGGGAGCAGCCCTGGGATTCCTCAACATTGACTCCGGATCCCATGAAGTCACATGGCATCAGGTCAAACATGGGAAAGGTTACCTCCTACTGATTACCAGCTACCACCCTCCCTCAGCTGATGATTCAGTACACCTCCATGTGGAACACCACTTGGAGGAAGCACTGAGGGTGGCAAGGGCACAAAATGTACTCTGTCTGGGGGACTTCAATGTTCATCACCAAGAGTGGCTCAGTCGCACCACTACTGACCGAGCTGGCCGAGTCCGAAAGGACGTAGCTGCTACACTGGTCTGCGGCAGGTGCTGGGGGAACCAACACGAGGGAAAAGCATACTTGACCTCGTTCTCACCAATCTGCCTGCCGCAGATGCTTCTGTCCATGATAGTATTGGTTGGGGTGACCACCGCACAGTCCTTGTGGAGATAAAGTCCCGCCTTCACATTGAGGATACTGTCCATCGTGCTGTGTGCCACTATGCACGTGCTAAATGGGATAGATTTCGAACAGATATTGCAATGCAAAACTGGGCATCCAGGAGGCGCATTGGGCCATCAGCAGCAGCAGAATTGTACTCAACCACAACGTCATGGCCCGAAATTTCCCGACTCTACCAGTACCATCAAGCCAGGAGACCAACCCTGGTTCAATGAAGAGTGCAGGAGAGTGTGCCAGGAGCAGCACCAGGCATACCTCAAAATGAGGTATGAACCTGGTGAAGCTACAACACAAAATTATCTGCGTGCCAAAGCTTTTAAGCACATGTGATAGACAGAGCTACGCGATCCCATAACCAACGAATCAGATCTAAGTTCTGCAGTCCTACCACATCCAGCCGTGAATGGTGGTGAACAATTAAAAAACTAACTGGAGGAGGTGACTCCACAAATATCCCCATCCTCAATGATGGGGGAGACAAGCACATCAGTGCGAAATATAAGGCTGAAGCATTTGCAACAACCTTCAGCCAGAAGTGCCGAGTTGATAATCCATCTCGGCCTCCTCCTGAAGTCCCCAGCATCACAGATGCCAGACGTCAGCCAATTCGATTCACTCCGTGTGATATCAAGAAACGACTGAAGGCTCTGGATACTGCAAAAACTATGGGCCCTGACAATATTCCGGCAATAGAACTGAAGACCTGTGCTCCAGAATTTGCCACGCCCCTAGCCACGCTGTTCCAGTACAGCTACAATACTGGCATCTACCCTGAAATGTGCAAAATTGCCCAGATGTGTCCTGTACACAAAAAGCAGGACAGGTCCAACCCGGCCAATTACCGCCCCATCAGCCTACTCTCAATCATCAGTAAAGTGATGGAAGGTGTCGTCAAATGTGCCATCAAGCAGCACTTGCATGGCAATAACATGCTCAGTGACGCTCAGTTTGGGTTTCGCCAGGGCCACTCAGCTCCTAACCTCATGACAGCCTTGGTTCAAACATGATCAAAAGTGCTGAACTCAGGAGGTAAGGTGAGAGTGACTGCCCTTGACATCAAGGCAGCATTTCACCGAGTATGGCATCAAGGAGCCCTAGCAAAACTGAGGTCAATTGGAATCAGGGGAAGACCCTCCACTGGCTGGAGTCATACCTAGCGCAAAGGAAGATGTTGTGGTTGTTGGAGGTCAATCAGCTAAGCTCCAAGGATATCAGGAGTTCCTCAGGGTAGTGTCCCAGGCCGAACCATATTCAGCTGCTTCATCATATTCCTTCCTTCAATCATAAGGTCAGAAGTGGGGTTGTTCGCTGATTATTGCACAATCTTCAGCACCATTCGTGACTCCTCAGATACTGAAGCTGTCTGTGTACAAATGCAGCAAGACCGGGACAATATCAAGTAACATTCGCGCCACACAAGTGCCAAACAAGGACCATCGCCAACAAGAGAGTATCTAACCATCTCCCCTTGACATTCAATGGCATTGCCATCGCTGAATTCCCCACTGTCAACATACTAGGGGCTACCATTGACCATAAACTGAACTGGAGTAGCCATATAAATACCGTGGCTACAAGAGCAGGTCAGAAGCTAGGAATCCTGAGGTGAGGAACTCACCTCCTGACTACCCAAAGCCTGTCCACCATCTATAAGGCACAAGTCAGGAGTGTGATGGAATACTCTCCACTTACCTGGATGGGTGCAGCTCCAACAACACTCAAAAAGCTCGACCCCATCCAGGACAAAGCAGCCCGCTTGATTGGTACCCCATCTACAAACATTCAGTCCCTCTACCGCTGATGCACAGTGGCAGAAATGTGTACCATCGACAAGATGCACTGCAGCAATGCACCGAGGCTCCTTAGACAGCGCCTTTCAAACCCACGAACTCTACGAACAAAAAGGACAAGGGCAACACCACCACCTGCAAGTTCCCCTCCAAGTCACACACCATCCTGATTTGGCACCATATCGCCGTTCCTTCACTGTCGCTGGGTCAAAATCTTGGAACTCCCTTCCTACCAGCACTGTGGGGGTACCTACCCCAAATGGACTGCAGCGGTTCAAGAAGGCAGCTCACCACCACCTTCTCAAGGGCAGTTAGAGATGGGCAATAAATGCTGGCCTGGCCAGTGATGCACACCCCCATGAATGAATGAAAAAGGGAACTCTCTCCCCTTCAAACGGACGTGGATGCCGGGGTTGAATTGGAATTTTGAAGGCAGAGGTTGATAGATTGTTTGCTCGGAAAGGGTATTCACGACAACGGAACCAAGGAGGCTGGATGGATTTCAGATACAGAGCAGCTGCAATCGAATTGAATGACAGAAAGAAAATGTGGAGGGGCAGAATGGTATCTTCCTGTTCCTGCGAGTGATTGGCTCCGGAACAATATGCTGACCTATGAATTAAACTGTAGTTGTCTCTTCCTCTTCGGCAGGGATGGGCTGTACAAGCACCAGGACACCAAAAAACAAGAGCAGTTTCCTCATTTTCCATTGAGCTTCTCAGAAACACAGTGAGATGCCTGGTGTACAGAACCTCTTTATACGAGTTCGAAGAATATTCAGCAGATAATAATAATGCCCAAGCAGTGGGGATTGGCTCTACCTTGGCACGTTAAAGGGACATTCCACTAACTGAGACCAATTGTAACTGGAATCAATGATTAAATCAATCTCAAAAGCTGCTTTCTCATTAATAAACGGAGGGACCGTTCTGAATAATGATTGAGCTGGTGAATGTTTTATGCAATTCTAAGGCTGTTTTCAATTTAATCGACTATGTTCAGTACAGTGATAGCATTCAGTGCAGGGACAGTTGTGATGAGAAATAGGAGTTGTAGTCGGTGTTCGCCCCCTCGAGCTTGCTCTGCCATTGAACATAATCATGACGGATCTTTGACCTCAACTCCACTTTCCTGCCCCCTTTATATATCCCTCAATTCCCTTGCAGTTCAAATATCTAAAGATCCCTGTCTTGAAAATATTCCATGACACAGCGTTCACACCCCTCTAGGGTGGAGAATGCCAAAGTTTCACAACCCTCTGAGTGTATACATGTCTCCTTGTTGCAGTGAGAAATGACCGCCCCTTTATCCTGAGACTGCGCCCCCGTGATATAGATTCCCAGCTAGGGAAAACAACCTCTCAGTGTCTGCCCTGCCAAGCACCTTCACAATATTGTTTCTCTGAGATCACGTCTCATTGTTCAAAACTTCATAGAGTACAGGCCGAAATTAATCAGCCTCTCATGACAGGACAACACTCTCATCGCAGGGACCAGTCTAGTGAACCTTCGTTGTGCAGCATCTATGGCAAGTAAATCCATCCTAAAATATGGAGATCAAAACTTCAGACAGTACTCCAGGTGTGGTCTCACCAAAGCCCCGTACAATTGTACGAAGACTTCTTTATTATCGTACTTCAATCCCTTTGCAATAATGACCAACACGTCTTTTGTCTTCCTAATTGCTTGCTGTACCTGTATGTTTAAATTTTTGTGTGACTTGACTGAGTCTCTCTGAACATCAACATTGGCAGTATTCCACATTAAAAAAAACTGTTTTTCAATGCTGCGTACCAAAGTGAAGAACTTCAAACTTCTGTACATTATACTCCATCTGGCAACTTGTTGCCCACTCACTTAACCTGTCTATATCTCTTTGCAAACTCTTTCTGTGCCTCCCACAGCTTGCATTCCCACCCAGTTTTGTATCCTCAATTAGCCTAGATACATTACTCTCCATCTCTTCGTCCAAGTCAATAATATAGATTGCAAATATTTGAAGTCCCAGCACTGATCCTTGCGACACTCCACTAATTAGTTTGGCAACCAGAAATTTCAACCCGACTCTCTGTTTCATGTGAGTTAGTCAATCCCATAGCCATGCCAATATGTTACCCACAAGTCGATGAAGTGTTATGTTGTGTAACAACCCTTGCGTGGCACCTTTTGGTAATCTGTATATACTGCATCCACTGGTTCTCCCTTATCTACCCTACTTTCTGTATCCTCAAAAATAAAGAACTCTAACAGTACAGTTACTTGGTTCCCCAATACTTTTGGAATGGAGTTTCTCTTTCTCAATGGAATGCAGGTTCAGATAGGAATGATGCAATATTTCTTCAAATGTTTTGTGATTGGTTATCTATATTATCAACTGATCCTTCATTTCTATTCATTTGTCTTTATTTAAGTCCAGTGCTCTGATTTCATACTGATGTTCACCTCTCTCAAACTCAATGTTGACTTCACCATATTCTGATCGCTCTTCCCCACAGCATCCCTTTCTTCAAGATCACTAATTTACGCCGTCGCCTTGCACACGTAAGACCCACAATAGCCTCTTTTCGGATTGCTTCCATGACATACTGATCCAGGAAACTATCTTGAATGCATTTCTCCAAATTACCTGGCTGAATTGTTTTGTCCCATCTACATGGAGATTAACGTCAACCAGGAATATTGCATTCCCTTTGTTACAAGCTCCTCTTATTTCTTGACTATTGTTCTGTCTAACAGTAGTTACTGTTATGGTACTGAGAAACTGCTCCCCCCAGCGCTTCTACTTCTTGTTATTTCTAATCTCCACCAATACTGATTCTACGACCCATTCTCCTGAGCAGACAGCATTTGTCACGAATGCCCTTATGACATGATTTATTCTCAGAGATAAAGCACCCAATTATTTTTCCATTCTGTCTGCCTTTTCGAAATGCTGAGTATTATGGATTTTTAAAAATTTTATTTAGATGTTGCCCATCACTAATTGCCCTGGAGAGGTTGGTTGTGAGCCGCCTACTTGAACTGTTCCAGTCCATGTAGTGTGGGTAATCCTGCACTGCTGTTTTGGAGTGAGTTCCAGGAGTTTGACCCAGTAACACTGAAGGAACAGTGGCTACATTTCCCAGCCAGGATGATGTTCTTAAATACATCCATTTAATCTCCTCTTTAGCGTTTCCTCTCAAAGGAGAACAAAACCAGCTTCTCCAGTTCAGCTATAATATCCTCCCTTTTGTGCACTGTTGCTAATGCCAATATTGATATATTTAAGCCCTCTTCAATTTTCGGGACTTTGCTGTCAGTCAATTCCTGTCTATAATGAATAGAATGAAGCTCACCTTTTCCTTGTCACACCTGTGCCAGTGGTGTATAATTGAGGAATGAAGTGTTCTGTTCGTCTGTTATCCCTGGTTAACTTTTTGCCCCTGCATCAGTCTGTTCGATATCGAGTTGTTTTGAGGAACAACCGATTTGGAGACCGAAAGTCTGGCATTTATAAGACTGTGCAGAGGTGGTCTGGCATCACCTGTCTTGAACGGTGCAGCGTAAGGCACGCCAGCTCGTCCCAGGTTCCTGGAATAGTGGAAAGCACCTCAACTCCATCGTCTAAATTTTACTTTTATTTTAGTGTCTAAATCCGTCAGTGGTTGCAATGATTAACTCTGGTACTCCCTGTTTAGTGCACCGTGTGCTCATTCCATCTTAGCTGGCGCTGTTCTCAATATTTAAGTTGCTACATTTAGCTTTAGTTGAGACGTCATTTAACCCCATAGTTGCTGATTTGTTTTTCTTTTTCATGCCGACCGATTAGAGAAGCTTCTCACAAGCAATCAATAAAACGTGATTTTCTGAGGGTAATATAGTGTGAACATATAGGGAGAATACGAAGTAGATGATGACAGTACTGCAATGCTGTCTGTCTCTCCTTATTCACCCCACACTTCAGTAGCGACATAAACGCATTTGTGCCTCAGTGTCAACTCATGTGCAGATGCAGTATGGTCGGTGCATGTGTGTCTCAGCGTCAGCTCCTGTGCATGTGCAGTACACAAAGTGGGTAAAGGGGAGTGATTCATCCCGTCTGGTGTTGTATGTAGTAGTGTGCCTGTGTCTCAGTGTCAGCTCCTGTACATGTGCAGTACAGACAGAGGATAAAAGGGAATGATGCACTGGCATCTGGTAATGTATTGTTGGTGTGTATGTGTGTATCAGTATCAGCTGTTGCATATGTGCAGTGCACACAGTGGTAAAAAGTGAATGATTCACTGCCGTCTGGTACTGTACTGCCTGTGTGTGTCTCAGTATCAGCTCGTGTCCATGTACACAGTGCACAGAAGGGAATGATGGAGTTCCATCTTGTACTGCACGGTCCATGTGTGTGTATCTCAGTTTCAGCTCCTTCACATGTACACTAAACACAGTGGGTAAAAGGGAACGATTCACTCCTGTCTGGCAATATATGGTTCCGGTATTTATCTCAGTGTCAACTCGTCGCAATGAGTGCGTGTGAGAGAGAGAGAGATCACGATAGAGTGGCAGAGAGAGATAGAGGGAGAGAGAAAGATGGAATAAGATAGCAACAGAGAGCAATAGAGAAAGACAAATAGAGACAGACAGAGAGAAGATTAGAGACTGAGAGAAATAGAGAGAAAGCCAGAGAGTGCTTTTTGTTTCTATGATGTGGTTTCTCTCACCACGTGGCGCAGGCCCAGTCTGGTAGCTATGTCCTTCAGTACTTGGCCAGCTCGGTGGCACTACCAATCAAATGTTGGTGATGGGCATTGAGGAACCCCCTCCACTATCAGAGTACATTCCTTATCGAAATTCTCACCCGCTGTTTGGAAAACCCTCCCCTGACCATCTCGGGGACCAGTGTTTCCCTGCTTGCTGAACTAACCACAGTTATCGAAACACTGATTTGCCTGGCGCAGGCAGGTCTCTATGTTTTCACTTTCGATGCCAAGTTGCGAAATCACAAAGGGTTTCCCCGTGATAATGTCTCCATCAAACATATACGGAGGACACTGTGCTCGACTTCTCACCTCCTACCTTCTGTAATATTCAGCTCATCCAAAACTCTGCCGTTCCCGTGTCTTATCAAACCATCGCCCCTGAGCTCGCTGACTCACACTGCTTCATATTCCACCATTTTGTGATG
This sequence comes from Heterodontus francisci, assembly GCF_036365525.1. Taxonomy (NCBI): domain Eukaryota; kingdom Metazoa; phylum Chordata; class Chondrichthyes; order Heterodontiformes; family Heterodontidae; genus Heterodontus; species Heterodontus francisci. The sequence goes on from NW_027140574.1 coordinate 329,303, forward strand.
AATTCGTTCATGGAATGTTGGTATCGCTGGCAAGCCAGCATTTGTTGACCATCAGTAATTGCCCTTTTGGTGAGGTGACTCTTGAACCACTACAGTCGGTGTGATGTAAGTACACATACAGTGGAGTTCCCGAATTTTGACCCAACCACAGTAAAGAAACGGCTGATATGGTTTCAAGTTAATATGGTGTGTGTGGCTTGGAGGCGAAATTGCAGGCGGTGGTGTTCCCACATATCTGTTCTCCTGTCCTTCTAGGTGGCAGATGCCATAGATTTGGGAGGCGTTGTCGAAGTAGCCTTGGCAAGTTGCTACAGGGCATCTTGTATATGGTACACACTGTTGCCCCGGTGTACCACCGGTGGCGGGAGTGCATGCTGAAGGTTGATCTGGTGCCAATCAAGCAGGTTACTTTGTCCTGCATGGTATCGAGATTCTTGAGCATTGTTGATCTGCACCATCCAGGCAAGTGTAAAGTATTCCATCACACTCCTGACTATGCCTTGTAGATTGCGGAGTCAGGAAGTGGGTTAGTCAAAGAAGAATACCCAGCACCTGAGCTGCTTTTGTAGCCACAGCATTTATGCAGCTGGTCCAGTTCAGTTTCTGGTCAATGGTAACACCTGGGATGTTCAGGATAGGGAGTTCACAATGATAATGCCATTGAATGTCAAGAGGAGATGGTTAAATTCTCTCTTGCTTGAGATGACCATTGCCATGAACATATATGACGTGAATGTTAGTTACCACATATCATTCCAAGCCTGGATGTTGTTCACATCTTGCTGCATTTCTACGCGGACTATTTCAGTATACAAGGGAATGCGAATTGGTATTGAACACTGTGCACTTATCAGAAAACATCCCCATATCTGACATTATGATGGAGGTAAGGTCATTCAGGAAGCAGCTGACGATGCTAAGGCCTAGGACCCTGAAAACACTTGCAGCGATGTCTTGCACTGAAATTATCGGCCTCAAGAAACCAGAACCATCTTCCTTTGTTCTAGGAATGAATCCAACCAGGG